>NC_055702.1:23437839-23766321 GCF_017639745.1 Melanotaenia boesemani | reverse complement strand
CACTTACCCAAGGCCCATGCATCATAAAAACTAGCCTTTTTATTTTAATTTGTATACTTTTGAAAATCATTTTGATTTAACAGCTATTTTATAGTGGTACTAAATCCTCCTAATTAGAATCTGTTCTTGTTTGTGCTCTTTTGGAGCTGAGAAAAAATGATCTGTAGATATATTTGCTTGTGTTTGTGTCTGTATATTTAAGCTATGCATGTATATTATCATCAAATCTTGCGATAAGGTAAAGACCACATTATGAGTTGAACAATATTAAAAAGGATCAGTTTGGTTGAGCTCTATTAGTCTTTCTCTAAAATGAACTTAGAGCATCGGTACAGGTTAGTTCCTGAGCATTCCTTCACGGTTCCTCATTGACTGGATGTAGAAGTTTGAGTGGTAAGAGCATGAAGAATACATCTGTGCTTAACATCTGTGAGACATGGTGTTGAACATCGTTCATAATATCTTAACTGATCTCGGCAATGGACATTTCCTCATTTAATTATAGAGTCTGATTTTTGGTTGAGGTCACTAGACTGACTTCATATTCTTGAATGAAATGTTAAATTTTCTGTTATATCTGCCAGTCACTGCAAAAGTGTTGTAAAAGTTTTTTTAATGGGTCAAATTGTGAATTAATAATCTAGAATTTGGCCTCTTCACTTGATAAATTGGCCCGCCCACAGTGATCAATTGCCCAACATGTTACTGAGTCCTGGTGCTAGGACTGCACTTACACTACCATTGAGGAAGACAGCAAGAAGATCATTTATGTTGCCATCAGAAACTAGTGTCTGACATTGTGGAATTCTTTTATCATGGCTTTCATCCAGACTGTGGTTGAACTTAAATCTAAAAGATAGTTGAAATGCACTGATGGTCATAGAGATGGGAGCCCTTATGAGTTAAGTGTTTCTCTTTTGAAATGATGGAATACACTATTTTAAATTAGGAATAAATATCATGCAAATTAAAAATATTTATGCACTTCACAGGTCCAGACAGAGGCAAATCTGTCAACAAGGATCTGGGAATTCATGATAGCTTGGACATGTGGCATAGTGAAAAAAATCTGTCCAGTTAAATAGCTGCAGAAAGTGTGTCTAATGCCGGACTTGAGAAATTTATTTTTTTTGTTTTCTGTAATTTCAAACCAAAATTAAATTTAGGTTGTGACTTCATTTTCTCTCTGCCTTTCGCCCGAAGGCAGCAAAGGTAAGGGGAGAGTCTGTTCTCCTTAGCTGGCTGAAAGACATTGTCAACCATTTTTGGTGGTGGTGTGTGACAGCTAATACAACTGAGCATTTTCTTGTAAGTGCATCATTATTGACATCACTTATTTTAATATGTTTTCTTTTTTCCCCCATGTGTAAAGGATTTGAGACTTCTTTATTATTTCCATTCTGGCACTATGGATTGGTAATGTTTCCCCATGTTTTGTCTAGACTACAGGAACTGTCAATGGGCACCTGGAAGAAATCCATTCCAGAGAGTGGATCCAGAAGGATTTCAAGTGCCTAAAAGCTTTACTGGACACAGTTCTTAATGAGTGTTAGTAGTAGGATAAATATGTGCTTCAGGTACAATTTGACTACAGATGTCTCTGATAAAAATCGTTATTAATCATTTGAGAGTATGTAAGTTTGTTTTGTATCTACAGTAGATGTCTGAAGTTTGAACTCAATGATTGCTTTCAGGCCTCCAGTTTACTGTGCAAGGGTTCTTTTGGCTGCATCTTAGTCAAAAGCTGATGCATGTATGTAAGTGATGCTACAAATAGCACCAGTGTGTAGCGTTCCGCTAATAAATGACTCTGATTCCTGATTAGGTGAATGTGTCTTTTCAGAGCTGTGTATTCGTAATACATGTTTATTTCAAATGAGTTCAAACCTGATTTTTGGGGAAAAGTCACAGCCTTAATAGAAACTTCCGCTAAAGTTGACATATCGTGGGGACAATGTCTCAAGCCCTGAAATAGCATGAGCAGAAAGCTTTTTAAGCAAAGAGCATTATCATGACTCCTCAGGCCTTATATGAGAAATGCTGAGAAAATAAGTGGAGCCAGATAAAGGATGAAACGGAATGGATTAGTCCTATAGAATACCTCTGATTAATTTTCAAAAGTGGCTTGGAGCTTGTTTTCATTGAGAGTGTCAGTGAAGCTGTCATCATGCCTTGATTATGCAGACACCCCCTCAGGTCAATCAGTAACAGAAAGCCAGGAAACTTCCTTCACATGGTGATAACAGACTGAACTCAGACTGAGCTCATATGGGGAACTCCTTTGGCTGAACCCGTGATTGTTAATAGAGAACTTGAAATGTATTACTGCACCTAAAACAATGTCTTATAAAGCATAGTGGTTTACTAACTCAAGGGAAAAGTGTTAAACACAACCACTACAGGATTATTTAGTTTCAGCCTCATTTGTGTAGAGCAAATTAGCGACAAAGTCATTTCAGGGTACTTTTATGGTTACAGTCTTATTCAGTTAATTGTTGTTAAATTATAATCTATTTTAATCCAACTTATAATAACTGGGTCCATGTAAGCCAATGTATAATTTTCTAGCTAAGAAAACTGATCTTTCCTTCAATTCACTCCCCCATCTTGAGCATGCATAGAGGGTTGGGGGTGACAGCGAAGAAGAAAAAAACAAGAAGAAAAACTTAAAGCAGAACCAAACTTAATAAGGGCTTCCATCTGCCATGACTGGTTGGGGGTGGCGAGAACAGAAATGACAAGTTAAGAAGCACCATAACTCTAATGGGCTAAGCATGTCACTTCAGGACCACGTGCTGTTCACACTTAAGCGTGATGAAAGTCACATTGAAATGATAATGTGAATGACCACACACACACACACAACCAAAAAAACAAACAAACAAACAAACAAACAAAAAAAAGGATTTCATTAAAACATTGGATTGGAGCATTAAGACCTCCAGTGAACATAGCCTGACATTCTGGTTCACCCTCCTTACCAATGGGTGGCGGTAATGCATCAAATTGCTGGATACCCACCACCAAGAAAACAATAATAGAAGGAAGTAATATAACCTACAATCTAATTAATGGATGATTGTGACCAGAGCACAATGAAAGAATCCAAAAAACCACTAACATACGTTATCTTGGGGGTTGTGGTTCAAAAAGTTTGGGAACCACTGCAGTTTTACACTGAACCCATACAATATTATATTGCCACTTGGACAACACATAAAGCAGGAAAAAACTTCAGGGTGGTGGAAATCCAACAAATCAAATATAAAAATCCATTTCTGTCTGTCTTTCTTTATCTAGTTCTTAAAATACTAACTTAAAATCTAAAAAGCAAAAACAGTCTGATTTTAGTTTTTCTTTTAGATTTCTAAAAAAAAACTAATTAAAAACAAGCTGTTTTAATTGATTTCAAAGTTTGAATTGAATATTAAATAATTGAACGATACAAGCACTGCATACAAAGCCATATTTTTTTCTCTGCATTGTTTTAGTCTTAACCCTTTAAAAGGCTGTGGATAATTCCCATCAGAGGTTAAAAGCTGTGTCTGAGGGGAGCGCTATGAAGATGGCTGCATACAATAAAAAAATGGCATCAATAGGAAAACAGTTGCTGTTCCTGTTAAAATGAAAGTTATTGAGTTTTAGATTAGTTGGATTTCTTTTCTAGTATGTTTTTTTTTTGTTTCTGGTCTTAATTGTCTTGTTTGTGGTTTTATTTCATAGCATTCATCTCCTTGTGTGTTCCAGTAAGTTTACTTCATATATCTGTCATGTTCTCTGCCCTGTCTGGGCTCATCAGCTGATTCAGATCACCTGGGCTTAATTGCCACTCTGCCTCTGTTCCTGCTCTGACAGGCTACCAGCCTAATTCAGCCCACCTGGTTTTTCCCTGATTGCTGCTTGGTTTCTCTGCACTACGTAATCCCTCTTCAGTCTCTCCTTCTCTGCCAGATTATCATCGGCAGCACCTCTCCAAGTTGATATCCAGCATTCAGTCGTTTCCAGATTGCCTACTACTTTCGCCCTTGGATTACCCCTGTTGCCTTGCCCTTGTTGGATACCTCTTGCCTGGTTTCTTGGATTTCTGGATTCTGACCCATGCTTTGTTTTGGACCCCGAGCTTCGCCTGACATCCTGGGTACGTACCCAGCTGTCTCTGTGTTCCGACCATTGCCTGCCTACTGACCCTGTTTTTGGATTTTGGATTTTTCAGCATTCCTCCTTCCCCAGGACTAGAACTTCCCCAGGACTGGACCTCTTCTTCCAGCCTTGCCGGACTCTTGCCCCTTTGCTAAATAAATCTGTTTTTTATATATTTCATCTGCTGTGTGTGGTTGAATTTCTGGGTTCTCACAGTCACCCTTTACAATACGTGTGTATATACCCCCTACTTTCCTTCATTCTCAGCCTGATCTTTGTTGTATTTTCCAAAGGATTACCCAGGTGCCGGTTTACTTCCAGAACTGTATTGGCAGTAGCTCTTTGCGTTTGCCTAGATCTGGCTGCATTTTCATCCGAACCTCCACAGGCCAGCGTCTGAAATTAACGATCTCCAGTAATGTCATTAGCTCTTCATAATGAATATAAAATCAATGCTTGTGGAGGCGGCTGCTATTGGAGGATACAGCAGAGATGGTGGTTGTGAGGGTAATGCTGCTGCCACTGCAACTCTTTCCCCATAGAGATGTTGAAACATGTCTAGGGTGCAGTTCCAGCACTTGTCCACCTCCAATTTGAGTTTCTTCATTATGCGCCTCAGTTGCTGCTACATTTGACTCAGCCTCTCTTTTGCAGTGGTGCTAGTTTGAAAATCTGATAAGATTTGGAGCTTGTTCACTAGAGTTCTTCACAAGATTCAGACATTGTACAATACAATTTCAATGCCTCAGATTCTCAGTGTTGGCTGCAGCATTCTTATTGTTTGCTGAATCGGTCACAATACACCTAGCGTTTTCAAGGCCCAACTCTCCCATCAGTATTGTAACTTCAGCTTGTGGCGTTTAGGAAAAGACTTGGTCCCCTGGGAAAAAAAATGAACAGCTTGTCATTGTTTCTGATAAACTGGCAGACAGCCAGAAATGCATCCTTGTTGATAGAGATCCATATAACAGTCTCTGGTAGGGATGTGAATCTCCACCACTGAGGCTGATTCATACATATCTCAACACATGGCCTGTGATGCGATACGTTAATGACACAGTGAACCCTCTGTCAATATGATGCGATACAGTTCACCCCTGTTCACGATGTGATGTAATTCATTAATGACTTTGAATTTGACTTTGTACAATGAGATTTGGTTTGATGATTCATGATGCAATTTAACACAATGCAAAGACTCTACAAGCTCATATCTGGTTTCTAAACATCACAATTATTTTGTCCTCTTTCCCTGTGAACAATGTGTTTCATACTTGTTTTCTAAAAAGCAAACCAATAAATCCAATTTACAAATAAGATGCAATTCAATGATAGACATGTTTTATTCCTTATAAACACTAAATCATGAACAAACTTTTTTTTTTTTTTTTTTTAATAATAAACATGGACCCTTTACAATCAATTAATCAATCAGTCTTTATTTATAGAGCACTTTTCATACATAAATGCAGCCCAAAGTGCTTTCCATGGTTAAAACAATGCCCCCCCCCCCCCCCCCCCCCCCCCCCCCCCCCACACACACACACACATACAGAAACACACACACAACTCCCTCCCTCCCCGCGTCCTCTCACATACCAGTATGTACAAGCAGGCATACACATACACATACACACACACACATACTTGCACATAATAAAAGACTAATGTGAGGTTGAGCACAGATGAGCCAGGTAAGGAAACACTATCACAGGGAGCCGTCTGCACCGGGAGCTGTTCACAGGCCACGACCACCAGGACACCGACCCAGGGCACACGGCCAAGTGAGAGGCAGAGGAGCCACCCAACCAGACTGAGAACCCGCAGGACAGAGCCACAGCAGCCACAGCCGATGAAAGCCCCCGGTGCAGAAAGCCCCCTCCGAGGAAACACTGGAGAAATAACCTAAAAATATTATAAATAGAATAAAAGCATAGAATAAATAAAAATGGGTTAACATAGAAAAATAAATAGTCTAGGGGAATAAAATAAATAAAAATAAAATTAATAAATATTAAGTAAAAGCTAAATTAAAAAGGTGGGTCTTGAGCCTGCTCTTAAAAACATTAACGTTCTCTGCAGCCCTGAGCTCCTCCAGCAGGCTGTTCCACAGACGAGGACCATACCACTGGAAAGCTGCCTCTCCGTGAGTATGTGTCCTGACTTTAGGTACAGTCAGGAGGCCAGTACCGGAAGACCTCAGGGGCCGCGAGGGTTCATAAGGTAAAAGCAAATCTGAAAGATAAGAAGGCCCAAGACCATTAAGACATTTAAAAACCAATAAGAGAACCTTAAAATTGATCCTGAAACACACGGGGAGCCAATGCAGTGATTCTAAAACCGGTGTAATGTGGGCCCGCCCTCTGGTCTTCGTCAGCACACAAGCAGCTGAGTTCTGTAGAAGTTGTAGAGGTGCAATACTCTATTTGGGAAGACCAGAGAGCAGGGCATTACAGTAGTCAATACGACTGGTGATAAAAGCATGCATTAGCATCTCCGTGTTGGCCCGAGAGAGAATGGGACGGACTCTGGCTATGTTTTTTAGATGATAAAATCCTACTTTGGTAACATGTTTAATATGTGGAATAAAACCAAGCTCAGAGTCAAAAATAACGCCCAGGTTTTTTACTTGTGATGATGGGTTTAATGCGGATGCCTGTAATTTAGCTAAGAGTTTCTCTCTCTGAGCCTCAGGACCAATGACTAAAACTTCAGTCTTGTCCTGGTTAAGCTGTAAAAAGTTTTCTGCCATCCAGGATTTGATATCTAAAATACAGTTGAAAAGGGCGTCCATTGGTCTCGTGTCATCAGGAGACATGGAGATGTACAGCTGAGTATCATCAGCATAACTGTGGAAGTTTACTCCATGCCTCCTGATGACGCTGCCAAGAGGGAGCATATACAAATTAAAAAGAACAGGGCCTAAAACTGACCCTTGGGGCACACCACATGTCATTTTATGGATCTTAGAGGAGCATGTATCCAAATTTACCATATAAGTTCTGTCTGTGAGATAGGAAGTAAACCAGTTGTGAACAGCACCATAGAGGCCCACCGGGTGTTTCAGTCTGTTTAAAAGAATTGTGTGGTCCACTGTGTCAAAGGCTGCGTAAGATCCAGTAGCACCAAGACTGAGAGGTTCTGTGAGTCACAGTTAATCCTAAAATCATTTAAAACCTTCAGGAGAGCAGTCTCTGTGCTGTTGTTCACCCTAAATCCAGCACACGCAAGCATTCAGATGTGTTCGTGTTCTGGTTGCATAAAATACCACATCTGATGGCACTGATTTTACCTCTGAAGTGGTCTGCAAACTGCTCACAGAGAGAGTCCGTGGGGGTTCGTTGGGAGCTGTTAAAATCAGGGTTACATAGGTGATTGATGGTGGAAAAAAGAACCTTGCGATTATTTGTATTGTTACTGATTATTTTTGTGAAGTACATGTTTCTTGAGTTCCTTAGTGCGTTATTGTAAATTTTAAGTTGCTCACAAAATATCTGATAATTTATTGTCATTTTATTTTTCCTCCATCTCCTTTCTGCCGCCCTGCAATTTCTTTTGTGTTTTTTGACCTCCTCATTCCTCCAGGGAGATATAAGCTTTGGGTATTTCTTTTTTGTCGTGAATGGAGCAACAGAGTCGAGGCTTGTCTTCAGTTTACTGTTAAAGTGTTCAACAATAAAATCACAGGGTGCAGGTAAAATCACAGGAGGACATTTATCTAGAACTTTGATAAAATTTGCAGCCACTTCAGAGGTTAGATAGCTCTTCCTCACAGTTCGCACCGAGGTCTCCCGCTGAATAAAACCGGTGATGTTGAAAAACACACAGTAGTGGTCAGAGACAGCCAAGTCAACAACAGAGGACACACTGGCAGAAAGGCCATAGGTAATGACCAAGTCCAGTGTGTGTCCTCTGTTGTGAGTCGGCTGCGTGACATGTTGCGTAAAATCCATATAGTTAAGAATGTTTAAAAATTCTTTTGAAACAGGGTCTAAAGGATTATTTATGTGCAGGTTAAAATCACCGGTTAAAATTATCATGTTGTATGTTGTGTGTATGATTGATAAAAATTCTGAAAACTCATTAATAAAAGCAGCACATTTTTGGGGTGGTCTATAAACAGTGACACATAAAATTGGAGGGCTGCTAAAAACAATGGCGTGATATTCAAAAGTGGTAAAATTGTCGAATAAAATCTGTTTGGTGGTGTTATTGGTTAAAGATGCTGTGCCACCACCTTTCCTACCAGTTCTTATAGAAAAAGAATAGTTAAAATTTGGTGGGGAGGCCTCAGCTAGAACAACAGGTGCATCCACACCCAACCATGTTTCAGTTAAAAACAAACAGTCTAGTTTGTGGTCTAAAATCAGGTCATTGACAATAAAAGACTTATTTAACAGAGAGCGTATATTTAAAAGTGCCATGTTGAGTGTGACTGGTGACATTTGAACTGAAGAGGCAGGTACTGGTTGACATTTTGGGAGAGGCCTGAGATTATTGATGTTTACGGTATGATATGGTTTGTGGTGGTGTGGTTGCTCTCTGAATGTGATGATGACATGAATTGATGAACTGTGTGGAGGAATGTTAGGTCCAAGTCCAGTATTGCGAGCTTTGCTGTTAAAAATGGAACTAAGTAAGTAGGAGCTGGGACCAGGGGGGCATCAATCCGTGACGGACAGGTCAGCAGGTACAGTGGGTTTGGTGTGATGAGTGGGCTGGGTGCAGTCTTTTTCTCAGGTCCCTTAACAAATGTTTGCTGGAATTTTACTCGTTTTACAAAACGTAAAACTTATTGAGCGTTCTGTTTAACTTCCCCTTGCCTTCAAAATGTATGAAATAAAATAGGTTACATAAACTATACAAACTCATTTAAATACTAATATGAACAACTTTGATTCTGAAGGAAATTGTTGTGCAAGAGTATAGGAAAAATATATAACATACTATTGTGCATGGTATGGTTATGAGCAAATAAAGACATTGCCCATGATACTGAGGAGCTTCCTCAGCATCCTCCTCTCAGACACCTCCGACACAGACTCCAGTTCAACTCCTAAGACAGATACAGCTCTCCTGATGAGTCTTTAGCCTACTGCCCCGGCACACAACAACGTAGATGATGACGCTGGATAAAACATTTGCAGCAGGATCCTGCAGACAATGAAAGATTTGAGCTTCCTGAGGAAGAACAAGCGACCCTGACCTTCTTGTAGGTAGCATCAATGTTTATTGTCCAGTCCAGTATATTCTCCAAGTTGACGCCCAGGTACTTGTAGCTGTCTACAATGTCTGCTTATGTTCCCCTGATTGTGACAGAGCTCAGACAGGTCCTCTGTTTGTTGAAGTTCTTTGTCTTTGTGACAATGAGCTGCAGGTGGTTCAGTCCATACCACTCCACAAACCTGTCCATCACACCCCTGTACTCCTGGCCCTGCTGATACATGATGGCAGAGTCATCCTAGAACTTCTGCTGATGGCAGGACTGTGAAGAGACCATGAAGTCTGACGTGTAAAGGGTAAAATGGAGACAGGACCGTCCCCTGTGGCATCCCTGTGCTGCTCACAAAGGTGTCTGATGTGATATTCCCTAGCCTAGCCACACGTACTGCAGCCTGCCTGCAGTACACAAATGGAGCATCCACCTGCAGTAGCTTCCTGTTGAGCAGGGCAGGTCGAATGGTGTCAAAAGGAGAAACTGGAGAAGTCGAAGAACATGACTCTCACACTGCTACCTGTCTCCTCCATGTGGGTGTAGGCTCTGTGCAGCAGGAAGATGATGGTGTCTTCCACTCCTATCTGGGGCTGGTAGGCAAACTGCAGGGGGTCCAACAACAGTCCGATGACTGTGTGAAGACGCCTAACCCCTGTTTTATACCGGGTGTACCGGGTGTGTGTGTGGCACGTTACGGCTGTGCCGCGGCCTCCACTGCTATTCTCGGCCATTTTAGTCAATGGTTTGTTTTACTCCGGGTGTGCCGCAGCACGTATCAAAGCGTTCCAGAGGCACATTGTCGCGGCTCTCCGCTAAATTTACGTGCCGAGTCTACTTTTGACGCTTCACACACCCAGAATGCGTCAATTCCACAGTTCAGACAGGGGCTGACAGGAAATCAGACACGGGAGCAGTGTGAAAGCTTCCGGTATTTTTCAAAATGAAAGCCCCTGTGCAGATTTGTGCTACTGAACCATGTAAACATTACGTGTTTAACTGGTCAGTGTTTTTTTTTCTTTTTCTTTTGACATCATAGACAACGAGACGTTTACACTGGAAGTGGAGAATCACAAGATTCTCCCCTCCTCCTCCTGTGATTTTGTGATCTCGCAGACCCTGCTAGGTGGACTGCACTCACGGGCGCTCCACACCTGACACGCTCCCGGTATAGAATGCCACGCCACGCAGGTCAGAACAAAATCGTGGTGCAGCCGTAATGTGCCGCACACACACCCGTATAAAGGAGGGTTAAGCATGAGCCTCTCCAGCAACTTCATGACATGTGACGTGAGGACCACTGGTCTATAGTCGCTGTGTGTGCCGTGATGCTTCTTCTTGGGTAGTAGAACCAGACATGAGGTTTTCCACCTGTAAGGGAAAACCATCTGGATCAGGCTCAGGCTGAAGATGTGTTTGAAGATCCCACACAACTTAAGTATGGTACACACATGAGTTTTTAATCTTATGAGATTTTTTTTATCTGGTCGAGATCTCACACGTGAAGATATAGTAATCAGTTTTGATCGTATGGTGTGTGGTGTGCTCCGAAAATCTAATCACAGAACAACACACATATAATGATGTTGTCCCACAACTCATCTACAGTATAGTCCTCCGAGCCAGACAAACATCAAAACGTAGAAGAAGAAACATAGCAACAACCGTCAAAAAACAAAGAAGAAACAACATATCCATAGTAACAATGTTCCTCAGAAATCGGCTCTGAAATATTGAACATGCTCAATATTTCCAATTGTTTTGGAGCCGATAATTGGAGCGGATTATTGGGACAAATCTGCTTGTAACACACCTCAGACCAAATGATAATTGGACAGGGAAATCTCACGATGATCAGGCGTTTGCCATCCAAGGCCGGGAAGAAGCAAAATTGGGACCAAAAAAAGCCCAAAAATTGTTATGTGTGTACCAGACTTTAGAGGCACATCCTCTCAGCACTCTGGGACTGAGGCCATCAGGGCCCCACAGCTTTCCTGGGACATATACCAAAAGGCCATATAAAACAAACTTAAAGGCATGAATAACCCTTTGTAACTGTCATGGATAGGCCTACCTGGGCTAATGACAATGGCTGGCTGCTGGCTGTTCCCTTAAATGCCTTAGTGTGGATGAGGGGTTTTTGATGTATGACAACTCTGTATCATACAGCATACACTGGACATGGATACCGTCAGTCAGCAAAGTCAGCAAAGTCAGTCATTATAAATTGGGTATTAGATACAGGGATGTACATTGATTATGCAATTATGTCTTCTATAGCAACATTATTGTACTCGAGAGCTATATTAATGTCTATCTATATGTTGCTATCTGTCAACACTATTAACTTGTGAAACAGTTAATAACAGCAACAGAACCAACCTGCTCTGTCAAAGCAGTTCAAATGAACATCACTAAATGTGGATATTCTACCCTGTGCCATACTTGTTTGGTCCTACTAAATGTTGCACATGACAAACCAAGCCAATCATTAGTGATGTTCTAATAACATTTTTTTTTTCTGTCCAATACTGATTCCGATACCTTGGGTTTAGGTTGGGGATGGGCAATGCCAACATTTTTCCTTTCGATACGATACCATTAGTTTATGGTACTTTTTCACTGATAGCGATACTGTTGGCCCCTGAAGGTACCCCTAATTGATCAGACTTGTGTCTCCAACATCTGCGCAGTAGCAATGATTTAGAGAAAACATTCCCTTGCTTCCTTTTGCTGTTTCACTGTCAGTAGATATAGGAACCTGATCTGTCTTCATGTGTGCATGACTGTCTGATGACTGATAGATTTTACAGCTGTATGCAAACCTCATTAATACTGAAAAGTTATATGAAATAAAGGGAAATAACATCTTATTGAAATAGGCTTCTGTTATCAACATTTTTATTTTTTTTAGCTTCACGTGATAATGACATGGATCTGATTGACATGAGACTGATAAATTTTTGCTATTGTTAGTGCGTCAAAAAACAATACTTTGGGGTAAATATGAGATAGTATGAACCACGAACCGCTACTTTCCTCCTCACCTGAACGACCAGTGCAACATTAGTCAGTACTAGCAACAGAAAAAAATGGTTACCTGATCACCGACTGCTGATGTGATAGTTTGCATCATGTTCAAACCAATCAGGTGGTTTCCATGATGTCTGAAGCAATTGAGTTGCTTTAGACATCAGTCAAGTGTTTCAAACATCAGCGGTCACATGACCAAACTATGCTTGGCACAATGGTTTGATACGTTTGTTTTACAAGCTACTGTGCATGTGCTTAAGTCTCGGGTGTCAGAGAAGCATCAATAGTAAATTTTTACGTCTATTTCTATCAACTGCCATTAAACAATAGATGCTTCACTTGTTGCAAAGCTTTGGTACAAAGTAGGCTGTGAAATTCTATGCTGATGGGGCACAATTATATGAAAAATGCAAAGCCAAAGATAGCAACCTCTAAAATGTTTTGTGTGGAAATAAACAAGAAAATAAACAAAAATGAGGTCCAGTTCAACCTCTTCCAGGTAAATCTAGCATATCATATGTTTACCATAACCGTAAACTGTCATTTGAGAGCAAATCATGGAAAAGAAGGTCCACCTACAAATCTAGCTAGCATTGTCACCAAACAAAGTCTGATGTTGGATATGAAATTATGGACCTTAACTCAAAGATGATAGGTAAAGATTTGCTTCCCATAAGTTTTGAGGAAGGTGAAGGTTTTTAAAATTAAATAGAATTAGTTGATCCTGAGTTTACAGTAACATAAAGAAAAAACAGCACAAGACTGAATGAACTTTATGAAGATAATGTAGGTGAGCTGATTACACAGCGAGTATTAGGCCGTTTGTAAATGCAAAACATCCTGGAAAACACACAGAGTTGTTCTACAGACCAAAGTTGTGACAGAGCAACATACTACTGAAAACCTGGTGAATGTGCTCTACAAGACGACTGAACATTAGGACTAAATGGAAAAGAACAGCAGCCGTACATAACAATGCTAGCAACACAGTTTAGCCAATACTGAACACCTGCTTTGGGGGGGGGGGGGGGGGGGGGGGGGGGGTATTGTTTGTTTAAGAATTGTCAAACAATAATCAGTGATTTTGATCAGTATTTTTCTTTTAGGTATCCCCCCCCCCCCTCCCTTGATGAGTTTGTTTAATGGTTGCAACGTCACAGATCACCTTATCAATATGTTTCTCTGCAATGTATTTTTAAATAAGATTATTATGCCTTTGGCCAGCTCGTCCATGTTCTAGTGCAGGGGTGCCCAAGTCGGGTCCTCAAGATCTACCATCCTGCAACTTTTAGATGCAGCCCTTCTCCAACACACCTGAATCAAATGACTGGCTCATTACCAGGCCTCTGCAGAGCTGAATGACATGCAGATGACATCTGATTCAAGTGTGTTGGAGAAGGGTTGCATGTAAAAGTTGCAGGATGGTAGATCTCGACCGAACTTGGGCACCCCTGTTCTAGTGTCAGGGGAGATTGAAGATGATCTTCGAAATAAGCACAGCTTTGTTAGTAGGGAAGGTTACCTTGCCTCCCACGTCAGTCCATCATTAATTTAGGAGAACATTCTCTTTTCTGCTGCCTTCCAGGTGAGTGCATGGCAGCAGGTGCTAATCTCACCAGGCTGGTGTGGGGAATGTTGTTCCCTTTGAAGCGGATAACCTTTGAAGCAGGAATTCAGCATCCTTTGAAGTGGGAAAACACTTGTAAGTACTTCACGGCTGTAATGAAGAATGATTGGGATGTATTGAGGAAGCTTTCTTTACTCTATTTTGCTTTGTTCCCTGGACCTCCTCTGACCAAAACTAAAAGTTATGTCTTATAGCAGAATTCAGTTGAACCTTCAGCAGAACAGTCTTTGCCAACAAGGGTTTTGTTCAAGCTGTAAAAAAACAACCAGGTTTTCAAGGAAAACGCCTGACTGAATGCTGTTTTAATGGTACATTTTCACATCTCATTTTAAAGAAGGGAGCATGGACAGCAGCAATTATTTGTATTTCAGAAAATGTTGCATTACTCTTGGCTGATATACTGTCTCCTTAATCTGATGCTTACAAATATGAAGGCTCTATTTCTGAGGAATTTATTGCAGAGTGCACACCAGCACAAAAAATCAGTGAGGCTTAATGCTTTTTTTTTTGTTTGTTTATTTGCTTATCCCCACCTCTACCACTCTGTCCCTGCTGTCAGTTAAAAAGAAATATTACAAATAGGAGCAGCGACCCATTCAACCCTCTTGCCCTGGCTATATAAATGGAAATCTTTAGATCTTATTGTTTTTCAAAAGACATCTCCTGTTCTTGTATAGGCCCACTGTACCTTCCCCCTCTGTACAATCCTCTGCTTTCTCATTGGTGTCACTCTTCTTACGCTTCTTACTAAAAAAAAAAAAAAAAAAAAAAAAAAAAAATCAAAGAAGGCTGGAGCATCAACCGAGGCAGGGGCGAATATCCTGACCAAGCATAAAAAAGCCTTCACTGATGGCAGGGCCATTAAAGAGGCTATAATTGTGGGGGCTAAATCTTTATTCCAGGACCCTTTAAATAAGACGTAAATTGTCATAGTCTTTTAGCAACCCATCCCCATACATAAACAATCCGTTGACACACAATAAGACATATTTTCTTCTGATGTCACCAGATGGGCTCTATATATTTGTGTTTTATTCATCAATCACACCTGTAATGAGTTTGTTAATTAGCACACCTGCCCTTTGTTTGTCCTTACCCCATACTTTATTCAACATTTGATATTCATTGTTGTTATTGCATCTCTGCTCATCTGACCTCTGGCTCCCACTGCTTATCTTGTTTTTAAATTTAGGATTCCCTGCATCAGCAGGTCCTTAACTACTGATAAAGGATTTTTTTGTTTGTATCCTGTTCGCCTCCTGCTTAGTCCTGTATTTAGGTCCTCCACTTTCAATATGTCCTGCGGGTTCTTCCTCTAGAATTTAAGAGGCATTACCTCCTTAGCTTTCCCAGAAGAGCTGCTGCTGCAGCTTAATATTTCTTTTTTAAAGCTGGTTCTTACTCATGACCTTAACAGTTTGAATACTTTTATGCTAAGTATGCCAGCTTTCTGAAATATACCCAGTTTATGAAATTATTTATCATTTCAGCAGTAGCGACTTTAATCTTTTACATTCCTCCTTAAGTTTTTATGTTTTGCTCTAAATTATTCTACTCTCTTTCGTATAATTTCCAATTTCCTACCTATTGGAGCTCAGCTGATGTTTTATCCATGAAGTTATTCTTCACTTCTTGAAGATAGAGCACAGACTGAAATGTCATCAAATCACCACTGGATTAATCAGCGTCATTAATTACAAATTACCCTCTGACAAAAGTGTGCACTTAGAATAAAGGTTTGATACTGTGTGATGTTATAGATTGCCCATCTTTAATAGGGAAACAAAAGAATATAAACACATCTTAATGACAAGCTTGCTTTATAAAATGCATCTTTTTAAGTGAGAGGGTGATGCATTTTGCATTGTATTGTTTTTGTATGTTTTGAATATGTTTGCATGCATTTGAAGGTTTTTGAACTCCCTGTGGGGAGAGCTTTAAGGTCAGTCAGTCAGCATTTGCATGAAGATATGAAAGTAAAAACACGGTTAACTTCCTGACATCGACCTGGATAGTCTGTCTTACAAAGCGAGGAGCTGTACTGGGATTTGAAATGCTTCAGAAAACGTGTTGTGGCATCTGTCCAACACCGATGTATCAGCTGGGCAACAAGATCTTTATAAAAAAGCTGAAATTATTCATTCATGCTGTAAAGTTCAATGGAAACTAGATGGCATTTTAAAAAAGTTTGCTCACTGATATCTTCAGGGCAACTTTTGTTTTCCTTGATAACAAAAACCACCAAGAACAGATCTTTTCAATGTATTTGATTTTTTTTTATTAAATCATTCTAACTTTACAAATTACACATCATTAGAAATAATAGATAAATAGATGTTTTGGTTTGGTGGATATTGGTTTTATATTTCTTCTAGTGTTTTGCTCCTGGCCATTGTCGATTTGTGTTTTGTCCCGTTCTGTATTTTCAGATTTTCTGCGTGATCTCCTGTTTTATTTAATACAGTCTGTTCCTTTGTCTCAAGCAGTTACACCTTGTTAAACCTGGTTTCTGTTTGCTGATAAGCATGCATTTGACTATATACTGCCTCTTGATTACTTTTAATTTAGTATTTTATATTGGTAATGCACTGGTTAATCCTGCTGCTGCAGCATTTTGTGTTCTTTTAAAATAAATCATATCTTCCTACATCCTCCTGCCTTCTTTGTATATTTGGCTCTTTGGATATGGTCGGCAATGGAGCCAGCAGGTGAACAAATGGCTCTTATCAATTTTGTTGCTGCCAAAGATTTTCTGATGTGGCCAGAAACGAACTTTAAACAATCCTGGAGAGCCCCCAGAAAGAATGGAGCTCATCAATCATAGATACAGTATTTGGAAATGATTCTGGTGGAGGAGTCGCCTTTCTGGGGCACCAGACTCCTCATTAAACCACTATGGATCAAAGGGTTTGGCTGCTTGCAGTACAGTCCCCCAGTGTCCACTCCTCAACCTACATAGTGATCCCAGCCTGCCAGCACTCTGGCAGGCTGGTTATTGATGGACAATCAAAATACATAACCACTGCACTGGAAAGGGTTCCAGAAAGAGGCAAGCAACAACTGTGATACTGCCACAAAAACAGAGACACTATGGGAAAAGACGAGGCTCAAAAAGACCTTCCCATCGCCCCCAGAGCCACAGTCTCAGCCAAAGTCTTGGTCAGAGTTTTGGCCTCCAGGGCTCCAGTCTCTCCACTGCAACATCCCAAGCCAGGTGTGTTGCTGCTAAAAAGAAAATCTGCTTTCCTTTTCCTTTTTTGATGGTTTGTGAGATAAGTGTCTGTCCACAAAACCTGACATTAATAAGCCCACCATTCCAAGAGCACAACAGGCACCAAGGAGATTAGTAAAGGATAAAAATCATGATGATCCTGATTCATGTAGCAATGCAAAACAACTTTACAGATACAAGCATTGGGATGAAACAATACAACAACAGGTGACTGACCCATCTCAGTTAAAGCTTCAACTGAGGATGTTACTGGACCACATTAACACTGACCCAACCACCAACAATAGTGAGGGGCTGAAAACACCTAGTTAGTAAAATAAAGACCTTAAGGTACTGTTGGCCTCTGCTAAGTTCTTTAGCTGAGTGGATATTTTCAGCAGGCTGAAAACATATCTTAAGGATCAGAGATTCTATATAGTCATTTTCATTGTGTGTACACAAGAGAACAAAATTTCATTTCTCATCAGTGAATGCAGTGCAATAACAAAATAAATAATATAGTAAACACAACAATAAAATAAGATAAAAATAGAAATAGAAATAAAAACTAACCATTCTCTCCCATGCATTCAGTCTCTTAACTTGACAGGTGGCTAGCTGTCAATGGTGAGCCTGAGTGTGAGTGGAAAAGGGAGACAGTCCATTAATAAGTCCTACAGCCTGGGGAAAGAAGCTATTCCGCTTCCTGCTGGTCTTGCAGCTGATGCTGCTGTATGTCCTCTCTTATGGGAAAAGTGAGAAGATGCGGTGGGAGAGATGGAGTGGGTCCTTGATGATGGAGGTGGCTCTACTGATGCAGACCAGCTGGTATGGCTCCATCAAGCAGGAGAGTGGGGCACCATTAACGTTACTGGCTGTTTGACCAGTCTGTTGAGCTGGTCTTTGTTCTTGGCACAGCAGCCCCCGAACCAGGTGGTAAAATCTGTAGGCCAGTATCCTTTCATGGTGTGGTGTGTGTGGTGGGAAGGGCTGTGTCGCTGCTGAGCGTTGTTGTGGACTGCTGAGGTGTTGGTGGATGAATTGAGGTCATTATCAATGTGGACTCTCAAATGCTTCACATTGCTGACCTTCTTCACAGCAGTCTCATTGATGAATAGTGGTTCAAAATCCTGTTTGCCTGAAATCGATAACAACTGTGCCATGAAAACAGCTGTTTCTTCATCCTGTACTCACTGTTGCCCTTGATAAGGCCCACCAGAATTTAACTTTATTCATACGCAAGATGTCATAGTTTATGGTTTTTGGGTAAGTTGTAGGTTTGTAGATGATGATCCAGATTCAGCAATGCAAAACAACTCTAGAGATCCAAGCACTGAGACACAACAATGTCTACGATGGTGAAGAAGCTGGAGGGGAGCTGTCAGATCCTATGCACCACATTGCCTTGTTTTTGATTTATAGTTAAGTGTTTAATGGGATTACCTTTTATTTTGTTTTTATTTTTCTTTTCTTTTTCTATGCTACATCTTTATGTTTGCTTTTAATTCTTGAAAATATTTTACATTTTATGTATCGTACCCATAGACTGTTTATAAAAGATGGACGGAGCCTCCGTGACATCACCCGTAGGTTTCTGAAGAGCTGAATTGAAGCTCATTGGGCAGTTCCCACCGTCGCCATCTTGGCAGTGTCAAGCGTGTCGTGATTCCCGGAAAATCCAAAAATAGGCAAAGAGGTAGAGCTGAGAGCGGGAATGTGAAGGTGGGGGTGGATGATTGACACCCATCAAACTCCGAGCTGCCTGTAGCTAAGAGCTAACTGAGCTAACCTGGAGCTAATGGTAGCTAACCAGCTAACGGAGGCTTGTTTGTTTGTTTGTTTATTTATGATCCCCATTAGCTTTTGCATAGCAGCAGCTATTCTTCCTGGGGTCTGCACAATGTATATGGTGACTATACCACAATACACATTCACACTACTTATCACAACACATAAAAATTACTTAACATAACACATAACAAATACATAACACATCATACTATACATCTACTACAAATAAAAATAACACACACCTTTTTGCAAGCTTCAGCTGAATCTATAATATTATATGAAACAATCATTTAACTTAAAGTATTATAGAAACATAAAATTAAATTAAACAAAATAACATAAAATGCCCATAGGTTCATTACACACCAAAAACACCTATTCTTTTCCAAAATTCCTCTTAAATAATGCTCTCTTAGTGTCTTTTTAAAACTATATATATTGTTTTGCTGTATAATATGTTTTGGTAGAGAATTTCATTCTTGCATTGGTCTATAAATTACTATGCATAGAGTTGACATAGTTTTAGATTTTAACAATGTAAAACAGCCTCCAACAGCATGCCTTGTAGAATAATTATGTGTATTTTTACTAAAAGATAATTTTTTGTAGAAAAGAAATGGGATTTTTGTTATAACAGTCCTAATAAAAGCCATCAACATATACAGAAATCTACTTTTCACTTCCAACCAAGAAAGACAGTCATGCATTTTAGTGACATTCACTCTAAACCCACATGGAAGAGCTGTGCTGCTTTGTTCTGGACCAGTTGCAATTTCCTTATATTACCAAAGGAAGTATTGGACCAAACTATTGAACAATAATCTAAATGAGACAAAACCAAAGCTTGAGTTACTTGTGTGATTGTTGTGTCAGATATTTTGCACAAAGGGGGTAGGCGAGCTAAAGCTAAGGTGTGCTGTTAGCTGGCTAAAAACCGCGTCTGTGCTGCACTCTCCCTTCTTGCCGCGGATATTGGATACCTGTCAATCAAAAGGACACCGCCCTAATTATGCCAAATATCAAGATTAAATAAAATTCAAATGGATGAGTCAGAAAAAAATCCTCCCCTCACAGTGTTCATAAAGGTAATCTTGACCTATTAATCCTAAAATGTTTTTTGTACCAGGCTTAAAAGATGTTTATTTCTGCTGTGAAGATTTTCTTTTTAAACATGGGAGTCTATGGGGATTTGCTCTGTTTTGAAGCCAGCCCCTAGCGGATGAGGGGTGAACTGCAATTTTTTTGCACTTCACAATTTACCGCGGGGGGTTGCCGCTTGGTTGGACACCAGGAAGAATAGTTGTGGCTTTGCTGCAGCCAGTGGGGATCAAAATAAAACAAAAAAACAATAAACCACAGTAAAGCCCCCTTTCCACCAACAGATACAAGTCTGGTCAGGATGGTTAGAGTGTGAATAAAGTTTATAAACTGTGATCTCATTGCGTTTACACAGCCAACTGTAACCTTATCTGAGAGGCTGAGTTGTCCTTAAACACCATGCTGGTGACTGAACCATGTCAGTGAAAACTCATTAACACTGACCCAAACCCCAACAATACAGAGGCGCTGAAAACAGCTAAGCAGTTACTTGAATAAAGACCCTAGAACGGGGCTACTCAATTCGGTCCTACGAGGGCCGCAATCCAGCAGGTTTTCCATGTATCCCTGCACCAACACACCTGAGTCAAATTAGGTGGCTCTAACAGCCAATCAGGTTCTACACAATGACTCATTAATTTGACTCAGGTGTGTTGGTGCAGGGATACATGGAAAACCTGCTGGACTGCGGCCCTCGTAGGACCGAATTGAGTAGCCCTGCCCTAGAAGATGCTAGCAAGCTATTCAGCAAAGTCAGAACACTGCATAAAGTACTGTTGGCCTCTGCCAAGTTCTTTAGTTGAGACAAGATTTTGAACACTTAGGAGGCTGAAAACATGAGAAGCATGTCAAGGTCAAAACTGAAATCTTGACTTATCCTGCATACCTGACAGGCCAAAACTAATAGTTTGGACCATTTTATACTATAACTCAATAATTTGTTGCTAATAATGCAAACTGGAAACTTTAATAGATATATTTAAGGAGAATTGTATTGCATCCCTGCCGCTGATTGATTGTGATGGACTAATGTATTGCAAATGTATTGTCTTATAGTATACCTTGTCTCTGGATGTTTTTATGAACTAATATATGATCAACTGTGGAAAAGTGAAGATGGCTAATACAAACCCTGTGCGCCAAACTAACAATTTAATCAGTTCTAGCCACTGTACCAGATCAAGCTAGCGATCACATTTCTAACTGTATGGCCTGATACACATAATTAAGAATGTTACTGAGTATGTTTAGAAAAGAAGATCTGTGGATGGGCAAATGCAGTGATTGGAGAAACGTTTTAGTGTCAACTTTTTGCATTTTGAGACACCAAGAAAACCCTGCAGAGACTTTGCTGCCTTTATGACTCGTGGCATCTCTGTCCACTCTTTCAATCAACATCCATCACCTTGAAATGGTAAACAAATCCAGTCCATCTTTGTGCCTGACTGGTAAAGTTAACTGCCTTGTCATCTCCGTTTAGGAGCTGTCTAGAATTGGATAAGATGTTGCTTTCTTCTTCCTGGCTACGCACACCCACATCTGACATTACACAGAAACCCATCTGTTTGGCTTGTGTGTTTCATTTAAGCTGATCAAAGATCTGAATCAAGCCAGATGGCCTGACTTGCTGTTGGGGTAAGTCAAGCCATCTGTGACCAGTACCATCAATCATGTTGTTTCTTTCTGTTAAACATACTCAAATCACTGTGTACATAAAATTGGAATAAACTGGGAATTGTAGCATACCACAGTGAAAAGGGAGAAACTTCAGTGGCCTGTTTACATTTACTTGTACAATAACTAGACTTCTGATCTTATTGTTAAGAAAATACTTTATGATGTTTACAGGAGCTGCATATTTTTGTTAAAATGTTATAGCGCATGATCCAATAAATGACTCACCTTGCTTTTACAACCCCTTATATTTGTGCCCAATCAGAATGTTCATTGCACCCATATGAAGCATGACTCTGGTTTCACCTCAGAGGTATGGCTTCTTTTTTCTACAGTTGTCTTGTTTTGCCTTAAGTGGAGCACCGTGCATGCACCATAAAGCATTTAGTTGTGCTGCAAAAACTCCAGTAGGTCTTGACAGTACAGTTAAGCTTACTTGACATGGATTAGAATATCGCTTGCTCTGAATGAGCAGTAGATTCTCACTGATTCAGATTGTCAAAAATTAAACCTATATAATTAGTCTTTGTCTGGTTAATATCATAATATTGCATTTTTTATTCAGATGTTGTCCTTGTGTGTT
Source organism: Melanotaenia boesemani (assembly GCF_017639745.1). Lineage (NCBI taxonomy): Eukaryota > Metazoa > Chordata > Actinopteri > Atheriniformes > Melanotaeniidae > Melanotaenia > Melanotaenia boesemani. Next base: position 23,743,952 of record NC_055702.1, on the reverse strand, counting down.
TGTAGCTCTACCAGAGAAGGGCGGGGGAATCCTCATGTGGCTTTGGTACTTTCCTTTAAAAGCCTAATTTGTTCTGTAAGCTAAATATAGACAAAGCCTTCTGCCGATTATCTACATCCTATATGAGAGTATTTTGGTCCATTTTTAGACAGCTGGTAGATGTGTAGCCAAACAAGCTTCCCTGTACCTTTTGTTTTTGCAGGATAACTCATGAAAAACCAGTGAAATTAAAAATGAAGCTGTGATTATTTAATGGCTTCACAGGCCATCTACGGTGCTTCCTCTTTTTTTATGTCTCTTTTTGAGAATGAAGCTTAAAGGTGCATTTATATTCTTCACAAAAGATGGATACGGATCATTTTGTCTGTCTTCTATGTCTCATATGTGCATTATTAAGTTTTTTGGGGCCCTTGTGGATGTGTTTTCCTGAAGGAGCAAAGTAGCACCACCAGAAACTGCAGGGGCAGTGTTGAGCTGAATAGCTTATGTGTGACCCATGAAAGAAACATAGAAGAAGCTGGAATGTAATGGTCACACACACTTCTGCTGTCTTCCACACTGCCTCTTGTTTATGTCTCTTTCTGAGAATGTACATTATCATGATCCCTTACACTGTTGCTATGTTGCTAACACATCTTAAAGCACAACCATGCTTGAAAAGGAGCAGGAAGAAGAAAACATATATATAATATATAACGGGAGCATAAATGGTCCTTAATTGTGTCAGAAGAGATTTTAAATTTCAGGGCTTCAATTAAGCTAGCAATAAAAACATCTGGTGGAAGAGTGAAGTCAAAACAACCTGTGTCACAAAACCGGGAGTAACACTGGTTGAGATTCCCTGTTTCCAAGTAATTATACGAAATAACAGTTAAAGACAAATATTGATTTTTCCTAATTATGTAAAAAGTTTGTTCAAAGTTTTTTCCATTTTAGGTCTTGCACCTGCCTCTTGCCTGGTCATCCTTTAACCATGACAATGACAGGGCATTATAAAAGATGCTAACCTCAGTTAACTCCATTTATACTCCAATTTTTATTCATTTCACCAGAATTAGCATATTTATTTAAAAACTTTGTTCATGAACAACTTGTCCATAACTTCAATTTACTGTCATCAGGTGGCACATTCAATTAATATTTATTCACCCGTGCTAATTTAATCACTGAATATTATTTTGGAAATAACAGTACCATGATAATCTGTGCAATTATCAACTTCAACCTGCAAATTATGTATTGCTCCCCTCTCGCTCATGGCCCTAACATTAAATTAATCGTTGAGCCAAGTATGTAATGTGTCTTAAGCTGTGCATCAGTAACAAATGCTGAATTAAAATACGTATATTATCAGAATTATATAATGTATTTTTAGCATATTTCTATATTCTGTGCCTGAGTTTCATGCCAACATGTCAACCTTCATAAATCTTAAATACATGCAAATGAGACGAGTGCATGTAACTTCTTATCCTTCTCTGGGAATTGGAAGTGTTGATGAATACATCGTTTTCTGGATTTAAATGTAATTTTGACCTCGTTTGAGTTATTTTATGGTGCAATTCTGATTTTCTTTGCTGTAAGAAATTTGCAAAGTTTTGACAGGGCTCATGAATCTCATGAATATGAATTTACTTCCCAGGGGCCAGATATTGAAAGTGGTAAAAATCAAAGTCCTTGAATCTTTGTGAGTACATTATCTATTCAGTATGTCCATCAGCTGTTATCTGGCAGTCATGTTGTGTATATAGTGTAGTATAATTACAACTTCTTTCATTTTGCCTTTTCATGTCCACAGTTTAGTTTTCTCGAAGGAAGGGTGCTGCTCTCGTGCTCCTCTGCTAATTAAAATGCTCATCTTAGCTTTGACCTCACACTCTCACATGTCTCTGGTGGATAGTTTGTGGATTGGGCAAAAAAATGAAATGAGGACAAAATGTCTGGATGTCTTTCAAACTTGACTTGCAGTGGCTAAATGGGAGTCAGGGAGGTAAGAAGTTTTTTTTTAATCTGTCAGCAGGAAATGAAATTAATTTGGTATGAAAAGTCTATTGTGAAATAAATCATGAATCATAATCAATCTCTGGTTAATACAGTTTGGGCCAGAAGTTATGAACATGCATCCCAGCATGAATATCATGCAAAATGAGATTTTCTTTAATTTTCTGTTCAGTTTGGTTTTCAAGGGGCAGAATTATTCTGTATATAAAATTATGTACGTATGTAAGTATTGAACTACTCCAGAAATAAAAAAGAAGCAATTGAGTCTGAAAATGTCAAAGTTATGAGTTAAAAAAAAAAGAAGTAAAAACACAACTTGGATAAGCTTGAAAGTCAATATTTTTTTGACCATTTTTATTCTTCGATACAGACTGAACCCTCTTAGACAAGCTTTCTTGTATTTCCTTTAGTCTTCAGGAATAGATCTCCAGGTTTCTTAAAGGATTTTCCAAAGCATTCCTTTGGATGTTGGCTACCTTTTGTTCTGTTTTTTGTCCAAATGATTCCACACTGCTTCAATAATGTTGAGGTCCTGGCTCTTGGAAAGAATCATTACCCCATAAAATCTGTTGTTACTGACTTTTCAGGTATTTGTGTAATTTTCTCCCTCCCGGTTTACTATCCTCAGGAATGGATTCCATCCTTTTAATATGCTGTTGATACTATTTAGACCTGCAACTTTTCATCTCCAAAAGGGGCCAAGCTGGTGATCAAAGTGTGCCCCATATGACAGAACTTGACAACAATGTATTTGGCTGTCTGGGTGCTGACAACACTTTAAACAGAATGCTGCAGCGACACCTTTGGTGTAAAGAGGGCAGCTGCTTCATGATTTCTTTTGGTGAAGCAAATGCCCGGAGTATTAGGAATCACACCTGTTTAGATAAGATACAGCTGTGGTAGAGTCTGAATTGATTCACATCTTTCAAAAATATTTCTCTTGGTAATTGAAAAGGTTACATTGATAGAACGGAAGTGATGCAAAAAATCCGACCAGCGTCATCTATGTTAAAAGATATCTAATAGAAGCACTTTGGTGTCTACAGAGTTAAAAAGCATATTTTGGAAATATGGCAAACATTAGAAACTGCATTAAATATTTCCAGACAGAGAAAAATGAAAGACACCCAGCTGTAGTTGCTGCCAACCATAAGACCATTGAGCTTGTCAAACCTTGATCCCAACTCAGAAAGGATGAACAAATTACAGCCTACAGTGTTTCAATGTTCACTGCAAAGAATGTGCATTTGTTTTTAGTCTAAGAATCAGGGCTTTTACACTATTTTCTGCTCTCTGGAGTTGAGATACAACATCTCATAAATGTTTTATTGATGTAGTGATTCCCGCACATTGACCCTAAAACTTAAGCCATTAATCATGGCTTCTGTCTTTTTTTTTTAGAAATGAGGATAGAGTAGCTCTAATGTGATGTATCACAATGCCACTGAATCTTATATAACTGTAACTGAGCATTTTTTTCTAGAGGATTGACAGATAGCGTCTCATGTGCATCAGATAAGAGCAATTAATATGTGACTGAATTGTTCATGGCATATATCAGGAAGATATTGGTCAGAAGTATAAGAAATATTGGAAGGTGGGTCATACATTAAAACCCTTCACACATACAGATAGACTGTCATATAATCCCTATATCTTTTTAGGCACAGTGGGTGATGTCAGGACCCAAGTGCAGGCTGACGAAGCTGAAGGCAGACCAGTACAGGAACAAGGTTTTAGTGAAAATGGAACCAAATGACTTACAAGGATGAAACACAATGGAAACAATACGATAACAAGACATGCAGACTACAAAATTTTGCAAGAAGACTTTGAGACATGAAGACTACAAAATAAGACAAGAAACCAACAAAGGCAACAAAAACTATGGAACAGAAATAAAACTGTTGCAAAAACCCATAAACCATGACATTTTTGTTTCCCTTTTTTTAGTTTGTTTTATCTTCAGCTACAAACTTGTGTCGGCCTTCCTCTGCTGCAAATATTAAGTGTAACTGTTGATGTCTTTAAGATAAACTTCCTTCAAGCTCATCTTAAAAGAAAAGCGGGAGGGAAAAATGATCAATGGACTATGTTAGAAACTTTGATTTAATGCCAAGGATCAGATCAGAATGCAAAATGAACCTTTTTTCTGATGTTTTTGCTACAGACCACCCACATCACCACAGTCCTGTTAACTGTAATTGGCTCTCCCTCCAGGAATAATAAAACTCACTTTGAAAAAATTACACCAAAGCAGCAACCTTGCAGCTTTGTTTCCCTCTAATTTATAAATTCCCATTATACTATACATGTTCATCCCTTTTGAAAAAATAGTACAAATGTTTCTGACTCATTTTGATGGCCAAAATTACTTCTGGTACTACCACTCTTTAGGAATTGTTATGGACAAATATATTTCTTTTCTGCCCTGACCAAAGCCTAGAACAACATTCCACATCACCAGGACTGTTTAAAACCACTCTCAACCAACAGTTACTGCTATGACCACTGGCGTGGCCGCCACAGCCTCCTCCAACCACTGCTTTCTCCCTCTAAGATTGTGTGATTGAACTGTTTTTGAAGATGTGTTTCTGTCCGTCTCTGCAGAGCAGGAACCTGCTGTAAATCTATATTTGTTGAGTCAGGCCTGGTTGCTTTCAGTCCTTTCCTGCATAAAATAAATAAATAAACAAACAAACAAACATTCCTGGGGCTATTGATGTCCTTCCTGGCTAAGAAACAGCATTTTCCTACTTTTTTCCCAGCCCAGGGCGTCAGCTTAGTTTTGCTTTACAAAACCACATTACATGCTAGCAACTGGATATCAACACACTGATTGTTCTGGATGCACACCATGGCCGATTTGTCAAGAAATGTAAGATTATCAGAGGAAGTGAGGAAAAGAGAGGGGCGGCTACAAGGCAAGAGTCAACATCAGCTGACTTTGTAGGCTGGAGAGAACTTACGGATGCAGAATTAGCCATCATTAAGGAATGCCAAAGTGTGAAAGTCAGCAATGATATGTTGCAGCAGTCCTATTTGAAGTTACTTTTTCAGTAGTCTATGAGGTAATGTATTTGGCTCTGTAACATTATTTGAAAATACTTTTGTTGTAGTCATCTTGCATCTTGACATCTTGTAGTTGTGATGTGTTACTCACCTAAAAAATTTTTTTTACCCTTTACCCCTGTCAGAATTAGTGTAAATGTAGGTTTTCAAATGTAGCAACACTTAAAACAAATTTAAAGCCAGGACAACTGCCAATAGCTAGCCGTGTGTAGTTGCATATTTAATATTAGATTGGTGAAGGCTGGAGACAATGCTGCAGCCTTAGTGAGCATATGATTATCCATCCATTCATCCATCACTTTTCTGGGTCCAGTCATGAGTGCAGTCGCCGAAGCAGGGATGCCCAGAAATCCCTCTCTGTCACAAACTCCTCTGGAAGAATCCTGAGGCATTACATTTTTTTGCACTTACATATGTAAATATTACGTATGTATGTATATAAGGGAATTTGGAGGCTCTGCTGTTGCTGATTTTTGCTGCATACACAAATTTAAAACACAATATAATCTACTACCATTTTTATGAATAATCTAGATTTATCTTTTCAAACCAATGTTGATGTGTATGCTCAAATGATAGCTAATAGGCCTTTTAGTCCCACTGAATGGGTAGCTCAGCTGAAAATGTTATGCACCACCAGATTCTCGTGGCACTTCAGGCACATTACAAGCACTTACTGTTCACAGTGCAAATGCAAACTGCTTCCTGTGTCAATCCCTAAACTGAATTTAAATAAAAAGATGCCCTTAAGGTTTCATCCTGCTGTTTTACATGAAAGGCCATGTGCGGATGTATGCTAATTCAGACTAGTTGAGGACTAATGCATATCATTTAATCCACTCCCTTCAGTGGCCCCTTCGCTGTTTCAATTCATCCCAAAGCAATTTTACATTTTCATAACACAAGGCTGATGAGTTACACTCGTGTTGACAATTCCAGCCACTCAGAGCTAATTACATGTGAACTTGTTTCTATAGTGTGAAATAATTCACCATGTCAGCTGGACTGGTGACAGTGACTGATGCACGTATGATTGTCGCATACCAACTTAGTTTGAGCTGCTTTCATCACATTAGTGAAAAGCAGAATGTAATTGGTTATTTTCCATCCTGACACTTCTCTTCTACTTAGTGAATATGTGGATGTCAGAAAGAAGACAGGGAATCAGGACTGGAAATGAACCAAGATGATGTTGAATTTCATGACTTCTGCGTTGGGAAATCTTTGAGGATTAAGTAGGAGCTTGGAGATGTCAAATGACAGATTAACTATTCAATGTAACCTTTCCAGCAACCTTTCTTTCACTGATATGTGGGATATTTCTTACTTCTTGTAAGTCTGCAGAAAGAAGAAAATCATATAAGAAAATAACATTGTGCACTTGAATTCAGTGTGACATTCAGTGGTGAAACTACTATAGTTTTTATATTTTACAGTAGCTGTACTGAGATGTCTGAAAAAGTAAAGATTTTTTCCCAGCTAATGAGAGAATAGTTAAAGGAGAGGGAAAAAGGAAACACCTGAGCTGCTGTCCCCTATAGCAATATGGCAAAACATCATGAAAATGTCAGGTTGCCAGCTGGGGAAACCCTGCACATCCCAAAGCAATGCTCAGGAGTTACCTGCTGTTTTCGAAACTGAAGTGTCAGTGTGTGACGAGTAGGTCGTGAGAATGGGTTGTGATGGGAAAAGTTGGACTAGCTAATTGGGAGCTTTGGGATCATTCCCACGTGGTCACTCAGGAGTTCAGGTTGTGTGTGCCGGATGGGGCAACAAAGGGGCTTTGAATGGATGCCACCATCTGAAGCAGTTCCCAATCACAAAATGACAGTCCAATGTCGCAAGTTTTTTTGTCAATACACATTTTGATAGGGATCAACAGCATTTTATTGCTGGTAATTGGAATAATCTGGTAATTAGGATAGGATGTCACACTCAGTGTGTTGCAAAGAAAAATAGAAAACTTAACACCAAGTCAAAATATCAACGGGATGTTCACGTTATTTGAAGTTCAATTACACTTTTATAAAAGAGACATATCAGTACAAATGTTAAAAGATCTCATCTGTCTTAAAAAGAATAACCTCTTTTGAACCTTTTTAGAGGTGACGTCAATGTGAGGCTTAAAACACAATTTGTTATCAAGAACCACACCCAAATATTTATAACTGTCCACCTTCTCGATGGCAGCAAGTAGATGGGGGGTGTTTGGTGGAGGCTTTCTAAGATCGATGACCATATCTTTGGTTTTAAACACATTTATTTGGAGGAAAGAGTTATCACACCAGCTTACAAAATCATCCACAACCTGCCCGTGTGCCCCCCAACACCCCCCAGGGGGGGCTCGCCCTCCAGTTTCAGAGCCACTGTATTAAGCACAGGGACAATTCCAGAATGTTTCCAAATCTTGGAAACAGTCTGCAGCTTTAAAGATTGCAAGAAAATACCAACAAAAGTGGCACGTAGATGATCTGCGCATGACTTTAAGACCTTACAGCAGATATTGTCAGATTCAGTATCTGTTGTAATAACCAGAAGAGCAGTAGTCTTAATCTGTAAAACATCCAAGTGTTCAGTACAATCAAGATTCTCAAAATGAAGAAAGAATTTAAGACCAGCTGCTAAGTATTTAACTGAATTAAAACCATACAATGAAATGCATTTACTTTTTGTCTGCATTCCCGTCATGATTTTCATTCCTGACCAAGCTCTCTTCAGGACAAAAATGTAAGACCCTTAGAGCTTTTTTTACACAGGATCAGACATTGTAACTAAAACCCAAGGAATCTCATTCATGCTGTAATGGGGCTGGTGCTTTAATGTGCTGCAGGAGGCTCAAGGGATAGTATCCAGCAGCATCTGGCGAGAAGGGTATATCTGAATCTTTTACATAATTCTGAGAAGAATGTAATAAGCTTATATCATAAGAGTTAAAGACAAAGTTCTCAAATTCAATGAGCTCATTATCACTGTGCCTTGATTTCAATTTGCATTCTTTTCTGTACAGAATTACAGCTAAAGTTCAAGATTCGCACTGGCTTGAATATTCTTTTCTTATTTGACACCTACCCTCTCTTTCCTTAAGTTTGAAGTTTAAAGCTGACTTATTTATAAAGGGACAATTAATTAACATGTAACCAAAGTTAATTTCGATCTTGTCTCTTGACAAGTCAAAGCACGACTATACAACATGCTATATAACATGACTATGCACTGAAGTATGACAATGAAAAAACCTCAGACTTTTTTAAAAATGAAATCTGTACTGCCTCGTCTGCCATAGTACTCTCAGTACCAAGCTCTTTCCACAGAAACAATACATTTCTACCATCCTGAAAACATGCATACAGCACTCCATTTCTGTGGTGTTTGCTAGCAAACAGTTTGAGCAAGAGCAGTGTAGTGCGTGACTAATTTTTGTGAAGTCATGCTCATCATTTTGTCAGAGGCTTGATGGGTGAAAAAAACAAAGCACTGGATCCCAAATATGTTAAATTTATTATGTACAACCAGAGAGGCTTTGGTCATTTTTAAACGTTCACAGTGAAATTTTAAGGACATCATTATAATACAGAAGACCTGTTTTCAAAAGAAGGGATGACAGTACGGACTGCCTTAAGTTTTGTGCCCTTTAATCAAGCGTGATAACGAACTTTGTAGACCTATTCTTTTACCTCTCTTAAAGTGATTGATACGCAAATTGGTTATTTTAGCAGAGTGTGTAAGCGTGTGTGATCTTTAACTGGCTAACGTACTGAGAGAGGCATTAACTCTGATAGCGCAAAAAAAAAACAAAAAAAAAAAACAAGTACCGCCCCCCCAACACACACACACACACACCTGACGTGTAATTGGAGAATAACTGCCACTGTGTCATGCATGTTGGACCCAGAGCAAATCTGACCGCTTGGCTTGACGGAACTGGTAACTCAAAGTTACTGATAAACAGAAAATGTGCAAGAGCCAACAATTTTTGATTTGTTTGTTGAAAAATGAAAATGTTCACAAAAAATGAGGTCCTCCCTCGTTGGGGAGACAAACAACCACTCACGCACACTACTACAGAGAATTTAGAGTGGCCCGTTAACCTGTGTTCGGATGTGGGAGGAAACCAGAGTACCCAGAGAGAACCCATACACAGTGAAATGGTAAAATCTGTTAAAATGAACCCCTCTCCAGCCAAGGCTTGAACAAGTGACTGTCTTGCTGTGAAGCAATGGTACAAACATCAACACCACCATGTAGACCTAAATTAGGATCACATGTACTTTAATAAGCCTAGTGTTACGGAGTGGCTAGCTGGGATAGATTTATTGTTATCAGGCCCTGTTTACACCACATTTCCACAGAAAAAAACCTTTTTCTTTCCTTTTCTTTCTTTTCTGACATCCTTGATAAGAACAGCAGTAATGCTTGTGCCTTGTTTGTTACTGTTGACAGGCTATCTAATCCTCCTGTGTTAGTAATGCTGGAACTTCCAACTTCCAACCGAGCCTGGAATGAGTTTGCTTCTTTCTTTACTGACAAAATTCAGAATATCAGGTAGTCAGTCAGTGCTTCCATGTCAGGAAATATGTCATCACTGTGTCTATTCAGAGGCATGAACACCATGACACACTTTTCTCCAGTCAGTCCTAAAAGCCTGGATGAGATCACTGGCCATGTGAAAACCACCACGCCCTGCTAACAGGGTTTTTCAAGAATATTTTAGGATGCATGGCCTTAGATGTCTTACAGCTTGTAAACACATCTCTGCTTCAGGTGTCTTCCCACAGACCATAAAAACAGCCGTCATCAAGCCACTACTGAAAAGAAAAACTTAGACTTGTCATTAATCAGCAGCTACAGACCGATATCAAACCTCCCCTTTGTTAGTAAGATTATAGAAAAAGCTGTCTTTCAACAGCTACACAACTTCTGACACTTAATAACTGTTCTGATGTCTAGTCAGGTTTTCAGCTACACCACAGCACTGAGACTGATCTAGGTAAGGTCTTTAATGAGATCTGCTTGAGCACAGATAGCGGAAACATTTCAGTTCTGGTACTGCTGAAATATTTTGCCAGTCAGGTTTGCTAGATCTCAGTGCTGCATTTGACACAGTCAACCAGAACATCTTACTTGACCAGCTGACAAGCTGGGTAGGACTTTCTGGCTCAAGAAATGTGTTATACAAATAAACTTGCCTTGCTTTGCGTACTTGGAAAAAAAAAAAGAAAATTTACACAACAGCAGAATGAAAACAATCTCCGTGCAGGGGAAAACAAAAATAGGGCAAGTAAGTATGTAGTGAGCATGCCAAGGCTCAAGTGGGCAGTGAAACTTTGCAACAACACACCCAGAGATGCACCACATCCTAAATAAGTCAACGCAACAGAGGCAATGTGTGCCAGCCGCTATTTATCTGCCGCATGTAACCTCTGCAGCTTTGCTGACGGCATACATACTCTACCAGAAACAGGTTTTGCTTCAACAGACCAAATAAATTAAAAAGATGCAGCTGCACCAACATGACATGGAGGTCTGCCACTGTTGTTGTTGTGCTTTTCGTGGGTTAAGCAGGGTGAGCAAGTGCAAGATAATGTGAAAAATGTCATCATCACCAAAATATTCCAGTTCACTTTACAGTGACAGGACTTGCCTTGCATTGCAAGAAAATTTTACTCTGCCAGCTGTCAAATCTTTGCAGGTTTGATCCACCAAAAACTTTGTTACCCTGTAAAGGAGAAGCCAGAAAGCAACCAAACTTTTGCATTTTACTAAGTCAGCATTGTGGTGTAAAAAGGGCCTTCCTGGAGTTCTGCTCCCGTCACCCTGACAGACCTCAGGCTGGACTTACCCATTCTTCCACCTGTTCATGTGTCTGGTCACTCTCCACCTGCCAGCACCTGTCCCTGTTTCTACTGGCTGCCCACATACTCTCTCCAGGATTTCACTTCCAAAGACACAAGTAGGACAGACTGATTTATTATAATATTTCCAACGATTGAGACTCCATGCTATTCCTGCAAGAGAAACCAGTGAGCTCCAGATTACTCCACCATCTGCTTTATTTGACTTACACTCATGTCTGAAATAAACCCAACTTTAGTTTTCCCAGCTGTATTTGGAGTCTGCCTGTTCTGGCTGGTCTTTAGCCAGTCCGCACCATAGTGACACCAGACTGGTAGAAATCTCTAACATCTAACTGCCTAAATGAAAGAATCTCAGCTTCCTCTGGAAATAAAGTCAGCTCATCATCTTGTGCACAGCCAAGCTGTTGGCCTTCCTGTTGGATAATGCTAAGTCCAGTTGACTTCATGTCCAAGTATTTGTAGGTTACCAACATTTTGATGTTCTTACTAACATTCTACTAACTCATTCACACACACACACACACACACACACACACACACACACACACACACACACATCTTTTCTTTATACTAATAAATAATAAATAAGGCCAAGTTTCTTTGTGCAGACTTTTCTCTTCCTGATATGAGCCCCACTACTGTCGCCATGAATATTAAGACCTTAAAACATACAAATGTACATTTTAGTAAAATTTATTTAACAACTTCGTCTGTAGCCTTTTAACAGCCATAGTCCACACTGAAAATAATGATGAACATTAGCTTTGAGGACTCCTGGAGCCTGCGTGTAACAAAGATGATTACAGCTGGTGTATGTAGGGAAAAAATTACATGCAGCACACAAAAACTTCCAGATTTATAAAAGAGTGAGCATGCATGTCCCATGCCAGTTTTTGTTCATAAATCAGAATCAACTCTAAAGTTGGCACACCTGAGGGAGCCCCTTGCCATGCCCTTATGGTGGTTATAAAAGGTCAGGTGAATGCCTGCAATAAATATTCATCAACATAATTTCCATGATGGTTCTTGGAGGGGAAAAGAGGGACGGAGCTGATTTTTTCGGAATGCGAGACTGAGATCCTGATGGACCACATTGAAAAATAGAGCTGGGTTTAAAAAAACAAAAATTGATTCATCAATTTGAATAGATTCAAACAAAAAAAATACCATATTGATTCATAAAACTTGGAGATCTTTTTTTTTTTTTTTATGTCATTTGTGGTAACGTGACCCTACTCTCGTATGACTTACAGAGGCTCGGCAAAATCTTAGCATATATACACACGCTATTAAACGATGGCCAATGAGATGCGGGAAATAAAGACCATCTGGACAGAAATTGGGACAACACTAAAAAAAAGCATTGGGGGAAAAACATAAAATAAAATAAAAAAAAAAAAAATAAATCCACCTCTTGCATTGCATCACTTCTAGACATTCCAGCCTCCAGTCTGCGTACCACTCTGCTGGGTTGTAGAATGAAAAATTTTACATTTTCTTTTGTAGACTGGTACATGTTGGGATTACTTCTTCAAAAAGACATTTGCGAGACACCATAACGTAGTGCAGTTCTGTAACTTTTTTACTTTTATTGTGAACCGGCCGATGAGCAACAGCATTGGTGAGCAACATGTTGAATCACATATGATTTTGACATTTAGAGAAAGAAAATACTTTTGTTAATGACAATAGATTTAATTTCCAATTAGCATTTTCCTTCAAGGATTATTTTATTTATTTTTTCTTTATGTCGTACTTACTTGGTGCTCTTATTGCAACTTTAGTGCAGTCAATAGTGCAACAGGGAAAACCGGATATTGTGTGGGAAAGTCGGCTCCCTCCGAAGACTCACGCCACATTGTCCAGCAGTGCCAGATAAGCAATTGGGGGTCTTTACGCACTGGGGTGCCTTTATTATCCAACCACTGTTCTCAATAGCTACAGGTGGGGGAAAGCCTGAATTATGAGCACCTTTCCACGGCAACCATGCAATTTTAATTCAAATTATTATTAATTTGTCTGGCACATGTTGGCAGCAGACTGTCGCCTTATTTAGAGTGAATGTATTTTATAACATGTAAGTTTTGTTTCACAATGACAGAACATATTTTAGCTGTTGAGGCATTTATTAATAACATCTCCCTTTCTCTTGTAAATCTTTTGTGTGTGTGTGTTTTTGTCAGCATGCACTCTTAGGAGTATTAATATCAAACGTATAAAATAACTTTAATATATACTGTAACGTGTGAAAGTTAATATTTGATTATGTGTAAATGTCTCACATTTCACATCATTTATTTGATTTTATTCTGTGCTGTTCGTTTCGCAGTTTCCTGTTTCTCCAGATTTTGTGCTTACGACAGGGTCACAGTTGCCTGGACATGAGGACATTCTCTATGAAGGTAAAAATGTGCCAAAATGAACAAACTTGTAGATTTGATGTGAAAACTTGTAGAATACAATGTGAGAAGTTGTGCATCAAAAATCTGAACTTGTATGTTAAAATTTTCTGCTGTAAAGAAAACTCACACACATGTGAACTGAATTTGAAGTTACAGAGAAAAAATAGTCCATCTGACAAATTATCTTCCATAGTTTACTTGTAATTAAAGTTTTTTTCAAGTGTTCATTTTGCTTTACAACTTCAACTTAGCGATTACAACTTCCTGAATCTGCTGCTGCAAGTCACAAATGTGCTCTCGCGAGTCACAGCGTGATAAAACTGTGGTCTGACTTTTGGCTCATTCCTTGCGAGATATTTGTGCCAAAACTAACTTGTGTCTGAAGATGTGAGAGCAGAAGAGGGAGGAGGGTGGGGGGTGTGGGGTTCGGGGCTTAACCAATCAGAGTGAATGGTCGTGAGACCAACGTCTCCAGAGTTTCTCTTGTCGGACCTCTTGGCAGCTATCGCTATTGCACACCAACCTGGGGTAAGTTACTTCATTAACCATCGTTTTGACTACCCCACTGTGTGTTTTAGGAGTAAACGAACATATGCTCTAACAAAATGTATAAAGAATTACATTAAGATCAAGTGAATACGCTCTTTGGTGTGTATGAAAGGTGACTGCTGGCTAGCTGAACAAATCTGAACAGTTCTAACTTATAAATGACCAAAAACTAGCCCTGCATGGTACCCAAACTGATTTAATAGACCACGTTCGAAATGGCACTCAGGTCCGTTAAGGCGGGAGGGAGGTTACAACATTTCACATGAACCTTTTAAATTATGTTTACCCGTTCCCAGAGGTGGTGCTTTTCTATTTTTTTTATGTCAGTGCGTCTGCTAAAGTGGTCGTGGCAAGTGAGCTTGTTAGATGAACACAAGTGAACATTAATGCACCCATAAGTAGATCTTTTTTTAGACTGTTTTAGAAAATATGAACACTGAAACAACTGCAGCCTGCTGTGATTACTTTATACTGGTGAAAAAGACCACAACATGCACTCCAAAACAATAAGAATAATCATATGTAATGATATCTTTTGTGCAAATTCAAGTGTTACAGCAATACAATATTAACATGGTATTCTAGTCAAATTATGACTAAACGCAAATGGTACAGAATGTAGATTTTATACATGGTACCATGCAGGGCTAGTTTTTGGTCATTTATAAGTTAGAACTGTTCAGATTTGTTCAGCTAGCCAGCAGTCACCTTTCATACACACCAAAGAGCGTATTCACTTGATCTTAATGTAATTCTTTATACATTTTGTTAGAGCATATGTTCGTTTACTCCTAAAACACACAATGGGGTAGTCAAAACAATGGTTAATGAAGTAACCTTCCCCAGGTTGGTGCGCAATAGCGATAGCTGCCAAGAGGTCCGACAAGAGAAACTCTGGAGACATTGGTCTCACGACCATTCACCCCTCCTCTGCTCTCACATCTTCAGACACAAGTTAGTTTTGGCACAAATATCTCGCAAGGAATGAGCCAAAAGTCAGACCACAGTTTTGTCACGCGGTGACTCGCGAGAGCACGTTTGTGACTTGCAGCAGCAGATTCAGAAAGTTGTAATTGCTAAGTTGAAGTTGTAAAGCAAAATGAACACTTGAAAAAAAATTAAGTAAACTATGGAAGATAATTTGTCAGATGGACTATTTTTTCTCTGTAACTTCAAAGTCAGTTCACATGTGTGTGTGTTTTCTTCACAGCAGAAAATTTTGACATACAAGTTCAGATTTTTGATGCGCAACTTCTCACATTGTATTCTACAAGTTTTCACATCAAATCTACAAGTTTGTTCATTTTGGCACATTTTTACCTTCATATTCTCCCACTAAGTTTTTTTTTTTTTAAATCTCTGAAGTTGACAATAGTTGGCGTACGCCAGTTTTTGAACATACGCTAGCTACACATGAAGTCAATGTGCTTGAACCGCTTGAGTTTAAGCTTAAAAGTTTAAGCTTTTTATTCTTAACTTAAACCTAACAGCTACCAGGTAAGACTTAATAAGTTTGGTAAACTGTCATAACCCTTTGATCCATATGCCTATGTCTTTCGCCTCTGCTTAAAAAGTGCATACCCATAATAAAATTTTTATATTTCTGCAACAACAAGGTCGGTTGTAATACTTTTGGCGTCATAGTCTCAACCTCAGATGGGACCCCAGGTTTTAAAAGGTTAATGATTAAAAAGTGATGAGATGCATTTACTTTGAACTAATACAGGGAGTGAAAAAGTCAAATGATCAGTTGGTGCTTTTTAAAGTAAACTTTTACATCTACACACCCACACACTGATAAGCAGGAGCGTCTCAAGGCTAAACCCACAGTACCTGCACGTCCTGTCTCTCAGCAAGAGAAATTGTGATTAAAGTAGCTATTCATCGGCATAGTGCAGCAGAGAAGACAATCAAGCTGGAGTCAGATGAGACAGAGTGGGTGTGTGTTCTTTCAAAGTGTAGCTTCCTGTGAGTGGCTGATGGCCGAAGACGAAGAGAGCTAGGGGCGTGAAAATGGGGGAAGCCAAGTCTAAATACCAACAACTCCCCATCAGTTCATTTTCAGTATAAGAATTATGTTTATTGTCCAGGATCCATACTTGAGAAGTTGAAATTGTAACAGCTTACTGATTGGTGTGAGCCTAACAGATGTGGATCCTCATATATGAGATTGTATTTGAAACTCCAGAGAGGTTTTAGAACAGACAGTTCAGGCAAAGGTCTCTGTTCATGGCGATTTTGGCTCAGTTTGGCATCATGTTCTCAACCTCAGAGGGGACCCCAGCTTTTTAAAGGTTAATAATGGTCAAAAGCTAAATTATAGGTCAAAACTGTATAATCAATAAATTACTGGTTCAGGAGAACTAAAATAGCAATGCTGGAAAGAAAATCCTCATGTTCACTGACAGTGAGACTGTAATAAAGCTTCTGAAACCATCACACAGTGTAGGTTGAACATAAATTGTAGACTTCAGTTAAAGTGAATTAAGTCCAAGTAACACAAACTGCAGGACAGTAAGAACTGAACTATTGAAGACTGGAGTCGTACATGTAAATGCCTGCCATAATTAACATCAATGTATTATCTTGTTCATTTACCTAATTTGTTCACCAAATCAATAGATGCTACCACTTAGCTCTGACATCAGAATGTGTGGACGGTGGGATTTGCTTTTTAAACTTCATTGGGTACAAATTATAACTTGAAGACCCATCAATTAAATTCTACACTGCTGCTGTAATTAAAGTAACTCCACTTTCTATCCATGTTTAGCCCATCTACCTAACTGGTATCACAGTCTTTGCTTTTCAGCGAACAGAACATAGATTTCCTTCAACATATTTTGACCACACACCAGATCAATGCTCCAATCACACAGGTTTTATATTTATTAGACATTCACACATGTCCATAAAGTCATCATCGATCCTGACTGGTGTCTGGTTCTTGCTGGGAAGCTGTGTTTTAGTGTATAGTCATGATAACTATACACTGCATATGCAAATGGTTCTTCACCTGCAGAGTGTTTATGAATTAACACAGTTGGACAGACAGGAAGATAATTTGCTTGCAGTCAAGGTGATGCACTGCGTTTAACTCACAGCGGGTGGGAACGGCTATTTGACTGGAGGCCATTTAACCTTCCTGATGAGTTCCCTTCATAAGGACATGACCTTCCAAACTCTGATGAGCTCAAACCTGCAGCACAGCAGCTAAAGATGAATGGCTGTCATTATCTGCCAAGGTTTCTGATGATCCAAGGTTGCTGATGAAGAGTGATTACACACCTGTGTGATGCACTAAAATGCTTCTAATGATGTGCCTCTTTAAAAACTGATATACTGTACCCTTCGTGATGACCCTGTGAGGTTACCTTAGAGTGATATACACTTGTTTGCATAATTATACTGTGCCTCACTTTTTCTTTAAAATTGTTCTTGTGACCCTGGAGCCTTGAAATATGATGAAAATGATCTTATTTATCAAATCCTTTCACTTTTAGAGACTGAAATTAGGTTTCTGAGGGTCCTTTTTTTAGTTGATCACTCTGACTACAAGAGGTTTCACAGTTGGAGGATGAAAGTCCCCTTTGTGCAAATATACCACCATAAAATACAATAAGTAGACCTTCAAAGAGCTACTTTAAGCCATGCATTCTGGACTTCCTGGCCACTTTGAGAGTGCCATCTTTTCTTTGGGCCTGAAATCTTTGTTATATAGACATCATCCCTGTGTGAAGCTGCCAATGTAAATTTAATGGACTCATTTTCTGTTGTTTTAGGTAGAGGTGTTGAGTGTTTATGTCATGTTTACCCATAGTCCAGAGGACATGATGAATAAGTATGTATTTTATTCAGTCATGCTTCCAAGTACCTTTACATGTTATACATCATTAAAAAGCTAAGAATCACGAGATTTGAATGATGTATACCCTTTCAGGCTACAATCAAACTTATTTCTGACTAGTCGCCTTCTTTGTAGCCATACTGGTCCTATTACATCAGCAAGGGTCCAGTAAAAGTAGTGCAGGAAAAACATGGTCCACAAGTCTTTTATTTATAAAACCTGTTTTACGTGAAAATTGAAGGATTTTAGGGGGTTAAAGATAGAAACTTTATAGTATTATAAACAAGTCAGTGGCAGTATCTATAGACCTACCAGTTTATGTTAAGTGCCAGTTGGAAAGTTCAGGCAAGGTTTCACAGTTTGGCACCATTTGTTTCAACGACGGGACCTCAGGTCAGTTACAGTGTCACTCTTTAAAAGAGGTGTCTCCAATTTCTTTTCCCCTCCCTACTGATGCATCCACCGTTATTCTGTCACTATTTCTGACTGAGCAACAAATTCCTGACCAGATGAGTAAATGAAGAAAAGGGGTGCAGAAGTGAGGATGTGCTCTTGTAGGCAAGGCAAGAAAAATATTTAATATAGCACACTTCATGTGTATGAATGTTTGTTGTACAGGTTTTAAGATCCATTGCTATAATACCCTGGAATGCATCTTCAGTGAGGTTCCTGGGGTCTCATTGGTTTTGTGTCTTTCAACATCTTCCTCCCTCTCCTAGGTGACCTAACAGAAGTGATCAAATCCCAGCTTCCATCACAGCAGCAACAAGCCAAGAGTCTCTTATCTTAATCCAAAGCCACCTTGTGGGTTTTCTCTGGTGTTTCTGTGATGGCATGTATGGGTCTGGCCACTCCAAGCGCTGTCAAAACTTTACAGGGAACGTCCCAGAAAGCCCCTATCATGGCAGCATGCCCTCCACCCATGGTTCCCATGGTATTTCCAAAATGTCCTCTCATGGGCCTCCTTTGTGTGCTCCTTCTACAGCATGGTTTCCACTGATGACAGTTTTGGTAGAATCTGAGAAACTGACCAGGTGGGGATGGAGTGTTGTGTTCTGTGGGTCAGCTGTCTGCTGAGATAAATTTTTTGATGCCAGTCAGGGGCAGTGTTCTTGATGGCTGTGCTGACCACTTTTACCATCTCCTTGAGTACCTGGACATGGCGTCAGCTTTATTGGCCATCAGCCAGGGCTTTTGGATAGCTGCTGACCAAGTGTTGCAGGGTTCCTTTGCCACCACACTGTGGACACGAGGGTGTTTCAGCTTTGCCCCACGTATGGCAGTTGGAGGGGCTAGGAATAATCAACAAAAGCATTCAGACAAGAGAATACATACATTGAGTTACATACTTTAAATATATAGTGTACAAATTCAGGAAAACTAACTCAAAAAAAGGAAGAAAAACTCCCTAATTTAATAAAAAAAAAAATGGAAATTTAAAATAACATATGTCTGAAGCTGACTCAAGTTGTTCCAGATATTAGGAGCATTAAAACTAAATTCAGATTCTCCCTGTTTAGTGTGAGCTCTCTGGATGGAAAGCAAACTTTGACTTAGATGATCTTAAAAGTGTTGGTGGCTCACGTGGCTTCAGCAGATCAGATATTTTGGCCCAGAATGTTTCAGTCCCTTTTACACCAGCAGCAAAACATTTAAAAAATTTCATTCACAAACAGGTGCAAAGTTCAGACACTGATAATGTGCCACCTACTTTTTGGTAGGGATGTACTTAAGTATGTACCTGTTACTTATTTAGAAAGGAAGGCCTCATTTCTCAGATTTAGAGCTCTAATCTGAGACTCAGTTCACATACCTTTAACATGACATGTATTTCAAGTGAACTTAATTTAACATTAATTGTAAAGCCTTGTCATTTTTTTCCATTTATCACATTCCCATATTACTGGAATATAAAATGCTTCATGGGATGTTTTGCGAATGGAAAGCATGCATTTCATTAGTCATTATGAAAGTAAATATGACATTTAATTACAAAGCTGATTTCTGGTGATATTGTATTTTAGGATTATTTAATCAGCTATTTGACTGCCATTGTTAATCATGGTAAATTAGATTTCATTGCCAGACTGGAGTGCAGTCAATCGCAGAAATTTAATCTTAGATTCTTTCACAGGCAATATTAGCTTCCTAGTATTCACCATAATGAACACTGTGTTATACGTAGCACAACTTACAACCCAGCAATGCACTAAATGCAGGATCTTTATTTTTGTTATTCAGATAAAACGAACTGTCATACAAAAAATAATTTCTTGTAGATGGCGATAGTGTCAAATTATGCAAGAAAACTGGAATAAAGTTGTCGAGCAACATAATGAATGTAGATTATGCAGTTCAGGTCACAAATAAGGGTCACTAAATAACTAAAACAAATAACAAAATAATGGGAATTATATAACATGACCTTCACAGTCTGCAGATTTCATCTCAGGCAGACGTTTGCATGTCTTTGCTCTAAATAATTAAAGATGTTAAAGGTCTTTGGGAAGAGGGATTGCTCCAGCACAGAAACTTTACAGACTATCACTTCAAATGTACTTCAACACAATTAATCTGTCTTTCAGTACCTGCAGCTTGATAACAAACAATTAATTATCTAGAGCAATGGTTCTCAAAAAAATTATTTCAACATTGTGCCCCTAATTTGAAGTGGGCTGGTCCAATAGACCACTAAAAATGACAGCATATTAACCTAAAAATAACAAAAACTCCACATTTTTCTTATTTCTTTCAAGATATTTATATTTAGTGAACCATTCTTTCAGAAAATATGAACAACCTGAAATTTTTTGAGAGCAAGGGGTGCAGTTTGTACCTCAGTAACACATTAAAATAATCTCATATTTGCATATTTTAAATTTTTTTGTATTTAGCTATATTATATATGTTGTACAGGACAAATATAAACATAATAAATATAAATTCAGATATTATATATATATATAGAGAGATATATCTATCTCTCTCTCTCTCTCTCTCTCTCTCTCTCTCTCTCTCTCTCTCTATATATATATATATATATATATATATATATATATAAATTATTAAATAAGTTTTATATTTTCATTTTAAGTTATTTATAAATTTGTTTTTGTTATATTTATATTATTTATGTTAGACAGGAAATATAAAATATAATAAATATAAATGAATGCTTTCATAAAATAAATTATTAAATAAGTTCTATATTTTCATTTAAAATTATTTATAAATTTGATATTTAATATATTTTTCAAAATAATTTCTATTTTATATTTATAAACAATTTTTTCTACATGTAACGCCATTTGTGAAACCCTAATGTAGAGTAAGCTGATAAAGCATGTACAAAACAACATCTTTGCTGCACAAATAAAAAGTTCATATTGAATTTGTCCTCTGCTCTCTGACCTCCAGAACATACTGGACGACAGCATGTATCACTGAAATCCAGCTTTGATCGAAATGAACTTGTGAGAGGTTGGCAAAAGCTCAAAACTCATCCTTTTTAGTACAAAGTGATCCCAGTTGGAGATGTAGGGAAAAATTAATGTGCAATTATACGGATCTGACAATTAATATGTCTTGTTAGATCAAAGAACAGCTTCATGACCCATCAAACGCACATATAATACCAGCTAATACCACAGCAAGCTGGCAGATTAAGCCACTAATTGCTGATATATTCAGGGCATTAATTATGAGTGCAAGGCCAAATGAAATGGATCTCAATAATTGCCTGCTAGAGGACAAGGCATGTGCACACATGCTATACTGTCATCAATGCACACTGGGCTCAAATGTCTCGCACAAAGGTTCTGCTTGAAATTTACCAGCTAGCTAAACTCTGACATGCAAAATATTTTTATTCATTTGATCAATAGAAAGATTCATTCATAGTCAAGACCTTAGTAACCTTGGTTACACATGAAATTTTCAAATTAAACTAGTTATATTGCTGGGTTTCACATGACGTCACTACTCTTCACAAGTTGTCCAAAACATGAAGCGCAGGGCAAATTCGCTCATTGTGGATCAAAGCAGAGAACATGTTGGTCACTGGAAAATGTACTTCTTAAAGTGATCAAGGAAGCACATAAGAATCGTGTTTAGACCCAGGGAAACCAACAAAACAGGGAGAGAGGATGACAAGAAAAAGGAAAGGCATTGTTATCCCTTATCTATCTGGAACATCTGAGAAACTCAGGATTTTAAACAAATACCAAACACCCATTTAAACCCAGCCACAACATCAGTCAGAAACTGGTTCATAAGAATCCGATTCCACACTCTTAAAAATTTAACCTCATGTATCCATTTCAATGCAGCAAGGACTGCAATGAGCCCTGCATTGGGGAAAACAGACAACCACTCAACAGATGGATAACTCAGGAGAATCAACTCATCAGGCCAGGACTCTGCTCTTTTCCTGCACCTTAATGATAAAGACACCAGACCCTCCACTGGATCCTCTACAGGTTGCCTGCAGCGACACTGTAAAAATGGCCTTCCACTTCATCCTCCAGCATATGGACCCCCCAGGATCCCACGATCCTGCCTGAATGTGCAAGTGGATTTCAGAGTTCCTGATAGAGAGATGGTAGTTTGTGAGGGTGGGGCAGCATATATCTGCATCCTGGTCTCTCAGTACCGGATCCCCCCTGGGCTGTGTCCTTCCTCCTATGTTATTTTCCCTGTACACCAATAGCTGCACATCTGGACATCAGTCTGTCAAATTCCTAAAGTCTGCTGGCAACACCACCCTCATTATATGAATGAGTATGAATCAGCCTTCAGGAGTGAGACAATCCAGTACTTCTAAAGGCCCATTTATACTCGACACAGAAGACAGATATGCAGACTGACGGACAGTTTCGTTCTTCTTCTGCGTTGGTTACATGCATAATTTGGTCTGTTTTCAGGGAGCTCAGCTATCCATGACGCAGAAGACGGAGCAATACCACTAGAAATCAAGGGGGCAGTGTTGAGCTAACATGCAACCAGCAAAAAGAAACAAACCAAAGAAGAAGAGGAACAGGAAGAAGATGACTCAGAACCGCCAAATAAAAAGCACCTGAAGAAGAAGACACAGACAAAGAAGGAGTTGAGAGAAACTGCTTTTTCTTAGTGATTTTCTTCTTCTTCTTCTTTTGGTGTTTTTGGACATTTGTGAACAACTTTATAGCAGTGCATTACCGCCACCAACCAGTGTCAAAATGATGAAGTGAACTCGACACTGCCCACTAGTAGATGAACTGACTTAATACCCATGGAAATGGGTATTAAGTCAGTTCATCTACTAGTGTAAAAATGTAAAAGATGCATGGAAGTATGAGGGCGACGATGCATATGAAACTGTCTGTCTTCTGTGTGTCCATCTTCTGCATCAAGCATAAATGGGTCTTGAGTCCCTCTCCTTCCTGGACACCACCATCACCCAGGAACTCAAATGGGAAGAGAACATCAGCTCCCTCACCAAGAAGGCTCAGCAGAGGCTGTACTTCCTACAGCAGCTGAAGAAGTTTCATCTCCCAGTGAAGCTGATGGTAAACGTCTACACTGCCATAATCAAATCCATGCTCATATCTTCCATAACAGGTTTGCTGCAGGCACGGCCAGAGACAAGGCCAAGCTGCAACGCATCATCCACTTTGCTGAGAAGGTGATAAGCTGCAAACTTCCCTGTTATGTCCAGAAAAGACATGGACCTCAACCGTGTGCTCAACAAGCTTTTAGACCAAAGCATTCCCTACATGATTGACTTGTCTCACAGGAGTGGCATCATACTGTGGCCACCTTTCTTTGTGGTAGCACATATCTGTACACTACATTCCCATCTCTGCAGGAGCAACACATCTTCAGGACCCAAAGATGTGCAACCAAGATAGTGCCCTCTCATCCTGGACACAGATTTTTTCAGTCCCCCCCTTCTGGTAAAAAGCACCATTCTATCAGGGCCAGAACCTCACATCACCTGAAGTTTCTGCTGAACAATGCCCAACCTTCTCCTAGGCATACGCAGTACGATTTAATTCGTGCAAAACCAGTAAATAGAAATCCTCCTGGTGCACATTTCTTTCAAATTGGTTTGACAGCTGGAGGGAAATACAGTTGCTGTTATAATATCACTCTTATACTCCTCTTAACCTGTATTCACTGTAAGGTTTTCGAGCAAGTATCTTTGGTGGTGCATGGGCTTCATTGTCTTTCATTAAAAATCTCTATCTATCACATCTTCTAATGTAGAAATGCCTTCCTGTAATATTCAACAGCTCTTAGGCTCGACACCTATCAACTCAATGATTCTCTGCATTAATTAAGTTAATTAAGTTTTTGTCTGGTAGCTCCAGAGGAGTAAATGTGCTGCCAAGCATTGTATGGGAATAATAAAGCTTGTATGAAGGAACAGTTTTTGTGATGGCTACAGAGCTGCTGGATTTTGAAATCAACCTTTATATTCTCCACTGAATAAACCACATTCTGTTTATGTACGAAAAGCAGGTGTTTTTTAGTAAGAGAATGATACTTTTGCATCTTTATGGAGAACTAATACCAAATAGAAATAGTGATATCTTACTGAAAAATGCTTGCATGGAGCCCGAGCAAAAACTGTGAATAGTCTCCAGGTTTGCTTCCACATTGTCTGGGCCACTGCACATCTACATATACTTTAGAATAAATGCATGAAAATAACTTGATAGTTGCTGGGGACTATAAAATCTGCCCTGCATCATCCATTCAGACTCCTTTCCAAAAAGATGATGATGCTGTAATTTTGTTCAAGTCATTTAAAGAGCCAAGAGTTCGATTGCCCCAGGGGACAAATATTAACACCTTCCAGTTGGGTCCTTAGGCAAGACCCTTAACACTAATGCCTAAGCACTGTATGTTGCTTTGGATAAAAGTGTCTGCGAAATGACTGTAATAATAATAATAATAATAATACTACATACTGTTTGTACTTTTTGCAATTTCACAGTAAAAACGTGTACAGTTGCATTTTCCCTTTACGTTTCTACTGTGATAAAATTAGCATCACTAATGGGGACATTTCAATTCCTGTTGTAACACAACAACAATGATGCTTGCAATGTAATGATGCCAACAGCTGCCACGCTACACCCATATAAGCAGGAAGGAAGGTTTGGTGGGTGGTGTTAAACCTCTTGGCAATTAATTGTGAGATGGCCCATCCAAATCTTGTCTCGTTCCATCTTGTCCACCGTCCGTTCATGTTTCTGTTCCTGTTTACTTCTGTTACTTAAATTTTCTAATAAAATTTCTGTTTTGCCAAGTCTGTGGAGAAAGGACTGATGGAGAGAAGGCTCGGTTTTTTAGAAGAGACTCTGGAACCTCTTTGTAAGGAACATTTTTTGTTAGGTAAATATATTTTAAAAGGTACATATGAATGAAATGTATTATTTATTATGAATGAATGAAATGTCTAATTAAATCCTATTATCAAGAATGAGAAAACATCTTTAATATTAGTTTAAATATAAAGCAGTTGGTTTTACTAGGTCCTAAAATCTCATAAATAATGTAACATGAGTTAAAAAAATAACTTTATAAATTAACGGTTGTCACAACTTTGACAAAAACTCTACTTTTTTGAAAAAATCTTGAAATATTGCCTTGATTGACTATGAAGCTCTGGATAAAAAGACTAATAAATGGAGGAGACATTTGCTAATAAGGTGAAAAACAAAGAAGGTGCTCAGACATTTGACATCCAAATGTTGATATAATTAAGAATTACAGAGACTGGACAGCTGTTTTATGCAAATGCAGTTTGCCTGCTTATCATCTTGTTATTGTGCAGGATGTGAAAACACATCTTGTATTGCTGCTTCTCTGTATTTTTTTTTACATAGTCTTTCATCAAAAATGAATTTCAAACTGCATAAACCTGTTTTCGTCTCTAGTCTAAGTATGTAATCTTTTTATCTTTTTCTTTTCTATATTCAAATGCTTTTGAAGTGAGGGATATTACATAATATACTATCCCCTCGAGATTTCATGTTTGCTGCATTTTCTGTACATCAGTAGAATGAAAACTGAGACTTCTCTTTTAAAAAGGATTGCATTTTACCTTACTTTGACAGACTTTCAGAGTTCAGAGAAAGGCTATGGTTCAGGCTTCAGCAACTACATTCGGTCATGTAGACATGGTCAAGATTACTTGCTGAAGTTCAAACTGAGTATCTAAATGAGGAAGAAAGGGGATTTAAGTGACTTCTGGGATTGTCGCACACAACTATCTCATTACATTTACCCAGTTTTATCCGCCATCCGCTTATGACCACAGTGGAGCATCTTCTAATGGCTACTCCCAGCAGGATAATGCACCATGTCACGAATCTTAAATCATCTCCAACTGCTTTCTTGAACATGGCAATGAGTTCACTGGACTCCAACGGTCTCCACAGCCACCAGATCTCAGTCCAGATGCAGCTGACAAACCTGCAGCAGCTGTGTGATGCTGTCATGTCAATATGGAGAAAACCTCTGAGGAAATTTTTCCAGGTCTGTAAGTGGCGCCACAAGGCTGCCACAGAAAGATACTAAAAACAGAGAAGAAGACATAGATAATGTCAGAAGAAGCTAAATCCAGTTAAAACAAAGACCTTTATGTGGACTGAACTTTTTGTTCTAAAAGCCACATTATGCTCAGAAGCTGCTTCAGGACGAACGGTGGTGGTGAGGTTTGTGCTGCAGGTTACAGGAGAGGTGTGTGTGGTTGGAACATTGACATAAAATGGTGGCATTTTCAGATTTATTCACATTGGGACTTAGCTTAAAAAACAAATTCTGTTTTGGACAATATGCCAGACTAAGCTGTTCTTAGTGTGGACATGGACCAAGAAAAAACTGGAATTGTTTTCATTGGCTCTGTTCTAACAAACTAAATATTAACTATCCAAAGGTGTGGTGTGTAATTATGATAAAGTCAGACTGGAGTAACTTGGTTATTATATCTAAGTTGTAAAAATATTTGGTTTGAGACTTTAAATAGAAGGAAGTTTACACAAATTAAATGTTTCTCATTTTCCTTTTACGTGAAATGAACATTTCAAAACTTTATTTCTTTCTTTTGTTTTTTTTAAAGAACTTTTTATTATTATTATTATTTGATACTTTTTTTTTTTATCTTTTCATTTGAGTGTCTGAGCTTCAGAATAAAAAATTTTTGGATCTTTTTGAGTTTTTTTTTTTTGATCTGATATGACCGTAAAGGGTTGTGTTAAATATGTGATATCATCTCACATCAGTGTCTGGATCCTAAACCAAATCAAAATGGTAAACTAAATAAATACTAATAACTACCTGCTGAAACTTATTGAACAGGTTTTATGTTTTTAAATATTTCCCTTTCCTGGTAGTAGGGGTATATTCCAAGATAATCCCAAAATTAATCTGGTTCAAACTGAAGTAGAACGGTTCGGGGAGGAGATATTATTTTCAGAGAAATTCAATTCTGTGGAGAATCGGAGAGGAACAAGAATCTTAACAAGAATCTGACCATCAAATTATCAATACAAAATCTGTGTAAAACATTAATGCAGGTTTAGATGGAAATCAATTCTACAATGCTACATAAGCTAAAGCTAAGCTAACAGTAGTTAAATGTTAAAGTGTGCTACTGGTTTTAATTTTGGTCAGTAGGTTGGGAAAAAAAAGCTTTTTGCAAACTGATGTATTGTGTGTTTTTGTGTATGTGTGCATTTTTGTGAGCATATCAATGCAAGAAATACGCTGTGAAAGAGGCTTAGGAAAGACTAAAGACAGACCTATAGATTTAAACTAAGTCATAGGAAATTTGCACCAGTGTTTAAGCAGAAAACAGGATTTCTTCTTTAGGCCTTTATTATTGCGCACATAATGTTTAAATGCCGTCTTTGAAACTTCCCAACATAAATGATGAATTATGCAGTGCAACTGCATAATACTGTTCACCAGAGAAAGGCAGCTGGATGACATTTTCCATCATTTTTTTTTTGGGGGGGGGGTTATTGCCAAGCATGTAACTAAGTATGTGTGTGTGTGTGTGTGCAACATAATGGCACTTCTGCCTTGCAGTGGGGTGCCTAGTGGTTCTGAAGAGAGAAAACAGGGAGCAGTGACGGTACAAAGGTACAAAGATATTGACGGTATATAGATGGGGTGAATTGTGCTTTGCAGCGCTGCAACTATAAGTTGAAGCTTTCCAGTTGATTCCTTGATGCGAAATTTTCCAACTGCCAAAGAAAGAGAAGCAAATGAGAAAAAGTTGTAATTTGCAGCACACTGCAAGCATAACCAAAGTGATTTCCTCACAGGCAGTGAAAGCAAACAGACATAATCACAGTGAAGTAGAAAGTGCTCTGATGAATGAAAATTAATTACAGTTGCTGTGTCTTACTGTGTATGGAAGGTGCTGCCAATTATTGTTTTCCTGTAAGGAAACTGAAATAAAATTCTCTAAGCCTGAAGAGGTAAAAGAAATATGATTGGTGTAAATAATCATGATTCATGTTTATGAGATCCAATTATAGATATTTTCTCTGTTAACTTCTATTATGCATTAACATATTTTTTTTAACAAAACTTTGCTGATGGCATGTATTTAATCAGTTTTTATTAATTCATGTTTTGTATTTTGACATTATGGACAGCTTTAAATAGTAAAACATTTGTGACCCTTGAACATCTCGGCTAAGAAGAAGAATCCTGTTTGTAATCGGGACAGTGCAGTGTTTAAAATCCCTTTTTACTGAAGTTGTTTAACTCCTTTTAACTGTCCTGTTACTCATGAAACCCTACAATATATATATCTCTGTTCAACAAACTTACCTAGAATTAGAATTTTCATTTATTTATTTTTTTTTACAATAAAATAATTTTACCTGTTCGGTGTGTATCCTGCCTGTCATCTGACAGCTGAGACCCTGAACAGGCAAAAAGAAGCAATGAAAATTAAATAGTTTCTCCATATCTTACAATTGCTTCAGTGTAAGTACACTTTGTCTCATTTCAATTCACGGATGTGTAAATATGCAAATGACCCTTTATCAGAAAGCTCACATGTGAAAAGCTGTTTGGTGAATAACCTTGCCAGATATGAAACTCTGATGTAGCAAGCATGATATTCACTTTGGCTACTAACTGAATAATCAGCTGTTTCTGCATCTAAATATAAAAAGATGTCCCAAAGTCAATGTGATTGTAGTATAATAATGGTGTAAAAATAAAAATCTGAGTAAATCAGAAACAAATCTACATCCTCTCATATGACAGACAAATATTTAGCTAATCACACAGCCAAATGTGAATAATTAAATCAATCATCTCTCAAATTAGGTTTCCAAATCAGATGAAAATGAGCAGTGCTCTCTGCTGGAGCTGCATCCATAAAACATGTTGACTGACAGGTCTCAGATCAGCTCAAGTTGGATAGATGGGGCAAACAGAGTGGAGTTCATTCAAACCTAAATGCTGCTTAGATGAAATATTTCATCACCATGTTACCAACTTTTTAAATTGTGAAACTTACATTTTGATGGTTAATATGTCCTGTAAGTGTTCATATATCAGTGGAGTGTTAACCCACCAGTAAAGGAGAGAGACAGACTCTATCAGTTCATCTATTAATCACAGTTGTTTCTTGGTAAATTACTATGTAAGTATCAGGGAAATATTCTCTATCTCTTCTCCTCCCTGAGCCACCACCTTACCGTGGTGGAGAAGTTTGCGTGTCCTGATGATCCTAGTGGCTATGTTGTCGGGGGCTTTATGCCACAGGTATAGTCACCCATGGCAAACAGGTGTCTAGGGGAGGGATCAGACGAAGCGCGGCTCAGGTTTCCCTTGCCCAGACGTGGGTCACCGGGGTCCCCCTCTGGAGCCAGGTCTGGAGGTGGGGCATGGAGGCGAGCGCTTGGTGGCTGGGTATTTGCCCATGGTGCTCGGTCAGGCTCAGCCCGAAAGGGTGACATGGTCTCACCACCAGCAGGAGGGGCCATAGGGGTCAGGTGCAGTGTGAGCTGGGTGGCTGCCAGAGGCGGAGACCCTCCAGGTTGTTGTCAGTGACCACTTCCAGGTATTTGCAGTCCTCCACAGTGTCGACATTCACAGCAATGATGGAAATGGTGTCACTGGTGGTCTTGACCTCTGCCTATTCACATCTAGTTGCCCACCATAGTTCTATATCCTCTTTATCATTCTCAGTGATGTATCCAACTACTGCAGTGTCATCATAAAACTTGGTTGCAGGTCTCTGAGCAGTAGCTGAGATCACTGGTGTAGAGCATGAAGAGGAAGGCAAGGTAAGTTTATTTGTATAGTACATTACATGTACAGGACAATTAAAAGTGCTTTACATAAAACAAATGCATTACAGATGATGCAAAGAAAACATTGCAAAGTAGTAAAAATCACAATAAAGTCAGAAATTACATTACAATGATTAAAAGCAACATAAGTTACCATGCAGATTTCCTGCATAGGCGCATGAAAAAAGAAATGTTTTAACCTGGATTTAAAAATGTCTACAATTAGTAAAAGTTGACTCTTCAATGGCAGTTTGTTCCACTTGTTTGTCTGAACTCTGGTCTGGACTCTGGTCTGGACTAGTTGACCAGAGTCTTTGGATCTAAGAGCTCTGCTAGGTTTATATTCTCTGAACATATCACAGATGTATTCTGGGCCTAAACCGTTCTGGGATTTATAGACTATCAGAAAGGTTTAAAAGTCTATTCTGTGACTGACTGAAAGCCAGTGTAAAGATTTCAAAACTGGTGTGATGTGTTCAGATCTCTTAGTCCTGGTTAAAACTCTAGCAGCAGCGTTTTGGATGAGCTGCAGATATTTAATGCTCTTTTTAGGAAATTCTGTTAAAAGATCATTACAGTAATCCAGTCTACTTGAGATGAATGCATGGATGAGTTTCTCTTGGTCTTTCTGGGAGACTAAACTTTTAAATTCTGTTGGTGTTTTTGAGCTGGTAAAAAGCTTCTTAGTGAAGCTTTGATGTGGCTGCTGAAAGTCAGGTCTGAATCTATCAACACTCCAAGGTTACAAACTTGGTCGGTGATTTTAAGAGCCCAAATCTCCAGGTGTTTACCAGTGTTGACCCTCTTCTCTTTGCTACCAAACAGAATAATCTCAGTTTTGTCTTTATTTAATTGTATAAAATTCTCCCCCATCTAAGTGTAAGTCTATTGGGCTGTAGTCGTCTGGTGACAGAGACACATAAAGTTGCATATCTGTGGTAATTAATGCTAAAGTTCAGTAATATAAGACCCAAAAGGGTGCATGTACAAATTGAACAGAAGAGGTCCAAGGACTGGCCCCTGGGGGAACTCCACAAGTCATGGCCACTCAGATTCATAGCTGCTATCTACGGTATCAAACGCAGCACTGAGATGCAGCAGAACCAGGACTGATACTTGACCAGAATCAGTATTCAACCTAATGTCATTTAACACTTTGACCAGAGCTGTTTCAGTGCTGTGATGAGGTCGGAAGCTGGACTGAAATTTATCAAGATTTCCACTTTCATTTAAAAAGTCAATAAGCTGGTGAAATCAAACTTTTTCAATAATCTTGGATACAAAAGAGGTTAGAGACAGATCTATAGTTGAGGTGTCAAGAGTCCTTTTCTTTAGGAGTAGCTTAATGACAGCTATCTTTAGTGGCTTGGGAAAAATGATGCCTGATGCCAGTGAGCTGTTAGCTATCAGCAGAAGATCACTTTCCACTGAGGTAAAAACTGTTTTTAAAAAGTCGGATGGTATCATGTCCAGAGTGCATGTTGTTGATGTCAAATGTCAAACTATTTCTTGTAGGACTTTTAAATCGACCACATTAAATTGTGATATAACATCAGAGATATTTTCAGGTTTTAGACACAGTTTTCTTTTCAGTTTGACTGTATGGCATTAATATTTTGCCCAATTGTTTTTGGTCAGTCAGGACACAATTGGTGAGTCCACCTGCATCACTGTCATCTTCTCAGTCAATGAACCTGATGGCTATAAATGGTAAATGGAGTGTTATGGAGCACTTTTTAGTCATGTTAACCACTCAAAGCACTTGAAAGCAGTTTCCCTTTCAAGAATCCCATCTTTTTAAACAAAGACCTGATCTCCAACAACACTGACTGGGCTCGCCATCTTGGAAGTCAAGAGCTGGACTCCCGAGCATTGTTGGATTGCAGAAGAAGCAAGTTAGCATTGACCCCTTTCATGAAACCAGTACCAGTCACTTTTTGCTAACCCCATTTTCTCTAGTTGACACAATAGACAGAATTTTAAGTTACTGTGGTGGGCTATAAAGATAAAATGCATTGGTGAATGGTCTAAAATAAGTGTTTACTCAATCTAGAGTTATGATTGTAGCCTGAAATGGTGAATATCATTCACATCTCAAGAAGATCAGCTTTCCAATGGTGTATAACATGTAGGTTCTTACAAGGCAGACTGAGTAAAACACATATTCATTCATCCATCCATGAGACGCCTGGTACCAGCTGGTTAATAGGGTAATGTAGCTAACACGTGATGTGTCACATTGCCACTGAATCTTACATTACTGTTATTGAGCATTAACTTTAACTGACCTTTACCAATGACATTAACCCTGTGCATGTCACATTCACAGCAATGTCGGACTGAATGTGACATGTTTGACTGTGTGGTAAAATATTTTACTTCTACAGACATGCTCATTGATGTTTTTCTGTTTTTTAATCTTATTTTTAACTTTTACACAGTGTGTTGATTTTTCTATTTGATCTATGAAAATATTTATAAAATAATATCTTGTTATTTTAATGTAATATAAATTTTCTATGAAAAAAAACCTGGATCATTTTCTTGTCCTGTTTATCACTGAGGCAAACTTGGTAATTACAATGTATGTATATATACTATATCAAATGCAGTTATTCTTTAAAGGTGGCAGAGTATTGGTAACTCACTAATGTCCAATGAAGTTGCTAATGTATGATCCACACCCATGCATTATTTTAAAAACAGCCTTTAAATATGTGTCCACTGTCATGGACACTATGTATCAAAGGGATAATCAAAAAGAAATAGTAAAAAAGTACATGGTTCTTTGAGTGTAAGCTTTTAAATGTCATAAATTACTGTCTTCAGATGGTTGTCTTCCCCACTGTCTTTAAAACAGCAGTGGTGAGGCCCCTACTGAAGAAGAAGAGTTTAGATTTAAACATTCTTGATAACTATGTATCCAACTTACCACTTTTAAATAAACTTCTCAAAAAAGTTTATTTATTTATTTTTTTCCAGCTAAATGAGTTTTTAAATAGAAATAATATTTTAGAAAAATGTCCTTTTAAAGATTGTCAGTTATGTAATTTGGATGTACAGAAACTTTCTGTCCTGGTTCTACTTGATCTAAGCACCGCCTTTGACACAGTAGAACAACAGATTTTACTAAACAGACTAAAACGTCTAGTGGAGCATTCAGGTACTGTTTTAAAATGGTTTTACACCAAGGTTCAATTTTAGGCTCAGCACGTTTTAATCAGTATATGTTGCCACTTGGGGATGTCTTCAGGAGACACAGCATTGATTTTCACAGGTATGCTGATGATACGCAGTTTGACATTGCTGTGTCTCCTGATGACCTGGAGCCAGTTAACATCTTTTAAACTGTATTTCAGATATAAAGTCATGGATGGCAGAAAGTTTCTTACAGCTCAACCAGGACAAGACTGAAGTCTTAATTACGGGTAAACTCTCTCAATCTGTAAAAACCTGGGGATTTCTTTTTTACTCTAAGATGGATTTTATTCCACAGGATTTTGTTTTGCAGGTCAGCCGCTTGATCGATTTGGTGCTAATTGAGCTGAACATGGGGTGATTTCACATATCCTCCTGCAGTATCCTGTGCTGCTCATTTTCTCCTTCTCAATGGGAGCTGCACACATTTGTGAGACTCCTGTCCTGCTAATGTGATTTTCAGACCATCCACTAAATAGCGCACTAAATAATTGTGTGTGTATTCCTGTTGGCCGGTGAACAAGTGCACATTGCAGTGTCTCATGCTCGGGTGCTGAAGGAAGCACTGCTGTTTTGTCCCAGATCAATTTTTGTACAGTCAATTGGTATTCTGGACCTCGGCCGCCAGTAGTATCCAAGGGCCGTGGGTGAGCTCAGTCCTGGATATCAATTTTGAATGCAGCCTGGGTGGTTGTTTTTATTTAGAGGGCATTATTGTGTGTGTCTGTGTGTATTTGGTTTCTCTTAGTAGCTTTTGTTGCATGTATTTGCCCTCTCTTATCCCCAAAATTCTAAGTTTTAGTGAGAACCCAGCCACCCAGTCAGTTTATTTGTTCAGTTTAAACTCCTGTGTGAATCTATAATTTTTTTCTTTTGATCGTTAATAAAATATGGTTTTATTTGTGAATTTGTCTGTTCAGATGCTAATTCAAACCTTTATCTTTTTATTTTCTGAAGATTACTGGAGGGTAGATTGCTCCCTGTAGTTGGCGGTAACTTAGGTTAAAACAAACAGCAACTGCCTTGCACATGCCACACTAAGTTTTATTCCTTTTCATTTTTATATTTACAATTTTTTTTTTTTTTACTTTATTTGTTTACTTACTAATTTAATTATTTCTTTATTATCTAACCGCTGCCTGTTTATGTAGCTTTCATAATTATGGCTTTTTATTAACTTTTTATACATATGTTTATACATGTTGGTTTTATTTGTTACTATATTTTCTTTTAACTCATGGGGGCCAGCCACATCAGGAGCTACCCCTGCTCTGACTCTGGGGTCATTGCCATGGTGACTGCCCATGTCTGGGTGGACAGGGCCCTGCACTGCAGCCTATCGTTATGGCGTGGGCATGCTCTGCCTGGGTCTGGGTGGTTTCCTGTGGTGACAGCCTCTGTGTTTGGTGTGGAAGGATATCGTTTCCTCACCTGGTGCCAAGACATGTTTGTTTATTCGGTTATTTTTAGAGACAGTTGTTTTAGAGGGGATAGGGGTTCTATGTCCATTTAATCTGTGTATGTGCGAGAGCATGTTTACATGCGTGTGTGGTTTGATTTGTTTGGGTGATAAACTTTGGTATGTGACTACTGATGTTTTTAAGATGCTTTTACGATGCAAAAACGGTTGTTTTTTTATTATGTGAAACACTTTGTGCTGCAATTCTGCATAAAAAGTGCTATATAAATAAAATCTGATTGAGTGGCTGATTGAGTGAGTGAGTGAGTGAGTGATACAATCCAAAGTCTCAAGAATTAAATTAAATTATAAAACGTAAAAGTAGATTGTAGAGCGTATAAAAATTGATAACATAAAAATATGTAAATGTTAGGATGAATTAAGTTGTAAACAATAGATTCCAAGTAGAATGTAAATTTAAGTTGATAAAAGGTGAACACAGGTCACCAAAAAAATACTTTTTGACAACTATAGACACAAAAGTATTGCACACAAAGTACATAAAGGTATTTCAACTACTGTGCTTAATGCAGAAGTTGAAATTGGAATGAGGTAGTACGTAAGTAATTCGTTGCAATACATCAGTTTATCTTCACCATCAATCTTACTGTTGGCTCTTCTGCGTGTGAGGCTGTATGTGCAGTGTTTAGGTTTGAGCAAGGAGTGAGCTGGTTGTAACAAGTCTGATGATTTTCTCCTCTTCTTCGGCATTGTTGAGTACATTGTTTCCATAGAAGGAAGTTCAATCCCATTACTGTAATCTTCTCAACAGTCTATCTAACCCTTTGAAGAACCTTCCTCTCTGTCTGTGATGCTGTGGTCTACAGAGTGTGGAGAGTATAGGGGGGCTAACAGCAGCAGCAGAGGGGGCAGTGTAGGGCAGATCAGTGGCCTCAGAGTCAAATCTGTAAAAGAATAAATTTAACTGATTGGCCCTATCAAAACCCTGCTCCACACCTCTCAAGTCCATTCTGATCACATCAGAAAAATGGCTTCTTCAACATAACAGAGCCACCAGCTCTCCTTACTGTAAGGATCAAAGCATTCAGTATTTTCATTGATCTGCCGACCCCCCACCCTCCATTAGGCCGCTAATCTCATTCATATTTTACTCAGAAAATATAAATAGCCTCCATACAAAATGTCATGTAGAGGTGCATGCCTAATGACAGAGATAAATCTAAATGGGCTTGGATGTGGAAATATGTGTGCAAATAAATGTTTTTTTACAATCCCATCAATTTAGTTGAGAATTGGTCACAAATAGTAGAATTAAAGCAATCCAAAATCATATTTTGTGTAAAGAAACCTCCAAACATTCATTTATGAAAAATAGCTTGTTTTAGTTTAGGATTGCTTTAATGAGGATTTTATTTTATTTGTCATATTTTTGCCTTCGTGGTTTTAACCATGTGTTTGAGAGATGCTATACGAATGAAACATAAAGATAAAAACTAACTGTTACACTGCATAACACTGGCCTTATTTCCATACAGTAAAGTCAGTGATGATTTAAAAGATGCACAGACAAAATAAATACATAAAATAAATACAATAGAAAAATCTGAGCATTAAAAATTTTGGCAAATAAAAACTTTCTTTCCAAAGTTGGATGAGATGACTGTCACTGATTTAATGTCTAATGTAAGGCTAGAGCAAGCAGCTGGTTGGCATGGATTATAACTCACTTTGTACATTTTCCCCATCATCCTACAAACTTATCAAAGCCCAGAGATTGTTAAGCAGCTTCTCCACAAGATTTGGTATTCAGGTTAATGGAACTTTTCAGCTCTCTGACCCTCAAGGCTCCATATTGAGCTTAATTTGCTTTCTGTGCACCCTCCATACTTCCTTAGTGCCTAGTGGCCTCATTTACACCCACATTTCCTCTCAAACAAACTTTTAAGTCATCACATTTTTTTTCTCTTTTACTCACTCTGCTCTTCCAGCTATAGCAGCTTTGAATAA
The DNA here is from genome assembly GCF_017639745.1 of Melanotaenia boesemani. Taxonomy (NCBI): domain Eukaryota; kingdom Metazoa; phylum Chordata; class Actinopteri; order Atheriniformes; family Melanotaeniidae; genus Melanotaenia; species Melanotaenia boesemani. The sequence goes on along the minus strand of NC_055702.1, from coordinate 23,707,290 downwards.
ATATAAGCTCTTGCGCACATTTAATAACGGTGCCAAATTCAAGACCATAGATATAACACAACTTTACTAAAAATCAATTAATCAATCCCTTTATTAGTCCCCGATGGAGCAATTGTTGTGCAGCAGTTGGCACAACAACACAATACATGACAATCAATTAATTAACATATATACATAGTATAATAAAAGTAAATATATATAATCATTAAGGGTAAAAATATAGATAAAAAGTTTAGATAAACCAAATGTGCAAACAAAAAGTAACATAAAAAAATGTAAAAACAACACTACAGGTAAACTTCTTCTCCTGGAGGATAATAATCACAAAGGGTTTCGTGGTAAAACAGATTTTTTTGTTCCACTGCACAGCTTTAGTATTTTCCCATACCACTGCTCCCAACACAAAACACAAGGCAGTAATTACTCATGTCAGATACCTTATTTGGAAATCATTTACAGCTTTAAAAAAATAAAGATTTTTCATCAACATATCAAAACTTTATTATGTATCATTTGCATCACAGTTTGTCTGGCAAAAAAAATTTCCCTTACCGAAAAGGGCCGGTGGGCATAGATTCAGGAACACAGTAGCTGCAGCATCATGTTACTGAGACAATAAGGCAAACGTGCATTTTGTATCCTTAAATCTGGGTTGGGCGTTGTTAAAGTCAAGCAACTCTGACCCATGAGGTCGGTGAACAGAATTAAGTAGTTCATCATTATTCCATCCATTCTCCACTCTATTTGTACCTTTTGAACCTGCTTAAACATATTCGGGGTCATTGGGGGGGGGGACTAACACTCACTAGAGGGTGTTAGTCCATCAGAGGGCTAAAGAGACAAATAGCTGCTTCTGCTGGCTCCTAAGGTAAATTTCCACCAGTTAACCCAACATGATTTATGAATGTATGAGGAAGTCAGAGTAGCCATGCTGACACTGGAAGAACATGCAAACTTTTTTATTATTCCATGAAGGAATATTACATAGATGAAGTTTAAGTTAAGGAAAGAACATGCAGAACCAGCTGTGGCAGAAGGTGATTCCTTTATTTTATTTTATTTTATTTTATTTTATTTTATGACAGCTATCAAAATAAGAGCGATGGGCTGTAAATGCAGTCAATATGAATGAAAACTCACAGTCAACACTTCAAAATCTGGGGTATGGAGACACTCCTTTATGTCCAGGAGCAAACACCTGGTAGAGAGGATTTGGAATGTGGGATATGTCCTTGCAGCCAACTTTGATGAAATACTTCCAGTATTCCTGCTTTGTCCTTATTAGCTTTCCTAAATTATCCATTTATTTTCCCGTAACCTCATATTCCTGTTATGATTAAAAAAAAAAAAAAAAAAAAAAAGATGGTTTCAGCTTTCTCATCCTTGCTCTTCATTTTGCTCCAGCTCTTCATCCTCGGAGTCTTATCCCAGGTACTTGGACTGTGGAAAGCTCAACCAGCTGATCCCACATGTGAACAATCTTCCTGTTGTCACGGTTAGAAAGTGTAAGAATTACCAGAAGAAACCGCTTAATTATCACAGCATTACCACACCTGAAAATACCAGAAAAGGCAGGTTAGAATATTAAGCCCCTAATTACATAAAAATTTTTATGTGAAAATAGCGTAATTAAGCGATATTCTCTTTTCTGTCTGATTTGAACAGGTCAGGTTTTAGCAAGTAAATTTTTGTCTTCAATAGTCAGTGTTCTTTATAAGAGCTGGTCTTTTTGTGGTGTTTCTGTAGTGACTTCCTTTAAGTTTATATTCTTTTATTGAAGTCACCCGTTCCAACAGGAGATTGGCAGACTGCTTTCAATACAGTCTGCATGCTTCATTACAGCGTGTGACAGATGTTAGTCACTCACCTTTCTGTATAATTAACTCTGTTGTTGATTAATTTTCCAGCAAGTGAAGCTTTGTGTGTATATATTATAATAATTACATTCTGGGAATACATGGTTCCAGCACAGATGATTTTAAACTGGAAAAATTTGAAATAGATTGTTACGACAAGAAATGTTTTAACTGCTATGTTATGTGAATGCTGCTGTTAAAAAGCAGCCGATTTGTTTAAAGTATTTGAAAATATGCACAACTTTGAGTATTCCACCATTAAGAGTTTCAGAGAATCTTTAGATATCTGTGTGCAAGGGCCACAGGACTGGATGCCCATGATCTTCAAACCCTAAAGCCTGTTACATACTTTGTGAGAAGCAAGAAATTTGTTGTTGTTCTCGAGGCCGTGGAACCAAAAAGATGTGAATTCTTGCAGCTTTTTCTTGATACTTTCTTCTCCCGGGTTTCTGAGAAGTTTTGTGTGATTGGTCGGACATTTGAGGTGGGCGTGGTTAATGCGGGAAAGTGTGAAGTCTTCACTTTCACATGGAGTAGGTGAGAAAACACGAATATAAATACAATGTGGCATGTAAAGACACGTATACAATGCATGCACAACCCCGCTCTGTTGAGGACGAAGCTTCTTGTGGAGTATGCATTGACCGAACCAAAGCTTTTTTTCTGGTTCTTGCAGCCTTGAACAAGAAAAAAGTTCTCACTTCCCACGGGGTATGTAACAAGCTTAAGGCAGCAATGAATTAAAAACAAGCACGATTAGTCATGTAAACCACTACACAGGCTCAGAAACTCTTCAGAAATCACTGTCTCTGAACACAGGTTGCCGTGCAATCCACAAATGTAGGTTCTAGCTCTAATATGCAAAGAAGAAACCATAAGTGATTTTTCTCTGTCTATTTTAAATATTGTTTCATGGCCAGAAGGACCAAAAATTTGAAGTTCTTTTTAAAATTATGGATGCCATATCCTCTAAAGTTACCATACCCAGGAGCTCAGAAATTTAAGCACAGCATGTTGAGGGAGAAAGAAAATATATGGTTAGAGTTAGCATTATCATATTTTGCCTTATTTTGACATTTAGAATGACTCCAGCTGCTTTCACAACTACCAATGACACAACTTTTTCATTTTTACACAGTGTTCATGACTGAAGCTTCTCTTCATCCTGTACTCCCTCCCTTTTCTCCTCCCTCCATCCACACACAACTTGAATTGAAAAACAACCTAAGCTAAAGCTTGTTTACTACATGTACTTGCTACTTGTAGCTTAATAGCAGCAGATTTAAACGTTCTGCAGTTTGAGAATTAGACGTACTTTATTAGAAGTTACAATCTTTAAGTAAAAGTTGCATTGCACCCAATTAAAATACTAATATTTAACTGCTCATGAAGCTCCAAACTAAAAAAAATACCCCACTGAAGATCAGTAGTTGATACGTTTATGACAGTATAAATTCTAATAGTTTAAAGTTTAGTTCACCCAAATACCAGTTTGGCCTATTACACCAAACTATTAAACATTAACACCAACAATCTGAATTTGTTTTCCTTAAACTATTTATATATGTACTAAAAGTATGTATTATTTTATACATTATTATTAGAATTCACACACGCTTTAAATCTGATAAAACTTAAACAGAAAATGTCTGGTCTTTGGTGTCCAGTTTTCATTGTGTTGTAGGAATTTGAAACAAAGAGCGAAACATTGAAATGGTTTGAAATGTTTTATTTACTGGTCACAAATCAGAGAAATTTGCAAAGAAAATATAGAAATTAAACACATCTCTTATAAAAAAAAATTATAAAAAAAATAAACACTATTCCATAATATGTAAATATCACAGTCTCAGTCAGAAAGAACAAAGAAAATCTTTGCAGCAGGTCCTGCATCTGGCCAGGTTTGTCCTCTCTACATCTGTCCAGGTTTGTCCCCACTACATCTGTCCAGGTTTGTCCATCTGTCCAGGTTTGTCCTCACTACATCTGTCCAGGTTTGTCCTCTCTACATCTGTCCAGGTTTGTCCTCACTACATCTGTCCAGGTTTGTCCTCACTACATCTGCCCAGGTTTGTCCTCACTGCATCTGTCCAGGTTTGACCTCACTGCATCTGTCCAGGTTTGTCCTCACTGCATCTGTCCAGGTTTGTCCTCACTACATCTGCCCAGGTTTGTCCCCACTGCATCTGTCCAGGTTTGTCCCCACTTCATCTGTCCAGGTTTGTTCCCACTGCATCTGTCCAGGTTGGTCAGGTTTGTCCTTGGTGGTCTGCTCTGCTCACCTTTATAAAGAAAGTGCTTAGTCAGTTTATTACTTTAACAGACTCTCTAAATATAAGCTTTATTATATTGATGGAAACATATAAACATACATGAATAATAAAAGAAAACTTTCATTATTTATATTTTACAAGTTATGATACAAAATAAACTTTTAAAATAAAGTATATACTGCTTAAAGTTAATGTGTTTCTTTAATGTTTGCCTTTGGGAAAATGTAAACAGTTTCATACTTTTATTAAAACGCTGGCCTGTACGTGTTTTTACTCAGTTTAATTTAACTAAATTTGCTGGTCAAACCTTTTATTTGCAACAAGCTAAACTACCTACTAGCTTATCCTAGACTGATATCTGATGTACCTTTCAGACTCTGAAAGAAAATGGTGCCAAATCATTTTAAGGTAATCACAGTAAAACCTTCATTTCTTAAAGTGGACAAAATAGTTTGATGGTATTAAACAATGAAATTCCTGTTTAATACTTAGTCTCCGATTGTTATAGATATTAATCTGAATGAAATAGACGGCGCTGCCACACTTCTACACAGCAAGGGGTCTGGAAGTGAGGGTCTGAATCTGCGGGTCGTGGGTCTGCAGACACATGCTTCTCTTTTCCCACATTGACCATCACAGAATGAAAGCGGGCACCCCCACAGTTTGTCATTGTTCGTCTGGGGACCCCGAGCTAGGCATTGGTTTGCTTGCCTTGTTGCAACAGGCCTGACCATAACTCATATTATCAACATAATGATTATCAACTTCAGATGAATGATTCTTTCACAGCCTGAAAACCAACAATTTATTTTATTTTTTGCTTTTACAAACCCACTCTGTAACTTTTTTTGACCTCAAAACTCTGCATTCTGGACTGGTTTGTGGCACAGTGAAATTTATTATGTGCATTTCTGAAGCCAACGCTGCCCAGCAGCATCACGCAGCTGAGAAACCGCAAAGCGGAACTTTTTAATCCGGGATACTGCGTGACGTTGCAGCTGAGTTTTGCTATGCACACGTATCACACGCTAGCAACACTTGCAAGCAGATGTAAACAAACCAGATGTTTGTGCACCGTGGCAGATTCAGCAAAGAAACATTAGAAGACATTATTGGAGGAAGAGAGGAACAAAAGGGAGAAAGAGGAATCCATAAGACAAGAGTGAACAAAAGACTGTTTTTTACGGTCTGGAGAGATCTCACAGTACAGGTAGGATGCAAGATGGAGGCCGAATTAGCCGTCGCCAGTGAGAAAATGGCAAAGGTTAAGTAGTGCATCTTTAAATATGCTTTCCATTCAGTGTTTTTCTATTTCTATGTTGATTGTAAAGCAAGAATTAATCTTTGCCAGTTGTCATTTGACCCACTAGAAGTTGTGAATTTGAAACTGTTTACCATTAAAGAATGAACTCACGGAGCTAACACGTCATTCAGATCTTCTTAAGATCTACGACAAAAATGTTTATTTACCAATGGGTGTGAATGCATTTCTTCACGTGTCCAATATACTATTTTTCACATCTAATGTGACATTAAACAACTCTTCCACCCAACTTTGGGCAATACAGCACGAAGAGGTTTGTTGTGAGTCAATATTTCGCTCAAACGGTGCCCACTACCTTCCCTCTTTATTTTCAGCCAGGCTGATTTATTCCTAGAAGTGGTCCTACATGCACTACAACAATGATGTAGTTTATCTTATTTTATCATCATCTCCCATCTCATCCAGCTTTAACAACGGTGTATACCATATGTATGATTGAAAATGCATTTCCACAGTATTCTGCATCAAATCTGAATGCACAAATTCCCCATTTCACAATCATGCTGCTATTTGCTTTATGTCCTGTGGCTATTTCTGCGTTCATGATTGTTTTTATCTGCTGAAAAGATTCTTTTTTTCACCCTCTTAATGTTTTGGGGGCATTTCAATAATTCTCCCATGAGTGCTCATCTGTTCTACAAGCATGATGTGATGGAGCTGCTGAAGCACATCAAGGCTGGATGAATGGCGTCTTGTAAAACTTTCTAAGCTGTTTGAAAAGTTGGTTTGCTGTATTAACCAATTCCAACAATGGCTGGCATGACATCTCGAAAACAATATTCATAAAAAAAAAAAAAAAAACAACAGCAACTTTAGGGCCCTGCTATGAAAAGGCTTGTAAGAACTCTAATCTCTTTAGACAAGCCACATCCAGTCACACTCCAGTGTTACTTTAGTGTGCTGAAAGGCGTCCCTCAGCCAGTGCATTAGGAGCGGTGGACCCCTGGATGACAGATATATGGGGTGTTGAAACTCCAACAAAAGCAGCTGAATAGATCACTGATAATATCTGCTGTGGAAAAAGTAAAAAGCTTTCCCTGCAAATAAGGTGTGACACTTGCAAGACTGCTACGTGACTGTGGCCACTCACTATATCACTTGTAGTCACTTCATCTTGTCCTCAGGCTATGGAAATTTAGTATCTGTGGCACAGTATAAATAAACAAAGCATGTTTTCCACTTGCCTCATTCTGGGATGTCTCTCACAAGCCAGATGTAAGGAAACTGTGACAATATTGATTTAAATGAACAGTTTTGGGAGGATGAATGATGAAAATTTGCCAGCTGGTGCCTGGTGAGGTTTTCTTTGAACATAGACTGATAGGCTACATCAAAACTGACTGATGAAGTGAGTCCATGTAAAAATAATGGTACGGACCAGACCTGCTTTAGATGTAGGTACCACAGAGTGAAGCTCTGGCACTGTTTCTCTGAAATAATATCGGCCAGTTATTTAAACCAGATCTATGGATTTGAGCAAAAGCCTTTTCTTGTAGTTGAAAAAGGCAGATCTGTTCAATCATATCTGCCCATATATTCCCAACTGCTCTTTGGAGGTTTTTCCAACCAAAGTGACTTAGAATCAGTTCTTTCCAATACTGAGAGGCTCCAGCACAAAAAACAATGCTACAGTCATGCTATTTCTTAGCTAAGCCAAAGCAAAGAGGGATTATGCACACTGTCTTCAGTTATTCACACATTCACGATGAGTATTACAGATCAAATTAAAACATCCTAATCCTAGTTATGTTCAGCTGCTAACACAACAATGCTTTAATTGTAAACATATTACAATGAAAATTAGTCAACTTCTGGTTGGGTTTAGTAAATGACATTACTTGGTTAACCTCTTCTTCACACGAGTCCCCTGTGCAGGCGGCAGCATGAGATGTGTGCAGCACCAATCCTAGCATACCAGAATGATGGGAGAAATGCAGCTAAAGACTCTACCAAGCACTGGCATCCAAGCTAAACACTTTAAATACCAAGCAATTATATGGACATGTGACAGAACAGCACAGTCTACGCTAATTTCTTCACTTTAAGCAAATCCACACAAACAAGATGTCATATGACAGCAGAGACTCTGCTGGTTATAAAGATGTCTGTCTCACTGTGTCACTGTGGGACAAAAGCTCTGGAGCTGGCAGCCAGAATCACAAACCATGTCTTACTTTTGCTGTTATGTGGTAAAAAGTTTGATTGCGGCTCTAAAAACTCTGCTAATGTGTTCTCCTATGACTCTTTTTTTGAAATGACTTATGAAGGTCCTGCTAGTTTCCATGGAGATGAAGGATAGAGGTGTTCTTCATCAACATTGGCCGATGGCTTATTATCTGTGTAACACCTCTATTAAAACATCTGTAAAACTTTTCATGTTCACTTTTTCTAGCAGACATCAGACATGTTTTTACTCATTCCTCGATGAACTGGACCGCTATCCTCTGGTTTTCACTGAAAGTAATGTAGTTTTATTTAGGAGGACATACCCGTTTATATTTTCTACTGTTTTCCAGGTGAATTTACTCTGACACAGGAATAAATATCTTGATTCTGACACTTCTGTAGTAATCGCACATCTCAGCTTTTGTATGAGAACAAGATTATACATACAGCCCTTGCAGTTGTGAACATATACTTTATTTATTTTGGGATCGTCATTTTGGACAGGAGGCAAAAAAAAAATAGGTATTAAGAAGAATTAAGGTCGGAAATGGAACATAAGGGCAAAAATCTTTTACAATAAGATCATTAACTATGTCGACACGACTTTATAGAATTCTCTAACTGCAGCAGAGGTAATGTCATGTTTCCTCTGATTTCATAATGAATAATGATTTGTGACCCATCAGGGCAGGATGTTTGGTTCATTTAGGAATGGGCAACGGTGGCTTAGAAAGGGGCTCATTGTTGTGGCAAGATCTGTGAAAGGGGCTATAATCTTCCAAAAACTGAGACGAAGTTAAAATCTTTCCCTGCACAGCAGTGTTGAAATTTGTCATTATCTAATTAATGAGTGATTTATAGGTCTTTCCTTTTACAACTTTAAAAATAAAATAAACAAAATAATCATAACTAAGTAGTTTTCTCTATAAAATATGCAATAAATGACCAAAGAAAAGTATGCGTTATCTTAACACAGAAAAAAACAAAGTATTTTACTGCTTGATAAAGTATGAAAACATTTATTTGTTTAATCTTAATAATTTCATGTGCTTGAATGAATTGGATTTTTGATGTTCACCTGTATTGATTTTGCTCCATATTGACATGACAGCATCACACAGTTGCTGCAGGTTTGTCGGCTGCATCCATGATGAGAATCTCCCATTCCACCACATCCCAAAGCTGCTCTACTGGACTGAGATCTGGTGACTGTGGAGGCTGTTAGAGTCCAGTGAACTCATTGTGAATGGAGTCTGTGCTTATTGGACGTCCTGTTGTCTTTCTATCATCTCCAACCAGTCTGTCCATTCTCCTCTGACCTCTGACATCAACCAGACTTTCTGCTGCTCGCTGGATATGTTCTCTTCTTCAGACCATTCTCTGTAAACCCTAGACATGGTTGTGTGTGAAAATCCCAGTAAATACTCAGACCAACAACCATGCTACGTTCAAAGTCACTTAAATCTCCTTTCTTCCTCATTCTGATGCTCAGTTTGAACTTCAGCAACTCGCCTTCACCATGTCTACATGACATGACTAGACGTGATTGGCTGATTTGATATTTGTGTTAAGCAATTGAACAGATTAATGGCTGGTAAGTGTAAATGTGTATATGTTGTTATGATGTGTAATACCATACATGAGGCTTTGGACTTACTCTAGCTTTTCACTTTTTGCATGTACTTCTATTAAAGCCTGTGGGGGTTAAATATTACAAACTCCCAATAACTAAAGATGAAATATCGAGTGCTGGACATGTTGACTCTTCTCTATTAACTTATGCTCTGGGTCTCTCGTTCTCTGCTCATTGGAGGTTCAATAATCCATGATAGCAACAGATATTTTCTGAAGTGTCTGTCATGATAAAGATCAGAGAAATTGGTCTGAAGAACAAATTAGCAGATGCAGACATGGATGCATGTACTGACTTGTAAAGTGAAAGCAACATTGGTTATTGGACTTAAGAATATCTAATAAGTCTCTACAGTGTCAGTGTCCACACTGATCAAAAGCAGAGACCAAATGAGCTCTGGTTTCTTGTGCAGCCGCAGTGTTTATACTGTATATTGCCGCCTCAGCCGATATACTTCAAAGTATGTTGACATTTATTGCCAATCATAGTGAACTGTTTCAGAAACAAGGTGTGGTTCATTATATTAAATACTTCAAAAGACCGAGTCATGCTGAAAATTAGTGTATGTATTGAATTTTAGTGAGGCCAGCAGTCCCACCTACTGTTTATTTACACAACACAGCTACAAGAAACCGTAGCTTAGTAAAGAGTATTAAACATAGTTTTTCCTATTTGACTAGATCACCTAAGAATGGCAGGAAAAATCCACATGGACATATTTCTGTTCATTTGATGATTCTGTTGGAGAATTGATGCCATCCATCAGCCCACTCTGGTATCTAGTGGGACCGCAGCAATCCAAACATTTCTTGTACTGAAAACAGTGTGTAATTACTACTCATGCTAATTTAACACCAGATCAATGGAAAAAAGGGCACGATGTGTCTGAGAAAGGCTCAATAGCCACATCCCTGATGGAAAATCTTTATCCCTTTTCTCATCAACCAAAGTGCTTCTGTTTATCTTAGTCAAACACTCTTGTCACCAATCACCCTCTAATCCCCAAGTTTGTCATTCTATTCAGTTATCCACCTTTTTTGTGTTTTTCTTTTCTTTTCTTTTTTTTCCTCATTGACTCGATCACCGGAGTCACTTTGATCAATATCCAGCAGGAGCTGTCAAGAAGGGTTTAGAACCAATGTGTGGGGGGGCTTTGTGTTCAAATAAAATGAACCAGATCTGGAAACTGATCTTAAGGCTCCAGTGGCACATTACCTGCAATTTTATAACCGTACTAACTTGAGCTTTACTTGTGTATAAACTGCAAATAGTCTGAGCTTTGTAAGCGAATGGAAACAGCATTTACGTGTATGGTGTTGCATAAACACATAGAAATAATAAAAACCTTGTATTTTATTTATTGATTTATTTGACAGGGGCATTGTACATTAATAAACATTACATACACAACAACGAAGATTAAAGTACAAAATAGTAATGACAGAGGACAATCTAAAATACAGTTAAAAGTATTAAATATCCAATATTATCATGACATAAAAAAATGGTGATGAGGTCAGCACAGGGCACACATACTCAAGTTAATGATGGGATGTCTGACTTTTAATAAACCAGTATTTATTTATTTATTTATTTATTTATTTACCACATTATATGACTTCCAGTCCAGTGCAGCAATTACTGAAAATGAACACTGTCTGGAAGCACAGTCTCCTCTTGCTGCGCCTCCTTATGAGTTATTTCCAGTACTTGTATTCATTTGTATTTTCTTCTGCCTGTTCTAGCTCAGTGTCTTGGTTTCATTGCCCACCAGTGCTTTCACCATGCTTATCTAGCAAGGTTTGTTAATCGACAAATGTTTTCCTTATAGCCATCCATAAGTCTTTTATCAATGGGTTGCATGGGTTGCAGTCTTAGCGGAGGTCCATTTATTTACTTCCTCCAGCTCTTCTGGGGGGACACCAAGATATTCCCAACACTGGATGAAATGTCAGTATCTGGGTTAGAGAAATCCTTCGATGCAGCTGGATGAAAGTTCACATATTCACTCATGTCTGGGTTTGAAAACTGCCATCAAGAGCAACTCCCCTGCTGTGATAGGACGACTCTGCAAGGCGCTGTAGCAGTGACTGGAAATGTTTCTATCATGATACTCTTGAATATACGCCAGCTTTCAACTAAAGAATGGTTTGTTTTCTACTGTGAACAGGAATTTTATGTGTCCAGATTTTGATGTTTTTACTCAGTACAAGCCAGCTGTGAGATATCTGCAGTGGGTCTTTTGCAAAAATACATCATCCGGGATATGTGATCTGAAATATCTCTCCTGCAGAGTCCCAGGAGGGTATTGTGGCATACCAAGAAAAGAAGAAGAAAAAAAAAACTCAGCTGGTTCCTTCTGATGCACAGGACCAGTGACTCCATTCTGAGACCCTCATAAATGACTGAGGTCATCTGAGTGGATGTCCAGACACTCCTCAGAGAAATATGACTACAAATGTCCAAGACTGCTGTTGGTATTATTATTATATCTAACCTGTATTGGTGTGTCGGACTTTGGTGCTTGGGGTTCCTTAGGGTGTAACAGCTGATGTGGAGAGATGACCACCCTGTCACCACCGCATCTTCCTTTATGAGCCATTTCATGCCTACTATTAGAAAGTCAATGTTAGCTTTAATAAACCCCCAGGTACTTTTTTTCTTTCCTTCTTCAGTAGAAGCCCACGGGGTTATGGAGCCAGCTCACTCCATTACCAACTCAAAGGTTTTTGGAAATGATCCACCCATTGTAAATAGTTACGAGACCTTCAGTATAAAGATTTTTTAGGGGAAGAATTATGTTCCATACCACTTTCTAGAGTCACCAACCATCAGTGTAAATAACCTCATCACCACAGCTGTATTGCCAACTCAAACTGAAATTGGAGAGGGTAATCCAGAATTTTTAAGAGCACTTTAACACCAGGACACTCTGGGGGACTTTGCTCGATTGGGAAGGGAATTCTGAAAAATTTCGCAACTTTGCTTAGCTTTCCTTTCACACTACACAGTACTCAAACCAGATGAACATCCTCACGCAGTTACAACAACTGCTCGCAAGGGGCAGTATTCCACAAAACATCCACTGACCAAGAAGAAAGAAAAAAAATATGTCTCATTGACTGCCCAGACTGAAAATGGCTTGTACACCACAAATAATGGAGCAACAATAACTTTATCTAGTCTTTCTGTTTTTACTTGGGTGATCAAACCTAATACGATTTTCACAAGAATCTGTTCAGTGTGAGCTACAGGAGAGGCATATAGTTATCCAGGATGTTGTGTTATAGCACGTCTTATGTCACTTTGGTTCATTGGGTGGTCCGTTTACTTTCACACTGCAAGTAAAATGCACCGGTGTTTGCTAGCAAGTGAACCCCGGTGCAGTTTAGATCCCGAGTTTTCAAAATGACCAGTCAAGCATTTTGGTCTTTATTTTAGTCCACCTACACATAATTTTATTTGTCTAGTTTTAGTCAACAAAAACTGTCAACATTTTAGTCTAATTTTAGTCAGGACAACCATTTTACCCTTTTAATTTTTTTTTTAGCAGATAAGATTGAACATTGTTAGTAGTATATTACATTGTTAGTAGAACATTGTTAAGTGTAGTTTAACATTGTTAAATGGGTTGTTAAACTACATTTACCAATCCATTTCAAACATAACTATCTTATTTTATGCAGAAAAAATAGCAGGCCTTTTCATGTTTACATGCATTTATTTATATTAATATTGATGCCAATTCAAATCAAATGTCCTTGTGATGGTAACCTGAAGACAAAGAAACCTTTTTTAGCTTGGAACCCCATTTTGATATCACAAAACTCTGGTGACTCCAGACACTCACAACACAATTTTACTTACTGTTATACCACATTTAGGCAATTTTATGTATGAAAATGTAGGTTAAAGTTGTTTTGAATTAAGTGTGGCATACTACTTTATTTTATCTAGATGATTTTTTTTTCTACATTTTAGTTTTTAGTTTGCATCCATGTGTAGCTGCCCAGGTGTTTTGTATTAACTATAGTTTGCTTGCAGCTCTTACATTAGCTCATACTTCTGTCTGCTTTAATTAAACTTGCAATCCAACTGAAAACATAGTTGCCCGACCAGTATAATGTATCTAAGTTAGCATAAATTCAACTTCACACACAATTCTATCAAAGAGTGGCTACTATTGCTACAAGCTACAAAGCTAGTAAGTTAGCCAACGGTCAGTAGTTTGCAGTCAGTTTGACGTTATTGTTAGAAAATTACAGCTGGTGGTTTAATGTTACGTTATAAACAACCACCACCAAACTTTTTCTTAACTTATGTCAAGCCCAGCTCGTGAGGGCTTGACAAGAAGGAAGTGGGACAACCAAGGATGCCAATTAAAGTATAATTTATTTAAAGAAATAAAGGAACTCTTTCTCTTGGGCCCCGTGCAAAGCCTGGCCATTAATGTTTTACTTTTAAACTTTTGCAGTGAATCTACCTCCTGGCTGTCCCAAGTGTTTGTGCACCTGCCCGCTGCAGGTTTGAAAGAGGGGGTGTGTGTGAGTGGTGGAAGAGCCGAGGAGGAGAATGAGGAGACAGGATTTGATAAAATCATATAATATAATAATATAATATAATTTTTGTCTTGTCTTTGTTCGTGAACTAAAATGTCCATAGATTTTAGTCCACTTTTTAGTGAACTACATTTTCGTTTTGACTTTATTAGTTCAGGAAAATTCATTCTGATTTAGTTCCAGTTATTGTTTATAAATGGAAGTTTTCGTCTGGTCTAGTCGAGTTTTCGTCTGGTGAAAAAGTTTCGTTGACGAAAATATTTTCTTTTAGGTTTCGTTAACGAAATTATCACTAGTTCGTACAGATTGAAATACAACAGTATCATGCGTGGAAGTGGACCACAGTTAGTTTAAAGTAGCCCAAACAGCCCCAGTGTGAATGTTACTTAACACTGAGAACCATGGCATAACACTGAGAACACTCAGTGTTCACTGAAGATGATTACTTCATATGGCTAAAAGGAGCACAGCATCAGTGTCAAAAGGAAATAATGTCAAGAGTGATCATGCATATTTCTGTCATAATTCCACTGTGTGCAAGTTTCTTCTGTTATTGAGGTTTTGATGTCACGTTTTGCTCAAATATTCTGGCTCTGATGAATATGTCTTAATTTTCTTGTGTGCTCTCTGGTTTAAAAGCAACTTCCTGTTTTCTAATGTAGAACCGACTTTCCTTTATTTTCTTGTTTCTGGTTAAGATTTATCTTAATTTTTTCTATATTCCCTCCTTTGTGTTGAGTTAGTATTTAATGTATTTCATGCTTCTTATTGTTTGGGTTCTTCCCTCTTGTTTTTTTGTATGTGTGTGTGTGATGTTTTAATCTATGAAGAGAAAATTGACTTAATATCATGTGTGTAATAAATTATTTGCAAACTGTAAACTAATTTGTGTGTAACTTTGGGTAGCTGTATGTGTAAGACATGGTTTGTAAACTGTATAGACCATGTTGTGGTTAACTTTGGGTACTTGCAATATTCAAATGCACACACAAATATCTAGAAATTACATATGCAAAAATATTTTACACATGTACAAATTACAAATTATGCACATTACAATCATGCAATTTTACCTTCAACCATCAATTTATTAATTTTGTTTCAAAAAGGCTTCTAGGCATACAAATAGTTAAATACATGTACACGAATCACACACAGATCCATTTACAAGTGCTCAAGGGGTTTTGAGACTCTTCACACTAAGAGCCTCACAGATTCCTGCATAGACGCTGCGTTTAGGTGCTGGTGGAAAGCTGGAACATCTAGATAGATAGATAGATAGATAGATAGATAGATAGATAGATAGATAGATAAGACATCTGTCATGATACTGTACTTGCCTCGCAGTACTTCTGCTTCATAATGTCCATGCAGAGTCAAGCTGACAGGCTGGATCATAATATCACTTTTTAACAGGAATCTGAATGAAATGAATGAAACATGAAATGAAAACTATCCATCATGAAGGCCAAACTATTCATTGTGTTTCCCACTTCTGTATTTACTGAAGAGTCTCAAAACCCCTTGAGCTGATCTGTGCACAAATACAGTTTTGTTCATATGAGGCAATTTGTGCACACATTTTTAACCCATTATGGACTGACCCATGAAAAGCTGGTAAGAAAAGTCCAATTTTTTTAATATGAGGTCTTTATTTGGCCCTTTAACAAATTGTAACAAAGGAATTAACATTTTTTTGGAGGGATATCTACCATTTATTACCATGTGATACATTAAAATATGGTTTTCTGCTTCTGGGTATCTATTAGGGGACAGTAGACAAGTATCAGATTGTGTTCAACAAGGTTTTGAGCAAAGTTTATACCATAAATTAAAGCAAAATATCTCAGAAACCGTATGTTAACATATATGTCATGTCAGGCTCTTATGGGTTAATTATTTGTATGTGTTTGAAAACTAATAGATTTGAGGTTGAAGGTACAAAATGTGTGTGTAAAATATTAATGTTTTTGCATGTGAACATACATTTGCATGTACCCAAAGTTATGCACATTTATACAGTTTACAAACCATGTCTTACACATACAACCACCAAAATTACACACAAATTAGTTTACACAGTTTGCAAATCATGTATTACACACACAATAATTTTAATATTTTCTCTCTTGCTTGCCTGTAGCTGTGTGAATATAGTCATATCTCTCATTGTTAGTCAAGCTGTTCTTCTTGCCTGTGAAGCCATCTTTTCCCAGATTTATGTTTTGACTCAGACATAGGACTTCTCATTTTCTGTGAACCAGCAGCATCTTTTGTTTAATAACTTTTTTTATTAAAGTTTTTCTATTTCCTTCTTCTGCCTGTTGCATCTTTATCCCTTTGAACACCCACAGTGCAGCCTCATATTTCCCTCTGCACTTGTGATCAAACAATGTGTGTGCTGCAGACTAGCTCACAACTTCATCACATTGTTGAGAACATTAATTACATACTTTAACCCCACTGTATCTGGGTCAAGATGTACCCCTTCATGGCTATTGCTATTGGGTTAATTCCTGGCACATATGAAGAGCACTAAAGAACTTATGTCCACTCCCACCTGTTGCCATCATCTTTACCTGTGAATATATTTCAACTGGATAAGTCAAATCTAAAGAGACTCAATCTCAATTCATAGCATGTTGTATTCAATACATTGTCCACACTGTATACTTTGGGTTTCACCCACTGGGCCCAAGGTTATGCAGGAAGTAGTCTGTCTGTCTGAATTCATACTGTAACACAGACACACCTACTTACCATAAACCATAAATGATTCCATGTTCAGGGTGTAGCATACAGCCTGAGAGGGACATTTCAAGTTCTGCTAATGTTGGCTGAAGAAAAATGTCTCATGTTGTCTCACAATGAGCCTGAAATGTAGCCCACTCAATCAGTGGGCAGGGACTGAAACTGTTCACTGGAAGCACGAGGAGTAAACCCAAAGCAAGCCTACATAAAGTAGGAACTTTGACATTTTTCAAAAAGTACCTTTCATTAATAAAGGTGGATGTCACATAAACTTCAGCTTCTTTCTATCGAAGAAGCATCACTTGGACACCTTGACACGATCACGTTATGCTCAGATTGGACTCACTGCAGTACTAGTCACAAGTTTGAACATCTGCTCATTATATGCTCTACTAACCCACCCCCATCCCTTACCCTGCACACATGCACACAGTCTGAATGCTGATTTACACTGCTTCCCTGGATAAGGTCTCCAAAATCCATTTAACTTTTTACATTTTTTTTTACATTTATTTCAGTAATTTAACCTCTGAGTTTTTCCAAATCTCTCCTGGGTGCTTGATAATTAAGTATAATTAATAGGTTAATTTAGTCAAAAGTCACTTTATCTGAATACCTTGAGGCACATAATGAGCATCTGTCTATAGGCTGGACAGATGTCATTACTGCAGCATGGTTTCAAACAAAAATACTTTTTTCTAGTCAAGTTTGATAGACCACATTTTGTGAGACTGAAAGGTTATTTGTCAGCAGGAGCATCACAAGAAACTATACTCACCATTTCTTTTCACACCATTAACTTCAGACTTCTAATACAACTCTTGAGTCCTGTCATCTGCAGAAATACTCTGATTACTCTGCACTACAACACCCCCCCCAAAAAAAAACGACTTCTTGAGCACAAACAAAACAAAGAGATGATTTTATGAGGAAGAGGAGGAAGCATGTCATTATTTTCTTGGGAGAAGAGCTGGAGGTAGTGAAGAACTACACATCCCTGGGAGTTCAGCTGGACAATAGACAAGAATAGAACTGAAAGCAAAAGCTGTCCACAAAGGACTGGTCAGACTTTACTTTATAAGGAAGCTGAGACCCTTCGATGTCTGCAACAAGATGTTGCATCTTCCAAACGTCTGTTGATGCTGCAAAGTGTAATCAGCTGTGCATTACATCTAAAGCACATTTCAAAGTGACAAGACAATTCAAAATGCTTTTGAGGGGTAGTTTATAATATAGTAACAATAGTAAAATACTAACGAAATATTTATGGCATTAAATAGTCAAACCAGGCTCAGGCTGGTTTTCTTCCACACATTTCTAATTGAATTCATAATTAAAATGTATATCCGTTGTATGCTTTTGTGCTGGTGAATTGCCATATGACTTCCATAAACAGCACATACGGGCACTGTTCAGAGGGAAGAAGAAAGCAGAGGAATTAGCTTGTGGATGCCATTATGCCAGTATATGTGGATGCAAAGTCTGAGGGTTATTAAAAAATGAGCAGTATGTCAATCCACCTCATCAAGTAGGGGAAAAATTAAAACGTTACATGAAATTTGAAAATGCAAAAACAGTCAACAAGAACAAATACTATTGTGGCTTGTTTAGCTGGAAATTGTCATAGAACAAATAATTTTGTGTAATTTACGATCTGAAGGCAGGTGGTCAGCGTTTGAGATAGTTGCTGTCTCCAACATGACCCTTTACGTCAGCATTCATCACACACTGTTCCTTTGCGTTTTTCTGGAAAGTTTTAGTCAGTCTAGCTTGTGTCATGTTCTCGGAAAAACAACTCAATTAAACTTTAGACCAGTTTTTATTAATTGATATATTAATATTTAATTCGGCTTTGAGTTGAATTATGAACATTTGGATTTTCAGCCCTTTCTCTGACAGGCTCTTTTTGGCCTGACACTTGCCTTAGACTTGATCGATGAGACAATTGTTGGTTATTTTGACTGTAAATTCAGACATCTGTATGATGGATGTTTTCCAGCCTTCTCTTAGAGGGCGTTTGGTCAGAATGTCCTCGGGGAGTGGTCGCCTTGCAGGATAAGAGTTGAAACAAGAGCTCAAATGCAGGTAAAAAGAGAGAAAGCGGTGAACTATGAATGAGAAAGGGGGAAGGTGAACTTGTTATATTTACTAAGGTAAAACTTTTCTGTGTGCAATCTATCATGTATGTCATGTCTTGTATTGGCCAGATATTTAATGACCTTTTCATTCACACAAAGTTGGACTGTACACTCGATTTACTGTTTTTTCTTGTAGAAAGGAACTTCTTCAGTTCTTCATAACTCCCCCCTAACATATCTGTAGATTTTACACTTACCCTTCAAACAAGGAGAGAAAAATTATGCATGCAAAAGTAGGGCTGATAATGGGGAAAAACAATTATTATAATGTATTTACCTTTAGTTAGCCATAATGAGCTACCTGACATTCGGTCTTAGATAGAAACATACAGTATTTAATAAGCAAGTCCTTCCTTTTAAGGACTTGATGCAAACAAACTTCTGATCTGTAGTATGCGCTACACACTACGTATGTATTTATTTATTTATTTTCTTAATCAGACCTAACCTCAGACTCCTCTGACTGATTTCTACAACAAACAATTCATGTACAATTATTTTAGTATTTAATCGAAATAACTGATATGTTTTTATTTTCTAGAATGAACCATTTATGTCTACTTACTGAGGGTCTACATACACAACAGCTGCAATATTTATGCCACCATTTTTACTACGGTGTCTCTGAATGGACAAACAGCAGCTCAGTGTGTGAAGTGAGAACCTCTGAGCTGCAGCATCAGCTGTGTTTGATAGGTGCTAGAGCACCGATTGGGATTAGTATCACCATAAAAGGACCATAGAAGAAGACAGTTTACCTGTACTACTTTTCTCATTCTCTGTACCACTTAGTCCATTATAGGTCACGGGTAAGCTGGAGCCTATCCCAGCATTAACAGGTGCACCTGTACTACCTAACTTGCTTAACTTGAGGCTGCTGGATCCACTTGCAGTTGAAAATATGTTTAAGTCTGGAAGAATTTTGGCCACTAATGGTCACCGTCCATTCACAACTGTGCTTGACATTTAAAGTCATTGCTATGCCCACCACTTCATATAACTCTTACTGTCATGGCCCATGCTCATTCCCACTCCCTGCTTCCTGCTGACCATATTTGGATCTCCAATCATCACAGCTATTAGGACGACGCAGCTGGAGGATATCAAGTCATCATTCTCATCGCCATATAAACCTCACCCGGACCTCCAGTCATCGCTGGATTATACTACTCATCGTGGTAACCAGTCGTGCACATGATCTATATCGTATTGTATCTGAACCGACCTAACTTGTACCCTCTCTTCCAAGAACCGTACCTGAACCTCGTCCACACCACGGAGAATCCTGTCTGCCCGCTCCAGCCCGTCCTTCCAGCAAACCCTGCATACTGCACAGCACTATTCTAATAAAGTGTCTCTGATCATTCTCCGAGCGCTCCTCTCTTTGGATCCATACACCCAATCCATGACAGAATAATCCAGCCAAACAATATGGATCCTACGGAGCAAGCCGCCAGGAAAGCCGAACCCGGAAGCGATCTGCATCATGCCGTGTCTGCACACGGGAATCTCCTTGGTCAACACTCGCAGGTACTCCGATCTCTAGGAGAAGGACAACACGCTTTGCAAAAACAATTAGACGACATCGCCAGATCTTTGTCAGCCCTGTTTAATCAACCTGCTCAGCTTTCAATCCCCGCAGCTCCTCAGCCTGTCCCCGAGCCGACTCCGCCCACTCCGGTGCGGGACGTACACATTCCGGATCCCAGACCGTTTTCCGGCGAGTTGGGGAAATGCAGAGGATTCCTTCTCCAGTGTACTCTTATCTTCGACCAGAAACCGCACACTTACTCCTCGGATCGCTCGAAGGTATCATATATAATTGGTCTGCTTACTTCCAGGGCACTTACATGGGCAGAGGCATACCTTGAGACCACGCCCCTCCACACGCTATCACTGCAGGCTTTCACAGCCGACTTATTAAAAGTTTTTGATGGTCCAGTTCGGGGCCGTGAGACGGCCAAGCGCCTGATGTCTATCCGTCAAGGGAACCAGAGTGTGGCTGAATTTTCGGTGGAGTTCAGGACGTTGGCTGCCGACTCTGGGTGGAACTCAGCTGCATTAATGGACCATTTTTTACATTGTTTAACAGATACCCTGAAGGACGAACTGGCAACTCTGGACCTTCCAGCTACTCTGGATTCCCTGATAGACCTAGCCACCCGTCTGGATAACCGCCTCCGGGAAAGGACCCGAGAACGCCGTAGTCCTCGCCCGGGTCTGTCTCATAGGTGGTTTCCTTCTTCTTCACCTGAACCATCTCCGGACTTCCTCCCTGTTTCGGCCGCCGAACCCATGCAGGTGGGTCGCACACACCTGACCCCGACGGAGAGGCAGAGACGGCTACAGGCAGGAGCGTGTCTGTATTGTGGTGAAGAAGGGCATTTCCGGGCTACCTGTCCTGTTCGGCCAAAAGACCAGGCCCGTCAGTTCAGGTCGGGATTCTGACGGGCCAGACCCAGACAAAGACCCAGATCCCGGCAACACTAACCTTTTCAGATCAATCCCTCACCATACAGGCCTTAATCGACTCAGGAGCAGAGGACAGTTTTCTGGACATCCGCCTGGCTGAGGAGGCCAAGATCCCTCAGGTACCGCTAGTTCAACCCATAACAGCCAAGGCCTTGGATGGTCGCACCCTTGCCCAGGTAACGCACACCACTGCACCCATAAAATTAAAACTCTCTGGAAACCACACTGAAGTAATAGAGTTCAAGTTGATTTCAGCCCCCGAATCCCCGCTGGTGCTCGGTCATCCCTGGTTGTCTCTCCACAACCCTCACATCAACTGGGCCTCCCGAACCATCATGGGTTGGAGTGAGGAATGTCACCAGTCCTGCCTTCGATCAGCCATACTCCCAGCCGACATAGACTCCAGCAAAGCAGAAGCCCCGGATCTGACCTCAGTCCCGACCGAGTACCATGACCTGGCCGAGGTATTTAGTAAACTCAAAGCGTCCTCTCTGCCTCCCCACAGGCCCTATGACTGCGCCATAGAGCTCCTGCCTGGTTCCCCGCTTCCAAACAGTAGGCTGTATAACATCTCCAGGCCAGAGCGGGAAACCATGGAGAAGTACATCCAGGAGTCTCTCGATGCCGGCATAATCCGACATTCCTCCTCCCCGTTGGCCGCTGGGTTTTTCTTTGTCACAAAAAAGGATAAAACCCTGCGTCCCTGCATCGATTACCGGGCCCTGAACAAGATCACCATACGTAACAAGTATCCTCTCCCCCTAATTGACTCCGCCTTTGAGGCGTTACTAGGTTCCACGATCTTCACCAAACTCGACCTCCGTAACGCCTATTATCTGGTCCGCGTAAGGGAAGGTGATGAGTGGAAGACCGCCTTCAAGACCCCTCTGGGTCATTTCGAATATCTAGTCATGCCCTTTGGCCTAACCAACGCCCCGGCAGTATTCCAAGCCCTAGTCAATGACGTGCTCCGGGACTTCCTCAACCGTTTTGTTTTCGTCTATCTCGATGACATTCTGATCTACTCACAGACCCAGTCCGAACACAAGAAGCACGTCCGTTTGGTTCTCCAGAGACTCCTCGAAAATAAACTGTATGTAAAGGCGGAGAAGTGTCAGTTTCACTCAGACACCGTCGGCTTCTTGGGCTACGTCTTCGCGAGCGGGCAGATGAAGGCAGACCAGGCAAAGGTTCAGGCGGTATTGGACTGGCCCACACCGGACTCTGTTAAATCTCTGCAGCGCTTCTTGGGTTTTGCAAATTTCTACCGCCGCTTCATTAAAAACTTCAGCCTGGTGGCAGCCCCCCTTACGAAACTGACTTCTCCCAAGACTCCGTTCCATTGGTCAGACAGTGCAAAGTCCGCTTTTCAGGACCTTAAGGCGCGTTTCGCCTCGGCTCCGGTCCTCACTCAGCCAGACCCTTCCCGACAGTTCGTGGTCGAGGTGGACGCCTCTGATTCCGGGGTGGGGGCGGTACTATCCCAGCGCTCGGAACAGACGGGCGAATTACACCCATGTGCCTTCTTTTCCCGGCGCCTCACCCCAGCCGAACGCAACTATGACGTGGGGGAACGTGAGCTTCTGGCTGTTAAGTTTGCGCTGGAGGAGTGGCGCCACTGGCTGGAGGGAGCAGCTCAACCCTTCATCGTGTGGACGGATCACCGCAACCTTGAGTACATCCAGTCGGCCAAGCGGCTGAATTCCCGTCAGGCCAGGTGGGCTTTATTCTTCGGCCGATTTAACTTCTCTTTGACCTACAGGCCGGGATCCAAGAACGTCAAACCCGACGCCCTGTCACGCCAGTTCGGCTCCGGTGGCCCGTCCTCAGATCCAGACACCATCCTGCCTGCATCCTGTGTTGTGGCTGCCGTAACATGGGAGGTGGAGCAAAACGTCCGGGAAGCCCAGCGAGCGCATCCAGACCCAGGTACCGGTCCGCCTAACAGACTCTTTGTTCCTGACCAAGTCCGCTCTCAGGTTCTTCAATGGGGACATTCATCCCGGGTTGCCTGCCACTCTGGCCGCGCACGCACAGCGGTCCTCATCAGACGGCGGTTCTGGTGGCCAACCCTGGAAAAAGACGTCCGGGAGTTCGTGGCCGCTTGTCCTGTCTGTGCCCGGGGAAAGATGTCCTCCCAGGCTCCAGCGGGCCTCCTCCGGCCTCTCCCCATTCCCGGACGACCCTGGTCCCACATAGCACTGGATTTCGTTACCGGCCTCCCTCCGTCCCGAGGTAACACTACCATCTTGACCATCACTGACCGCTTTTCCAAAGCAGCTCATTTCGTGGCGCTGCCCAAATTGCCCACTGCTTTGGAAACCGCGGACCTCATGTCTGTTCATGTCTTCCGTCTCCATGGCATCCCTGTGGACATCGTTTCTGACCGAGGGCCCCAGTTCGTGTCACGGGTCTGGAAGGCGTTCTGCTCTGAGCTTGGGGCGACCGTCAGCCTGAGTTCGGGGTTCCACCCTCAGACCAACGGTCAAGCAGAACGCCTTAACCAAGAGTTGGAGTCCGCCCTGCGCTGCGTGGCTGCCGACGACCCCTCCGCCTGGAGCAGCCACCTGTGCTGGGTGGAGTATGCCCACAATTCACATGTCTCCTCCGCCACAGGTCTCTCCCCTTTCGAGGCCTCCCTGGGGTATCAACCACCTCTCTTCCCGGACCAGGAGGCTGAGCTCGCTGTTCCCTCCGTCCAGCATCACCTGGGTCGATGTCGCCGACTGTGGCGGGCTACCAGGGCAGCCCTGGTGCGGACCTCGGTCAGGAACCGCCGGGGTGCGGATAGGCGCAGGATCCCCGCACCTCCGTACCGTGTTGGGCAGCGGGTCTGGCTGTCCTCCAGGTACGTGCCCCTACACACGGACTCACGCAAGCTGTCTCCCCGGTTCCTCGGTCCCTTTGAAGTCCTGGAGGTACGGGGCCCTGTGGTCGTGAAGCTGCGGCTGCCGCGCTCCATGCGCATCCACCCTGTTTTCCATGTCTCCCAGCTCAAGCCGGTCTCCTTCAGTCCATTGGTCCCTCCTTCCAGGCCCCCTCCTCCCGCCCAGGTCATTGACGGTGATCCGGCCTTTTCCGTCCGTCGCCTCCTGGATGTCCGCCGCCGGGGTCGTGGTCTGCAGTACCTTGTGGACTGGGAGGGCTATGGCCCGGAGGAGCGGTCTTGGGTCCCTCGCTCTTTCATCCTGGATGCTGACCTCATCCGGGATTTTCGTCGCCGTCAGGCTGCTGGGTCGCCCGGGGGCTCCCCTTGAGGGGGGGGCACTGTCATGGCCCATGCTCATTCCCACTCCCTGCTTCCTGCTGACCATATTTGGATCTCCAATCATCACAGCTATTAGGACGACGCAGCTGGAGGATATCAAGTCATCATTCTCATCGCCATATAAACCTCACCCGGACCTCCAGTCATCGCTGGATTATACTACTCATCGTGGTAACCAGTCGTGCACATGATCTATATCGTATTGTATCTGAACCGACCTAACTTGTACCCTCTCTTCCAAGAACCGTACCTGAACCTCGTCCACACCACGGAGAATCCTGTCTGCCCGCTCCAGCCCGTCCTTCCAGCAAACCCTGCATACTGCACAGCACTATTCTAATAAAGTGTCTCTGATCATTCTCCGAGCGCTCCTCTCTTTGGATCCATACACCCAATCCATGACACTTACACACTGTACCGTTTATATTCAAGAACAGTTTTTTCATTTGAGTGCAGGCTTCCTTGTTTTCAATTTTAAATATCGTACAGCTCTCACTCAAAGCTCTACATGTGCACAAGTCCCAAATCATGCAAATATGTTGTGCTTCAATTCAAAACTCTGCTACTATTTCTCTAATTTAGTGCATGCACATGTCCTTGAAGCTTGAGCTCTTTTCACTCTCAGACACATTCTGTGCTTTCACAAAACTTTTGCTCTTGAATTTTTTTTGTGTGCTCTTGGAGAGTTCTGCACTACCTGAAGACAGGGTAACTCTTAATTAAAACAAGTAAAAAGGATGTTACAGTCATCTAAAGGTGAAGATTCAAAAGCCTGAGTTATCTCTAGTTCACTTGGTGACTACATGGGAAGTTTAGGCTTTAAAAAAGCTAAAATGGAGCAATCAATAAAACGCTGTAATTTGCAGACAGCGTTGAAAGGAGTTTTAGTTTCACCAAAGCACCTTAATGTCAAGCACACAATTGTTGAGGCTGCAATCTCAGGTTTAACACCTAGCAACTTATACATTTATTTCGATAATTTCCTTTTGGCCTCTTAATAATAATGATAATAATAATAATAAAACACTTGGTATTCACAAACTTTTCCTCTTCTCAGGTCCTTTTACTAATAGTGTTTCCCCTCATTTGACAATGTTTACAAAAACACTATTATTAAGCATTACATTACATTATTAAGCAAAACCTTATTATTATGCATTTTCCGCTATCATAATGTTGATGAACACATCTTTCTGTTTTCCACCTTTCTGCCACCTGCCTGTAAAAGACTTTGGAAGAATGTTCTTAAGATGCCCCCAGAAGAGAGATTTCATTATAGGCTGCACCTTTTTAAATAAGATTATTTCATGGAGAAGTTTTTCATTATTCCCTTTAATGCAGACTTTAATTGGCAGCTGTAGCCTGTGGACAAGTTATACAAGTGCCAATTGGTTTGGCAGACAATGGAGATAACTGCATTAACCACCAATGAAACTGAAGGAACTTGTTCAATATTCTGAAGTCATCACAGCCGTGTGCGTGGAGCAGAGGTCTGTGGATGTAGGCCAGTAAAAAGGGTTCTAAAGTGGGGATAATCCTTTCCAGAAAACATGCTTCCCAGTATAGTTAGTGACTTTAAGGTGTCTAATCAGTGATTGTTAATAATATTAACCCAATATGGTAATTTTAGCCCACAGTCCTCATATCTCATGTGGGAGGAACTAAAATGCCTGGAGAGGAATTGAGGTTCAACAAACTAGATAAAAAAAATACGCGTTTGAGTTGAAATATATATCTTTTCCCGTCTGAATTATCTAAATTAATGTATGATAAATATTTATTGTCAAAGATTAATCACAGCATTTATACTGGGGCACAGTTTATTTATACTGGGGCAAGTGTCCCAGTAAATGGGGTCTGGTGACCTCAGAGCCACACCTTCCTCTACCTCTTCCCCCAACTCGCCTGTCTGTGAAGGAAAGTGCAAAGTGCAAACACACTGAGTGTGTGTGTGGTGTTTACACACCAGTGTAAAATGTAGCATCTTTAGCTCTCGCAGTGCTCTCCACTTTGGAAATTCAAGGCCAACGTTAATTCTGTCTCTTTCTTTATCCGATAACTACCATCGATTAAATTTTTTTTTAGGGTAATGTCGGATCCTGGTCATCTGCAGGTGAAAGTTTTGTTCCGCTCTCAGCCATCTTGCTTAGAAAATATGAACTGCTATTACTTGCTTGCTCAAGCTTGGGAGGGCCAAAGCTCGGCCGGACTGGCTGGTAAACACAGGGCTGGAGAGACGATGTGTGATGTCATGCTACTGTATACTCCAGATGAAATTACACCTAGAGTTCTTCACATAGTTTTTGTTTTAATTCCTGAAACTTAAAAATGATGAATTTCTGCTATTTGCCCCTTTAATGCAACAACAAAGTGGAAACTGGTTTGCAAAATAAGAACAAAGTGCAGGGTGGATGAGAGTCAAGCTCTTCTGGAGGCAAAGTTTCTGAACAAGATCATAATTATTAGCTTATATAACTGGCTGTTTCTTTTTCTTAGACAGCTTTTTTCCAGGCTATATGCTGTACATAATTTCTCTTATCACAGCCTTCAGTGAACATTTAAACTGAGCAGCACGCTTCATGCTTTCATTTTCTTGGTGCTGATTAACAGGTATAATGGATTTTAGAAGAGTACTGTAATTATTTGTGTCTGAATGTCCCATATCTCGTAGTTGATGTGACTCATAAGAGAAAGACGCTTATAAAGTAGAACATAAAGGTTCAAATCAATCGAAGAAAAATAACTGCAGTTTTGTTTAATTACTAATTTGGTAACAAATCTAATGATGTATTTTTAAATCTACTGAACTGTAACCCATATGAGTTGAGATTTTTTAAAGCATTGGAGCTGCAACTGGGAAGGGTTCAACGACCTTCGAAGGGAAACTAAAAGCAATGCCAAAAAAACACACTGCTTCTCTCTCAGTTTCCAGGGCTACTGCTCTGTTTGCTAAGTTTGGGCATGCATTTGCAAACTCTGAAAAGAGACTAAAATATCCAGGTAAAGGACACAGAAGATGGACAGTGAAAGCCAAAAGTAGAGAGGGTGTCAGCTTCCCTTAAACCAAACTGTGAGCTGGTTCCACAGAGATCGGTCTAATAACTGAAGGTTCTGCCTCTTATTCCATTTTTAGAAACTCTTAAGAACCACAAGTAAATCTGCAGTCTGAGAGCGAAGTGCTCTGTTGGGAAGATATGGAACTATGAGATATTTAAGATACAATGGAGCTTGGTCACTAGGAGCTAGATATAAGAGGAGAAGCATTTTAAATTCGTTTGTGGAATTAACAGGGAGCCAATGTAGAGCTGTAACATTAGAGAAATTTGATCTCTTGTGAGGATGTGAAAGAATCCAGCCAATGACCTGAAGGCTGCTTGATCCCATGAGCTAATTGTGCCAAACACAGAAATTACACTGTTACTGTCCTCATTCCACCACTACAGCCCTCGTCTGTGGAACATCCTGCCAGAGAACCTCAGGGCTGCAGAGACTGTTAAAAACAATAGGCTCACCTACCTTTCTGGCTTAGCTTTTAACTGCAATGTTTTGTTTTGTATATTTTATTAAATCATATTTGGCATTTTTTTGTATATTTGATATCACTTGATTGATAGATTTATTTGTTTTATTTTGTTTTCTTTCATCCAAGTAGCTTGATTTTATGAACTCCTTTAGACTTTATACCTGTTGCTTTTATTTGATCTTATTGTCTTACATCCTTAACTTCAGTATTTTTCTCATTGGGGCTCCTTCATGCCAGGGGCTATGCCTGCTTGGTCTGCAGGGTAGTTGCCGTGGTAACCGCATGGCATGTTGCATATATATATATATATATATATATATATATATTCTGCTTGTCTCAAAATAAATAACGTTATTAAATTACAGTTAAATTACTATATTCATTATCTGTACCTCTTAGTCCACTACGGGTCGCAGGTAAGCTGGAGCCTATCCCAGCATTTCTGGACAGGTCACCAGTCTGTTTCAGGGATAACACAGAGAGACAAACAACAATTCACACACGCACTCACTCCTAGGGAGAATTTAGAGTGACCAATTAACCTAACATGCATATCTTTGGATGGTGGGAGGAAGCCGGAGTACCTGGAAAGAACCTGCCTCCAACCAAATCTCGAACCAGCTTGCTGTGAGGGTGTGGTGCTAACCAGCACCACCACCGTGCAAGCCCAGGGTGACTTACCATGTTATTTATATAATAGTAGAGGAATGAAAATGTTTAGTAGGTAAAAACAGGTTTTGCCTAATGAAGATGTAAGTTTTGACCACCATTCACTTTTCTTGCTGTCCCCTGGTTTATGGGCTATTTTGCTTGTACTGGTTCTTCATTTGGGTTTAGTACTAGTTCTTAGTTCTTAGTAAAATGATACTTAGTAAGGTTTAGGAAAAGGTACAAGCATTAGTTAAATCTAATCCTGTTGGAATTGTGAAAAACAATATAAATTCTCTTAAAAAAAAGAGGGGTACCTTTTTTATAGTTTCCCTACAATTTCCTATTTTTTTAAATTTCCTTTGGTCAATATACTTCTTTTTTTTTCACACATTGATTATATTATGGGGGTAGTCAGGTAAATGCTTCATATAGAAAAAAAAAACATTCTCTTTTACCTAAGGATATATAATGGATGCACAGCGCCGTAAATCAGTATTCTTGTTAAATTATCAGTTCATTAAGCTCTTGAATGTAATCTGAGCTGCTGCTTGGTATATTGTGCATATATGGCAGTGTCATGGAAACTGGTTTCACACAGCAAACTTCTCTGTTGAACAGTGCTAAGAAATGTAACCCAAGGTGAGCTGCCAAGGCTCCTAATTTGCATATTAATTTGCAACAGCTCCTGCTGCCAGCAGAAGGAGGGGGGTTGGTGGGGCTTAGTAATACAGCTGGACTGAAATGCAGTTGATTGTCTATACTTATTTCCATCCTTTAACACAATTTTAAAACAAGTCCTCACAGTTCACAGCTGTAGTAAACAGTTTTTCTTTTTTTTCTGTCGCTCCTGACATGACAAAGGATCTGTCTGAGGCATAAAAGACTGGTGAGCTTTAAGATGAAGATAAGAGAGAACTTGCTGAGTTAATATTAGAATATGCAACGTACAACTGTTAGGTAGCTAATGGCCAAATTTAACTCTATGCCTAACCTAAAACTGAGTGGGAGCAGCCAATAAAATTAAGAGCTAAAAGGGGGGGTTCACGTAACGATGGCTCGCTGAAAGATGTTTTTTTTTACCAGGCTCCTCCAACTTGTGCTACTTTTATTGAATTTACCTCCATCTCTTTGCGTTCATCTTTCAGGCATAGTGTGTCATATTTAAGTGAGAATGCAGACCAACTTTTTTTTCACCGGAGATGTTAAAACAATCGAAAATTGAGACACACAAGCTAACTCCTGATATGGCTACTAGCAAAGATGCTAATCCACTTGGTCAGGTAGAAGAGCAGTTCAGGCACTGCAGCTGTTATTTGAAAAATAGCTTGAAGTTTCAGCAACACAATGGATGAAAAACGGTACAGGTAGCCAACGGTACGGTACGTATTTTCTGCATAAAGAGAACTGTCTTTTTTTTTTTATTATTTATTTATTTATTTTTTTATCCAAAAATTATATTTTTATTTTGCTCCTCAGCAAAAACAGAATATTAGAGTAGGAACAAATTATATCACTACGAAATAGGTTAGCACTTGCTGTAAAGACACTGAATAATATAACTCTTTCTTATGCTTTGACAACTTGTATAAAATATGTATAAAATTTTAAAACATACAAAATGTGCTGAAGGAAATTATAGACTTTTCATAAAGACTTGACTTTTTTACGATCTGTGCTGTCTGTTCTTCTGTTTGTTATATTTGTATGTAAACTAAATATAAATAAAATATCCAAAAAACAAAACAAACAAAAAAAAAAACCTAATAGAGCTACAATCTGTAGGCTACATTTCAAAACATAAGATATGAAGTAAAATGTGAAAAAAGAAGAGTTAAATGACAAAATTATAGTGAAAATGATAAAACACGAGAAATGACTTGTGCACAATTTATCAAGACATATTTGTTAGTGACATTTCCAAGTGAGCAGCTGTGCATCTGCAGAGCCGCTTGCTACTGCACAATTAAATTGTGTACTTTAATAATGTCACCCTTATTAGTGAGGTAGGTTGTTGCCAAATACAAGCTTGGAATCAAATATTTGACATTTAATGTCCCAGTGGGAAAGCTGGAATAAAAAAAACAAGGGATGGGAGGAGAAAGGACTGGAGTTTGTCAGTGGTGGGGTTTTATGTTCAGCCCTGTTTTCATCCAGACTCATTATGGTATGGCAATCCTTCCAGATGATTAATAATCTTAGTACTACCATGTGAAGTCTTGCTTTGTTCACATACTATCAGTGATTGACGGGTGTGTGCATCCAAGTTTTGGCAATGATGAGCCAATTAGGACTGGAGGCAGAACCATCCATTACTTTACTGGGATCGATTGCCAGAAAGAGAGTTTGCAGCTTAAAGTGCATCACTGCCTGTTTACTGCACCTTCAGCACTTCAGGCTTGTGTCTTTCTGCTGGTTTAAAGTAATTTAAATGGAAAGGAGTTGCCATGGTCTGGGAAACAATGTAACTTGTCAAATTCAACAATGTTCACTGATTTGTAAATTTGCACTGCTGACCTATAATAGATTATCTAGACAATGCAGACCATATAGAAAGAAAGAGTCCAAAATAGCTGTGTTGCATCTTTTATTTATATTAGTGTGACACGAGGGAGTACAACAAACATGAGCAGAGGGGTAGCATCCAATACAAGTGATTTATTTCAACAGATCCATTTTCAACCCTAAACTGCATTCACTAGCCCTGGTACCACCTCTGGGTACTCTGAAA
Organism: Melanotaenia boesemani; assembly: GCF_017639745.1. NCBI lineage: Eukaryota > Metazoa > Chordata > Actinopteri > Atheriniformes > Melanotaeniidae > Melanotaenia > Melanotaenia boesemani. The sequence goes on along the minus strand of NC_055702.1, from coordinate 23,675,948 downwards.
GAAGAAAATATAGGATTAGGAAAGTCCTTACAACAAGCCTATTGGTGGGGAGCAGGCCTACTTTAACTTAAAAACCAAAAGGAAAATCACCAAATGCTCCCCCACACTCAAGCACACACACGCAAGCCCCAAGTGATAAAACAAACAACAACCACAAATAAACAAAGGGCCAGATCCCCAACAGTGGCTCACAATTAATAAAAAATTAGCTACTAAAAAAACTCCAGAGGCAGCTCCAGCCGCTTCTAAACTATTGAGGGAGGAGGGAAGCCCGAACAGGATCAAACAAAATACAATGAGAAATATCTATAAAAACAAACAAAACAAAACAGTAGCAGGCTGCCCTGCAAGACAACACAAAAAGTTAAAATTAGACATTAGGTTGACTAAGTAGTACAGTGGGAAGAAACCTTCCATTACCAATTCTGCTTTGGATTCCAGTCCCCTCTTAGTCACCTTCCCAGGGAATGAGCTAAAAACCAAGGATACGCATTTACTTAAAAGCACAACAAAGGAACCCATGAGAAAGAAACTTAAAATACACACCTTGCTGAAGCCAAAGTCAACCTTTATATATATAGATATATATATATATATATATATATATATATATATATATAATTTATTTATTTATTTTTTACTTTTATCTTATTTTAATTATTCATTATTTGTTTTAATTTTGATCCTTATTAGCACAACCAACCATCTATACATTTGTACACATACATACATCCTATCAAAGTATACAAACGATTTTGTGTATACTTCTGTAAGTATTGTACTGTTAAGTATAATCAAGAGTTCAAAAACTTTCACAGCATTCACAGCAGCAATAAAATGGATCTGTAGGTTGTTTTTCCAGATTCCATGTTGAGTTCGGCTGTGCTAACCATTTATTTTCATGACCCTAACTTCATACTTCAAAGCAATACTACCTACGTTTCCAAACTTTGTGTTTTTGACTCATTTGGATGTTGCCCTGTGTTATGAAGGACTACGAGCAGACAGGTCAGGTTAACCAAGATTTATTCACACGGACTGATGACAGGTACGGGTTCTTACGTTGGAGAACAGAGAAACAGAAGTCACTGGAGTACGATGAGGTGCGAGGAGAGTCGAGACCGGGAAGGGGAGATCGGGAGAGTCTGACTGCGTTGAAACGAGGTCCGACAAGGAATGATTGTGCCGCTGATGTATATGTAGTCCCAGTGTCAGATTGGTTGCAGGTGTAGGTTATCAGAATTCCGGTGAATGGCTGCGGTAATGCGTGTCAGGTGTGTCCGTGACAGGGTCTGGTGCAACACCCTGACAGTCATCATGTGACAGCTACCTTCTGCTTTAGGGCACAGCATCACACACCAGTAAGTGGATATCAACACACACAAGGGGTTCTTTAGACAAAGACTGTCTTGAAGAAGTTACTTTGTTAGCAAACACAGATTTATTATATCTCTTCCCAAAGTCTTTATTAAACAAAACTGTAGTAAGACCATACTGAATTTAGGACAAGACTCTTACCACATCTTTGCTTTTTATGTAAAGTAAACTATGCCAAAAACCATTTATTTCTAACATTGTAAAAGAAGCAGCTACATATTTTGAGTGTTAAAAATCTTAAAATTATTGAATCCATTTTATTCAATAGCGTAACATCCAGAAAATTTACAGGCATTAGATTTGCACTTATCAATCCCTGCTGGTTTTCTCACTGGCAGTTTAATAATTAGCCCTGAGGGAAGTCACCATAACCTTTCACACAAGACAAAAAAGCCTGTTTGGGTAACTGGTGAAAACAAATACTGTCATCATCCCCTGATCAAACCTCTGCTGCTGTCATGGGTTTTAACAGCTAAAGCTTTGATCTGCTTCTTTTTTGATGCAATTGTGCTATCAGGGGTGCAGTTAATGTTGTTAATCACCTTTATGTCACCTTTGTGACTCTTTGTTATGTCAGCCACAGTTTCTAGTTGCTTTTTTGAAGTAACCTTCAGACATAATTTATCTGAAGAGACTAAAGTAGTATACACAAACACATAACCAAACATACCACTGTTATTGATCAGCATGTTGTTTACTGCTACCCACTGATCCTCTTATCTGGTGTCTTTGTCAGGTTGAATTTGACACACCATAAAATAAAATTTCAAATAAAGGCATACTGACCTTTTCATGGTCGTGGTTTATTTTACCTATATTGGAAAAAACCAACATAAGAAGTAAACTTTTAGTTAGAGAAACTGTGAAAAGTCCTCTGGTTCTTATCATTTTTACAATAGAGGCAACTACAACCTCAGATGAGCAGCAACTCGTGACGTACTGGCATTATTTAACAAAAACTAAGTGATAATGCAAAGTTAGTGCAAATAACTAAGTTACCCATGATTCAAGAGCTGGTAGAACCACCTTTACCAAGATAAACAATTACCAGAATAAATTATTTTCAAAAAGACAAGTGGCCAGCATGGGTGGCCAGGATGGATGGATAGAATTGTTTTCTGTATCTTGCCATCACTTTCTGACATGGTTATGGAGGAATTTTTATCCATTCTATATAATATTGCTTAAGTTTATTGAGGTTTGTATGCACAGCTCTTTACTTTGGCTATCATTGTAAAAGCTGTAAATCTTAGTTGGACTCATATTTCAGTCTAGATAACGTTGGTATACAGAAGAGTTCATGGTCCACTCGGCGACTGCAAGGTTTCCAGGTCCTGTGGTATCAAAACAAGCCCAAATTATCAGCCCTCCGCCACCGTGCTTGACATTTTGATGTTAAGCACATGACATGTTCAACTGTTAACAGCAATAAATAATAACGATAATAAATTTTTTTTTTCTTTTTTTATTTTATCATTGAGATATTCAGCTTCTGGGATACATGCCCCGAATACTGCTCTACTAACTGAACGTTGTTGAATTTGACAAGTTCCTTTTCATTTAAATTACTTTAAAGGCCCATTTATGTTTGATGCAGAAGACGGATACAGAAATGGACGGCGTTCGTTCTGCGTTGGTTCCATGTGTAATTTGGTCTGTTTTCTCCTCAGAGCAGATAGCAATACCACTGGAAATCGCGGGGGCAGTGCTAAGCAGAATAGCTGACATGCAACCAGTGAAAGAAACAAACCAGAGAAAAAGGAGAGGATCAAAAAGGGGACAAAAAGCAGAAGAAGAATGAAGATGAGCACAACTGTAAAAATTGCGCAAGAAAGGCTCTGCGAGTGTTTAGGGTGTGTTGGGTAGGGAGACTTTGTAGCGGTGCATTATCGCCACCAAACAATACCTGAAACTGACGTTGGTGCGCCTGAGTTAACTCTAGACTTAGCACTGACCACCAGTGGAGGAATTAATTTAGGAACCATGCCAATGCAAAAGACACATGGATGTACGAGGACGGCAATGTATGACAATGTTTGAAATAGACGTAGCTTTTTACGTACATAAGGAGGCATAAATGAGCCTTAAACCAGCAGAAAGACACCAGCCTGGAGTGCTGAATGTGCAGTGAACTGGCAGTGATGCACTTGCAAACTTTCCTTTTCTGGTTATCGATCCCAGTAAACTAATTCTGGTATGCTGCATATTCTCAATGACTGGTTTTAAAGGTGGTTATTGTTGTATGAACTGGGGACTGTCAATCTGAATTACCCTGTAGTGATAAATAAAATTGTGTTGACTTTGTGTTGATTTGTGTGTTGACTACAGTGGACACATATTTAAAGGCTGTTTTTAAATGTATGCATGGGTGTGGATCATACATTAGCAACTTCATTGGACATTAGTGAGTTACCAATACTCTGCCACGTATAAAGAATAACTACATTTGATGTAGTAAATTGTAATTACCAAGTTTGCCTCAGTAATAAACAGGACAAGAAAATGATCTGGGTGTTTTATAGAAAATTTATATTATATTAATATGACAAGATATTGTTTTATAAATATTTTCATAGATAAAGTGTTTGCTTGTTTTGTTTTTGTGAGTTTGTCAGAGCTTTGCACAGTCCAAACTTTATAGGATAAACCTGCTGGGATATTCATCCCTGGGAAGATTGGTAGTTGTCCTGAATGTTTAACGAATAATCATCTTTCACTGTAGAATGATGGAAATGTTTGGAAATGACGTTGAACATATCCCAGACTGATGGGCCGTAACAGTTGCTTGTCTAAAACCCATTGCTGATGTCTTTCCTCCTTGTCATTGTCATCTAAATGCTGCCAACCAGCAAGCTTTAAAATCTTCTGCTCATTTAAAAACACTTTCTGTTGGGGATTTGATCAAATACACCTGGCCACTATTTACTATTCTGTATTTTTAAAGGATAAGTAAATGTCACCACAGAATGTGATAGCTGGATTAGCTGAGGACTAATCAAGTGTGAGAAAGTCAGTGTAAGCAGACTATTGGTTTGAAGGCATTGTAAAATTGTCACTGTGTAATATGTTTGAGCTTTTTGAAACTTTATCCATAAAGCTTTTTGCAGTCCTTTTCTCACCATAGATCTGCTTGACTCATCACATTTCTTTAAATCTTAATAGCTCAACAGTCTCAAAAGTGGATTTATTGTTAATAAAAACCAAGACTGCAACAAAATAAACTTTGAATGTAAAGGCTGTCTTCAGAGTCTGCAACGTGATAGAACAGAGGTGAAATAAAGCAGTCTGCAGTCTCCTGTAATCTTCTCCAGATGTCGTGGCCTCACACTGCACTCTATGGAGCCCAGTGTGACTACTATTTTCAATCTGGACTTTTATCCACAATGACATTTCTACAATAACTTCTTTCCTTGTTTAGCTCCTATGCTCTTGATTTTATTTGTTTTCACCTAGTCTGCAGACGTCATAAATAGCAGAAACTTACTTTGAGTTTTTATTCACAAGGAATAGAAAGTACTCACTAAATCCCATTTTATATGTGAGTACATTTTGAGAATGAACACACTTTCTTGTAAGTGTTTTGGCTCTGTAGAAGATTTTTCTTTTTGAAATAAACTTTTCTTTTTCCAGGGATCCAATTATTTATGTAGGCATCCACGTATACTTCCAGAACTAAAAAGGACAGACTCTCCTCATGTGACTGAGGAAATCTCCAGGATGTGCAAATAGACCAACAAACACCTCTGAGCCGGAGCGTAGTGCCGACCTGAGCCTGCCAATCAGTCACTGCTACAATCTGCAAGTATTCGTTTGACTGGCAGGAGAGCTGCGGTCTTTCTGCCACGGTGCACATTTACTTGTAGCTACAAAAAGGTTCAACTGAACTGCTTCTGGAAACATTTTATTCCCTGTCATGAGCGCCACTGTCTTGTCTCCAGGAGCTGCAAATGAAAACAAATGTGCACGTGTGAAATGCAGCTCTAAAGGGAATAAAGTGTCATAAATGAAAATCCAGCTTTGGCCATGAAGGTGTCCCAAATCCTTTTATGAGCATATGAAAACATAATTGACTTGAAAGATGATACTAAAATTCAACCGCTTCTCACTTATGGGTGTAATTCCCATTTGGGAAGTCAAATAGCATATAACTGATGAAAAACTCAGGTTTTGCTTTGAATTCAGCAGCTTGAGAAGAAGCATTTGAATTGTGAAACTTGACTGAATTTTTCTTTTAAGGGTTTTGCTTTTTAAATATTCCTCAAGACAGCTGCCAGTCCATCTGCTGCTGTGCTAGAGGGCTTTATATTTTGTTTCTTTTTCCATTATTTGATAGAGATATTAAGCCAAAGCTCAAGACCAAAAACCCCTCCCTACAAGAATAATCAAAACTAACTGACCTAGCAAACAAATTATGCAGTTATTAAAGAAAGCTGCACCTTTTTGAAGTTTCCTTTGATGGTTCAAACATCAAATGTTTCTTTGAATATGTGTCATTTCCAATTAATGGTGTCTCTCTGCAGTTCAAAATAATGGTCATGGCCACCAAAACAACAACCTCCCCCCTTCTCCCCCTTCCCTTAGGGCCTTCCTGAGTTTAGTTTTACATCTGAACTTTGTGACACTAGACATTAAAAAAAAAACTAAAAAAAACAAAAACAAAACATATATATATATATGTATATATATATATATATATATATATATATATATATGTATATATATATATATATATATATTAATAATAGCAAAGAAGAAATCCAACAGAACAGGACAAAATTCTCCTTTGATAGAGACAAAGCAGATTTCTTTTCTAGTTTGGGCATCAGGGGACAGACAGTTCAGAACAGGAAATGAAGACGTGTGGACTGGCAGCAGCTCAGCCAGCTGTGACGTAACCATGCCAACAACATCCCAGGCATAAACACCATTCTAGGGTCTCACACAGGCCCCCTCCAGTCACCATTCTTCACCCTTTTATTACAGTATTTTGAACTTATAAAAATAACATGTTAGTAATATAATCTTGAAATGCCGTGTTGTTAACCACTTAATGGCCAATTTACCTACAGTTAAAAAAAATTGCAAGGAAAAAAAATCTAAAAATATATATATATAAAGAAGGACTGGAACAAAATTAAGTACAATTTAAATAATAACAATAAATAGATAAAGATTAGTAATAAATAAAACAGGAATAAATGTATCTATAAGGGTGAACAAAAGAAAAAATAAATAAAATACATTAACTAGATATAAAGAAATAAAAACTATTCAAATGCCTGAATTGGTCTGTCAAAATATGTTTATATTTGTTATATTTCAATTTGTGTGGTAACCGTGGAAGAGAAAGTGACGCTGTAACCCTACGCTCCAGTATGAAAACACATTTCACCAGCGTCAGCTGGGCCAGCTCTACCGTATGCAGACACCTCAAAGTAGAAATCCAGCTTAACCCAGCCTGTTTTTTATTTTCTTCAATAAGTTCAAGTCTCTCAAAGCCATTTACTTCATGAGGGTATGTTTCCAGGATCAAGGATTCTAAATAATATGTGACATCTGTCATGATGATGGAAATAGTGATATTAGATTGAAGTATACATAGGAGTGTTGGCATGGGGTTGACAACTGGGTGGGATGTTGGGCCTTTAGGTGTTTTTCTTAGGTGAGTGACCCTATGGCTTGGCGGAGGTCTGCGCTACCTGAGTGCTTGTTACGGCTGTCAGCTGTGCAGCTAATTACTCCATCTGCTATGCAAAACACCACCTGTCATCACCTGGCTGGGATTTGGGGCGGCAGTGGCTCGGGGCGGCAGTGGCTCAGGCGGTAGAGCAGGTCGTCCAATGATCGGAAGGTCGGCGGTTTGATTCCCGCTCCCGCAGTCATCTGTCGTTGTGTCCTTGGGCAAGACACTTAACCCTCCTTACCTCCAGTGTTGGCATCGCTGGTGTATGAATGTGTGGATGAATGTTCGGTGATGGTCGGAGAGGCCGTAGGCGCAGACTGGCAGCCACGTTTCCGTCAGCTTGCCCCAGGGCAGCTGTGGCTACACATGTAGCTTACCATCACCAGGTATGAGTGAGGAGTGGATGAATAGTGGATTCACACAATGTAAAGTGCTTTGGGTGCCTTGAAAAGCGCTATATAAATCTAATCCATTATTATTATTATTATTATTATTATTATTGGCTGCACTGCACCACAATTCCTCATCTGCTCCTGGTTTGCTGCCCCCTAGATAACTTGCTGCTGCTGAGGTTTTCCTGAGTGTGTTCCTGCTGACAGCTGTCCCTCTTGTAGAGACTCTGGTTGCCATTTGTGGGTTGCATTGTGTCTGACCATCTTGGTCTTATGTTGAGCCTTTAAGGCTGTTTGTTTTAGTTTTTGTATGATCCTGGTTTCTGTTGATCGTTTGGACATATGGGCCGGTTCCTTCAGTCTACTTTCAGTTATTATTTGTTATCTTGTTTAGTTATCGGTGCTACTTTTGTTGTCTTTTTGTTTGTTGTAGATTCAGTGCAGTCAGTTAGGGTTTTGTTTGCTTTTGATTTAAGCCTTACCCCTCCCTTATACCGGGTGCGTGTGCGTTAGTGATGCGCGGGCCGCCCCCCTAACCCGCGGGTCCCGCGGGTTACCCGCGGTTCGGGTCGGGGCGGGTCAAAGAATTTTCGCTTCACTGCGGGGCGGGTTGGTGTGGTTTACTATTCTGAAATATCTAGTTCTATCTATTAATTTTATTTTTTGTCAAACTGAAAATAAAGACCTTAATCAGTGTCTACATTTTGTTACTATAATATGTAAGAGAAAATATTTATCAGTTATTTAAACACAGGTCACGTTTTATAACGTAATGTCCACGTAGGCGCGTAGTAGGCTACGCAGGCTACGTGCAGAAAGCGCCAAGCAGACAAGCAACAAAAGATGGAAGAAGTGTTGAATAATATTCGTTCGGGAGTTTACGTCCTTAAAAAGAAGAAGGAGGGTCAAATGGCTAAATCACAGGTTTGGGACAGGTTCAACGAGGTAATCAGTGCAGACAACAACAGCAGCATTGGCTATGTGCTTTATAACACTTAAACGCTTAAACACTTTAAAACACTTTATTTATTTGCCTATTTATGTTTATAGGCTTAACGTTCAAATGAAAATACATTTTGTGTTGCCAGTTTCCAGTGCCAATTTAGGAGACCATATGCACCTTTCTCAGACTAAATAAAAGCATTCGTCAATGTCATAAGATGTGTTTTAATGGGGCGGGGCGGGTCGGGTTAAAAAAATAGAAGCGGAGGTGCGGGGCGGGTTGGTGCGGTCCAATTTTTTTAAAAGAGCGGGACCATCACTAGTGTGCGTCATGTTACGGCTGCATTTTATACTGGGAGCATGTCAGGTGTGGAGTGCCCGTGAGTGCAGTCCACCTAGAAGGAGCCACAAGATCACAAAATTAAAAATCTGAGACCCTTTGACCGGTTAAACATGTAATGTTTTTGTGGTTCAGCAGCACACATCTACACAGGGGCTTTTATTTTGAAAAATACCGGAAGCCTTTACTCTGCCCCCATGTCTGATTTCCTGTCTGCCCCTATCTGAACTGCGGAACTGATGCATTCTGGGTGCGTGAAGCATCAAAAATAGACTGCGTGGCAAGGCGCTTCTGGGATGCTTCTGATATGTACTGCAGGGCACCTGGTATAAAACAAACCATTATTTCTAATGGGTTATTACTGTTGATTCAGTGCCCTCCCAGAGAGTTCATGTTTGGTTTCCTTTGTCCATAGAACACGTTTTCTTTTCTTTCTTTTATTAGCCCACACTGTCACTGTTTAACAAGAGCGCTTCAGATGTTTTGGTTGTTTTCATTGATTTTTCTATGTCTATGACCTGAACCAACAATGTCAGACTTCTCTCGCTGAGAGCTGTTATTGCTTGGAGGACTTGGATGCAGACAGGCAGGAGGCAGGCAGTTCAGGTTTAAAAAATTTTAATAAAGTAATAAAGAAAAGGTGCTGCAGGTAGTGGCAGTCCAAAGTACAACATGAAACCACACAAGATCCAAATGACTGGCAAAAATCAAACAAAAGGCTGGTAGAAATACAGAACATAAACAGATCTGATCAAAGGACATTAAATCTCAAGGATGATTATATAGAGATAATTAGGTGAGTGAAGGCAGGTGAGTTAACTGGAAACATGGAAACAAGAAGAAATGAAAACATAAACCATGACAGAGGTGATCTTTTTCTGTATGTATCATAAGGTTTATATGAAATCTTTCATGCAACAAAATCATCATTCTGTCCGTCAATTCAGATCACATGATCATTGACAATTTAACCAAGTCAGATCACTTAAATTTCGACTGTAACCGGACTGCATCAACTGCTCAGAGAAGTGTTAGTAGTTGTTTCTAAGCTGTTTTTATTGTTGTTGTTCAGCACGCTCACTATCTACTATGGCTCTAAATCAACACCCACAATCCCATAAAATTGGGATTAAAAAGAATTTTGTTAGCTATAAATGAAAACTTACCGACCAGTTAGGCAGGTGATGAATGAAGCAAATCATTTAAATTATTTGTCCTGGTCATGAGAATAACATTTCTGATTAATGTTATTCATTGGCTGCTTATTTTAGCATGCATGGTGACCTCTATTCAGCAGCACGAGTTCAGATGAAGACCAGAGGGCGGGAACACATTACACCAGTTTTAAAATCGCTGCATTGGCTCCCCGTGCATTTCAGGATTGATTTTAAGGTTCTTTTAATGCTTCATAAATGTCTTAATGGTCTTGGACCTTCTTATTCATCTGACTTGCTTTCAAATTTTAAGCCCTTACGGACCCTGAGGTTCTCTGGTACCGGCCTGTTAGTTGTTAATAAAGTGAGAACCAAAACATATGGCGAAGCCTCTTTCCATCATTATGGCCCGAACAGCCTGCCAGAGAATCTCAGGGCTGCAGAGACTGTTGATGCTTTTAAAAAGAGGCCCAAGAGCTACCTTTTTAAATTAGCTTATAGCTGAATTTTATTTGATCTTAATTTATTTGATATAATATTATTGTTATTTTATTAAAATCTTTCTAAATAGTTTTCCTTTTTTAGCACATAATTTTATGAAGTCCTGTATGTGTATTTTTATTATTGCTGCTCTTACTTGTTCTTATTGTTTCTTAAGGTTATTTTATCTTTGTTTTATTTCCAGTGTTTTCCTCATGGGGATCCTCCAGGCTGGTGGTTTTGCTTACTTGGTCTGGGGGTTGTTGCCATGGTGATTTCCTTTGTCTAGGTGGCTGAGGTCCTGCACTGCAGCCTTACGGCTGTGGTATAGACCCCAGCCTGCCCTGATCTGGGTAGTTGCTACCGCAGCGGTCTCTGTTGACCTGGGTGGACTTGCCCCTGGTGAGGATGGACCCCATGATATTGTTTTCTTACAGCATGAATCCAACCAGATGTTTATCACTTTTAGTATTTTATATCTACATTCAGTTAAGAGACAGAAAAAAGGGAGTCATGTTGCAGAATGTGGGAGGAGGGGCAACTGCTTTGTTTGTGTGTGACACTATAATGAGGGCTTGTTTTTTTTATTTCTCTGTTATCTATTTAGGTGTGTGAAGGCTTACTTTATTTTGATATGCATGAATTGCCCTTTTCATGTCTATGGCATGAAAAGTGCTTTATAAATAAAGTTTGATTTGATTACAGGCTACTGCCTGAACAATATGCAGCTGAATGAGGAGCAAAATTTAAACAGAAAAAGGTCTGTGGTTGAGTTACTTTTATTATTAGGCCAGTCAAAATTCTAATTAGCGTGAAACTTTAAGATTTAAGGTCTGCCAGGTGATGGCATAAGTTCATTCAGGTCCCTGTTAATTAATTAGTTTGTATACCTTTTTTTTATACATGTGTGTAATTTATTAATAACCAGAATAAATAGGTAAGACTAAATAATTAAACTATGGTGGACTAAAAGATGCCTACATGCATAAAGCTGATTTAAAAATTGAAAGAAATAAGAAAAAACAGCAGAAATCATGATTACAGGCACAATTCAGAGATAAGCTACCTCTATCGTAGTTTCTTTACAGCATAGAACTCTCACCCAAATAAAAAAAAAGGAATTTTTCATGTTATAACATCATAGTTTATTGTAAAAACTTGAAACTTATGTTATAACGTGTCAAGTTTTGTGGTGAAAACTAGGGATGGGACGATACACTTAAACTCACGATACAATGCATCTCGATATGGCAGGGTCACGAAACGATACATTACGATACGATATGAAAAGAGAAAAAAATAAAAAATATCATTGTGTAATTACAACTTATTTATTTTTGTTTCAGTTGCACACAGAAAGCACACAGCCTTACATGCCAAACAAAAACAAGAACACTCCCTTTGTGCAGCTCTTACCCTAGGTTAAGCTCTCTCACCTTCTCTTAAGTCATGGCCCTGGCCTAGCACTGGTTCTTCTTCAGAAAAACTAACATATCAACATGTTCTGGTGTAATCAGTGATCTTTGAGCAGACACAATGTCTCCTGCTGTAGAAAAGACACGCTCGCTGGGCACTGACGTAGCAGGAATGCAAAGGTAGGCTTTGGCAAAAGGGGCAAGTATGGGGTAAGTATATGCATTCACTTTCCACCACTCAAGTGGACTACTGTTAAGTGGGATAGGAATCCCATTTCTGTAGGAGAGTATCTCCATTTCAATCCCTCTGCTGGACTGCACTGCCTCAACAGTGGTGTAGGAGCTCCCAAGAAGATCTTCTAGCGCTGTCTTCTTTGGTGGGGGAGGCTGGATCACGTCCTGCATCTGCCTTTCTCGTTCTACTGGCTCTTCCTGGCTCTGCTCTGCTCCCTGTGCTGCCTCAGCCATGACAAAGACCCGCTCTGCTGCAGACCCTGATGTTGAAGCACTGGCCCTAGTTTTTTCATCAGTGTCACTGGTCTTAAAAAAAAAGACAAAAGAAAAAGAAAAAAAAAGAGAAAAACTAGCTCAAACATTTCTTTCAATCCCTCACTCCTCTTTCTTACAGACACACTCTCTCTCTCCATCTCTCTCACTCCGTCACAGACACGCCCCGCCCCCTCTCGCTTTCACTGTAACTACTAATTAATTTATATTAATTATATTTATATATATGAGAAATAAGTTTTCAGGCTGTAGCTTACACATATACAGTTACACACGCACAACACAGCTCCATTTTTTTCAAAAAAGGTTAGTCTACCTTGTTGCGTTGCACATGAAGTCCTGAAGCTTTTTCCCGTGTCCTCGCATAGACGGACTCACGTTGTTCATCATTCAGGTGGGAGAGGCTTCGGAATCGTGGGTCAAGCGCTGCGCACTCCTGCAACATGTCATTACAGTCCCCAGAGTAACGGCCCGTGATGTCAAGTAGGATGGCGCTTTTCATGCTGGCGATGGTCTGTGTGTCATTTTCATCTGGTGACATGCTTTGCTCGATCATGTGCTTAAGTGGCATTATAAGTGAAACAGTGGGCTCTTTTTCATCACAAAGAACTGTTGTGGCGGTCTTCAGTGGCTTAAGCAGTTTTACTATGTCTTCTACATCGGATATATCAGCGTTATCCAGAGTGTCGATTTCTCTCGCATTCCTTCGGATTTCTGCGCAGCTCAGCGCTGCTGAGACAGCTGCTTGTTGCTCCAGGTAGCGCGCGAGCATTTCGTACGTGCTATTCCACCTGGTCTGGACATCGGTGATGAGCTTGTGCCGAGGCAGGTCCAACTGGGTTTGCTTGTTGGTCAGGACGGCGGTGGCCGTGGTGCTCTTGTGAAAGAACGTAGTTACCCTTCGCACACGGCCAAGAAGTCGCGCGACGCGGGATACAGCCAAGCCTCGCTTACTTGCCAGATTTATAACGTGCGCCAAGCACTTGATGTGAGGATGGAGACCGCTCTCTCTTACAGCGATGTCCATGTTGCTCGCGTTATCTGTGACACAAGCAATGGTCCTTTGGGGCCTTGTTAGCTCCCACTCTGTCAGTGCATTTCTCAACACGTGAGCTATGTTAACACCAGTATGACTTTCACTTAGTTCACGAGTTTGCAACACAAAGCTTTTACTCTCCCATTTCTCATTGATGACATGTGCCGTGATGGTGATATAGCTCTGCGTTGCACGCGAAGTCCAGCCGTCGGTGGTCAGGGCAACACAGTCTGCATTTTTGAGACACTCTTTCACGCTCCGTTTGATTTCATTGTAAATTTCCGGGATTACCTTCTCTGAAAAATGTCCTCGGCATGGCATCTTAAACTTGGGCTCCAGCACATTGAACATTTGGATGAATTTTCTGTTCTCTACAATGTTAAATGGAGCCATATAGTCCGCTATAAACTCGCCAATAAGCCTGGTTATCTGTTTTGCACGCGGACTTGATGGGGGTAGAATTGGTGTCAGTGCTTGCTTCATGGTCAGCTGTCCCTTTGGTAGGCTCGTTTTCTCCGGGGCCGTCTTCACATTTTTATGGTGGCGTTGAAGGTGGTGGTTCATGTTTGTTGTGTTGGAGGTGGTGTACGGAATGACAGCATAGCATAGCTTACACACAGTCTTAGTCTTGTCAGTTACTCTGTTGCTGTCTTTGTCTTTTTTAATGAGAAAGCCAAAATACTGCCAGACATATGACCTGTATCCAGGCGGAGCGTCCTCAATTTCGACCTCATCCGACATCTTTCGGCTGTTTGGGGGCAAGGTAGTTGGTGGTGCTAACGTCCGTTAGCTCGTTTAGCCTACAGCGTTGTTGCAGCACGCGCCGTGACCGACTGACGTGATAACGCACTGACTGCACCATTCACGGATTTTATTTTTTTTTTTTTCATTTAGTTTTCTCCTGCTTGACCCGCAGAGAGTGCTGCCAGCCTGCCACCATAAACTACACGCACATTTACACTGAATTATATACTACAAAAATCATGTGGCAGTGCCATCTGGCCTTTATTTCACGATCCATTTTTTTTAAACTCGATGCATTACGTCACGCTTTGTATCGCGATATTTCGTCCAACGATATTTCGTCCCATCCCTAGTGAAAACATGGGAAAAAGGAAACAAACTGGTCTTTGAATGAGGAATCTGTGCATGCAGTAGATTTACGAAACAAACAACTTAATTCTCCCAGTCCCAGCAGTGCATATAGCCTATATGATTTTAGTTTTTAATAGGCAACTAAGCCATAGGTGTAACCACTGGTACATGTTAACCAAAAGCAACACACACACCCAGACACACGCACGCACCATCTTACTGCACGCAGGCAGGTGACGTACCGTGCTGCTCATATCTGTCGCACATTACAGTGCGTACAACATACGTCAGAGTCAACAATTAATAATGATAATAAAAAACTTAAATGTTTCTAATTGACAGGAATAATCACCATAATGTATTTTGTTCCAATATGTCTAGGTTGCAACAACATCTGCATGCATTACTTTGTGTTTTTTGTTTTTACAATAAAACGTATCACATTATAACGAGTTGGATCATCCAAAGATTGAAGCAATAAGAAGCATAACAGAAAATATTGTTCTCTCTTTCTGAAGAGATTTAGAAATAAAAATATTATTAAAAACAGTTCAGACTAAAACATCTTGTTATCAAACTTTCACATTAGTCAGATGTTTTTAGCTATATTGGCAGGACGGTTCTGCTGGCCTACTTTTTGCCACATAACTTGCAGGTGCCTCAACTTGTTGTTTCCCATTAAGCTCACTCTCATCTCCCATTAAATTTAACAGCTCTGGGAAGGTCTCAGTGTGACCCCCCCTCCCCCTTTGGCCCAGAGAGGGTCATGCAAGCTTCCATCTGGCAAGCCATGGATGTTCCGGTTATCCTCCATTCAAATGGTTAGAGCACAGACACGATTTGGAGACAGGAGTGAATCGTGTGTTCCCAGGGGGTTCTTATTATCCTCCTGCTGTATTCTGCTGCAGAAATTCATTAAGTGTCTTCTCCAATTATTCAAAAGTGCATACATTATCATTCACTGATCAAGTAGAAGTGTTCTGGTGGGGAGAGGAGATGTTGTAAAAATAGTAATTAATTTAAGCATAATTAATACCACTGGGGATGCGGAAACTTTTCATTCAGAGAACATCACAGTGCTCCACTCCAGACTTGTTGATGAAAAAGAAAGGCATCAAATCAAAAATAAAAATCGATGATGCCCAATTTAGAACTGTGTATCATACGAGTGTAAGAATAACACAAAACTGACCAGCTTAACTGTGTTAACCGGATTTTTCATTCAAAGATTTTCATGTAGAGTATTTTTCGGGAATATGTGCTCTCAAAACTGAAAAAGGAAACAGAGTCAATTGGAAATAGAATTGTAAAACACTTTCTATTGTACTCTAACAAAGCCTCTGAAATGCCAATGTCAGATGTTCAAAGAAGAAAAAAAATCCAGAGTCGGCGTTACGTTGGAGATGTGACTCATCCCCGCTGTGATGTGGGGATTTGTGTCTGCGAGGGCAAAGAGCAGCTGTCAGGGCAGTGCTCGAGTCCGCCAACAGCTTCCCTGTAATTACAGCCCTGCACACACACCTGCAGCCTCCAGACAAAGTGAGAACAGGAGAGTGAAAGAGTGCTGATTTTACACAGAAAACTTCACTTGCAAATTATATACTAGTGTAACAGAGCATCTGAAAGCTCACATTTCTGATGAAATCTTTGTTTTTGGACACAGTTGGGTGCTTTAAAAAGTTATACAGGTTTCACTTTAAGGAAAAAATGTAGGTGGAAGTGATTGATACCGTTTTGCAATATATGTGGTATCACAGCCATAGTTTAGATTGTTTGAAGTAATAATTTAGATTTAAATTCATGACTGATTAGAGACTACAAAGAACATGCTGACATTTCTTCAGCCTGTAATGAGACAGATTCTGAACCAGGTTTTTCCATCTGTTTTTCCCTGTGGATTTCTGTGCACTGATGGATTTTTACAGTGAAGAAAAAATTTTAAAGCATAAAATTGCTCTAAAACCAACAAACTTTTCCCAGTCCTGCAAGCAGACTGATGTTTTTGCCATTTAGTCAGCTCTTTAGTGAGGACTTACTCATGTAAAATGCAATAGAAGATTAAAATTGGCATATTAACTGTCAGGAACAGCAAACAGTGAGGCAGACAGACTTTTTGCTGCTACTTAACTGCTATTCTGACTCCAGAATGATGCCACAGATGAAATGCATAATATAAATTTTTAGCCGCCTCATTGGCATTGCAATGCCAGAGATCTAATAGTAATCAGCTTAAAACCACAGCACCCAGTCATACACGTGTACAAAAAGCCTGAGATGAATGAAACAGATGAAAGGAGCTGATTTTTCTCCAGGAAACAAGGACTTTCCTCTGTGTTTACTAAATCATAAAAAGCTAAAATCCTGCAAAGAAATATCCATGATACAAGATGCTAATTAACCACAACTATGTGACCTCATGCATGAGTAAAGCAGAACATTAAGAGTCATGACGGGAGCATTAAACTGCAATCTGTTTTGTAATGGTTTCTCACATTATACAGACATTTTCATATGACTTCATCCAGATGAAGATTAGGGATGTGAACCCCACCGCTGAGGCCGATTCAATACGCATCTTGATACCCTGCCAGTGATATGGATTTTGTTTCAAAACAGACACATTTGAAATCCAAACACACATGTAAACGCCAAGTACAATAATATTATACAAGTTATTAAAATCATACCTGCAAGTTAAAATGCCACGAGCAAACGACAGTACTTACCAGCAGAGATGTATGCTTCTGAGAGAATAAACTCGGTGTGTGTGTGCAAATGTTGTCCATACGAAGTGATGAAAATGTCCTTGACTCTGTAAGCAAGCTCAGCTGCTTTTCTCTCTCACTTGACAGCAGAAGTTTAGATACTCTGGAGGTGGAGGACTGTCACTGATGTGTTGCATTCTCTAATTTGATCAGTTTCAGTGGCTATGGCTCTTGCTAGCACTGACCTTAACTGAGACATTTTCACAATAATAATAAAAGCAAAGTCAAAGGCTGCCAGAGGGAGAGAGAGGCTGGAAACTGACCAGAGGACACAACACATCAGCCACTGTCCTCACCTTCAAAGTCTCAAAAGTTAAGTAAACAAGGGATGAGCTGCTGAGCATGCTCTGAGAGAGTCATGATGTGAGCAGGGTGGGTTGTCTCTCAGGAACATGCTTCTCTGCTCACAAATATATTGTTTGCTTGTGTTGCAGAAATGCCTCGTCATAATGTTTTCATTCGTGGTACACTTGTTAGTTGCATGTTTACGTGTTCGGTTTTTACCATACATGCATGATATTTTCAGGTACACATTTAGTTTTCACCTGCATGCTTTGAATCAAAATAGTCATCATTTTGTTTTTGTGGGTCATTTTTTGCTGTGTATAAATGAACAAATAAATGGATGTTTTTTCTTTTGTTTTTTTTATTTTAGTGGCTAAAAAAATCCTGCTCTATTTAGCTATCCAGAACCTGTTTCATCAGTCAACTAATGCAGATGCTGTACTTTTTCCACCCGACTGTTTACGAGGGCAGGGAGTTTACCTTTTACAGGATATTAGTCACAATCAACTGCTGTTTCAATCTGCTAGTTTGTTGTATTTCCACATGTTGCAATAAATTAGCATAAATTCAGGTAGAAATTTAACTTTTGTAAATGGAGACTGGTATCTGTGGTCAAGGTGGAATAACGGGTATGTCATCTAAATATAACTCACATAATCTGAAGCGACCTTTTCATGAGCTCCCAGCATCTTAAAGAAACACTATGAAACTTTGTGCCCCAACAATCCTGGTGCATTCAAAAAGAATCGTACAGTTAAGAAGAAAACTTGTTCATCTATAGGTTAATGCAGGAAAAATTCGGTTTCTTGTACATAACGACTAAATGAAGAGCTGCATCTGATCCTTGAGTTTTAAGTTGATCATATTTTTTTAAAGCCATCAAAAATAATATGTAAACGCAGTAACTAATTTATGTAAATAATTAACATTTTTAAGGCATTTAATGCATGCGCAGCATCCGTCATTAATTACGGGAGAGGTGGAGGTGTTAGAGGCAACATGGATAAAGTAAGTCGACTGGCTTTTTGCATGGATTTGAGGGTGTCATGCCTGTGGGATATGAGGATACTTTAGCACCCATACTTTACTGGTGAGAGAGTCTTACACCTGCGCTTTCCCCACATTTATATTAAAAAAAAAAAAAAAAAAAAAAAACTTTTCACATAGTTGGCACTGCTTTGGTTGTCTGCACTCTGCACAGCATGGCAGCCTCCTGCTCTCCCTTGCATGTTGTGAATTATAACGGCTTTTGGTGATCAGCTGATCTCTTTTGTTGTGTTTGTTTATCGCTCAGCTGAGAAGGAGGAAACTAGCAGTTCGCGGTTCACACTGGTACATATTTACCCAAAAGTATTTTTCTTGGACACGCTAGCTAAAATAGGCAACATCATGTCAATCAGATCCATGTTACTGTTATAGGCAAGGCAAGGCAAGGCAAGGCAAGGCAGTTTATTTGTATAGCACATTTCATGTACAGGACAATTCAAAGTGCTTTACATAAAACAAAGATATTACAGATATTTAGAATAGTAAAAGGCATCAACACATAATCAACACATAATCACAATAAAATAATAAATTACATTAAAATGATTAAAAGCAAGATAAGTTAAAAAAAAGTTACCGTGCAGATTTCATGCATAGGCGCATGAGAAAAGAAAAGTTTTTAACCTGGATTTAAAAATGTCTACATTTGGGGAAAGTTTAATCTCCACTGGCAGTTTGTTCCATTTGTTTGCAGCATAACAGCTAAATGCTGCTTCTCCATGTTTAGTCTGGACTCTGGCCTGGACTAGTTGACCAGAGTCTTTGGATCTAAGAGCTCTGCTAGGTTTATATTCTCTGAACATATCACAGATGTATTCTGGGCCTAAACCATTCTGGGATTTGTAAATGATCAGAAGGGTTTTAAAATCTATTCTGTGACTGACTGGAAGCCAGTGTAAAGATTTTAAAACTGGTGTGATGTGATGTGTCTTTTAGCAACATAACTCAAAATGTTCTGGACTAGCAAAAAAAAAAAAAAAAAAAAAAATGCAATGTCTTGGTGGAAGTCTGCACTCTGAGTTTATTTGTGATTGGAGTCATTTCTTGCATCTTCTTTTAATATACATTTACTAAATGATTGTGATAGTTAATGGGTCCAGATTTATAGTTCTTGCACTGGTAAATGTTTACAGTCTCATGATAACAGAAAGGCAAAACTTTCCAGCTGCACAGGAGGATTAAACTAAAATCAATCTTCTTTTAACAGTATGCCCATAAAAATGATGGTCATCTGTTTTGTAAGCTCTAAATTCTAATTCATCTCATTCTTGGCTCACTGCAAAACATCGCAATTTCTTTGTGATTTCAAAAAGTTTCTGAGTTATGTCTTTATTTTGGCCCTTCTTTCTTTTAGCAGAAATATGAGTCTAATTTAGATAAACAGTGATGCTAATTGTGAATCTGACATGCAGAGAAAGTCTTATTAATTACATTCCAATAAAGTTGTGTATCTTCATAGAAAGGTTTCCAAGAAGATTCTTTGCCAGACTGTAGATGCTGGCCGATGAAAAGATACTGCAGGTAAACAATGACAAACAGATTCAGCTACTAAGTCAAAAGCAGTTAATGTTTTATATGACCAACAGTGATTCCAACTTGTTAAAAAAAAGGAGATCAAACATAGAGGTGACAAAAAAAAATCTTACGCAACTTAGCAGTTTGTCTTAACTTTTTAGTCTGATTTACCAGTTACAGTTTTTTCTAAGATCCTGAATTTCTGTTTTGATCATGTCCAAAGTGTTTTTTCTGAAAGATCTGCAATTCATCTGCAATGAATTTGACATCTTCAGTTCACTCATTTTACTATCATCATGTTGGCTTTTTGCATAAGTATGTAAGTGAGATCTAGAGGGAACATGAGGACAAAGCTCATCCCTACAGAGCATTTTTGCTTCCTTCATTTACATATGAGTTGCACATGTCTGCCATTTTGAAGGTCACGCAAAGGAAAGTGAGTGGTTGAGTGACTAAGACAGTCTCCCTAAAGTTGTGTATGCTGACATGTTTAACTACTTGGTGACTAGCAAAAGTTCATACATGCTAGAGAAGCTGAGAGCTTACAAATCCCTTGAAGCTTTCAATTAATGGAGTTGCAACCATTACATCCCAATGTTATTCTAGATCTAGGGTGTCTTATCATACAACATAACTGGATAAAAGTGGGAGAGACATCTACTTATTTACAAAAAAAAAAAAATGAAACAAATACATCAGTGTACTAACATCTGAGATGTATGTGTAAAAGTACATTTTTTAAAGATCATGCTGGTAGATGAGGTAGATGTAGAGTTCCCCTTTCAGTCATTTTATTTTGATTGGAAAACTTTGTTTTTAATATACAATTCTACATGAAATATGCATTATTGTACCAGTAATGAAATGATCTGAACACACCTTTGAGTGTTTAGAAGGCTGGACATCTTAACGGTTGATGCGAGCAACATTCATCTTTGTCTGCTTAGCTCTTCTGTTCACTCGTCCTCAGTCAAGTGTACAACTGAAATAAACAGGAAAAATCGGCCATAAATGACTATAGACCAGTAAGACCAACATTCCACATCATTAAAGCCCTTCAGAGACTGTAATTGGCTTACCTCTTTAAGATAACAAAATTATTTGGGACCTATTTAAATTTGCTTATTGTGATGGGCTTTAAGCCACAATCATCTAACCTGTTCCTGCGAGTCTACTCTTATCTGGACAAATCAAGCAGCACTGTGAGGATCATGTTCCCAAAGTACTTTTAACACAATTCAGCTTGCAGTTTTATGTGAGAAGCTCCAGAAAATGCAGGTAGATGTCTTTACAAATGCCTGGATAAATGAAAACCTGTAAAAAAAAAACAACACAGTATGTATGATTGAAAGGTTGCATCAAAAATGGTGGTCAGCAGCACAGGAGCACCACTTCTCTTCACTCCATACACCTCAGACTTCCAATACAACTCTGAGTCCTGTCACCTGCAGAAACACTTCTCCACAGTTGTCGGGTGTATCAGTGATGGACAAGAAGCTGAGTGCAGAGAACCAGTCCATCAGTTTGTCAGATGATGCAGAAATAATCACCTCAGTTTGAACACAAACAAAAGAAATGACTGTGGATGTTTTGAAGAATACCTGAACTTGGACTCAGTAAGGCAGCTGCAGCAGTATATCCATGTATCCACTGATCCTACCTGTCTCTGGTGAAAAATGATGTGGGTGTAGGTGGTAATCCTTCGTTCACCGTTACATTGGCCCTACAAAATCAACCAGCTGAATTTTCACTGACTGCACTGCTGTTTTATATAGAAATTGACACAAAAAAAGGGTGTAGTAACTCCAGTACATACAAACACATACAGCCCCACAACAAATGCAATACAAGATTGGTAAATTAAACTTTCAGTCCATGGAACATGAATCTGATTCTCTCTGCAGGGATGAATTATTCACGTACCACATACTCATACTAATTTTCTTGTTTTAAATATTCTTCTCCAGTTTAAGTAGATAGTCCAAATTCTATAAACTTTAGGCAAGGCAAGGCAAGGCAGTTTATTTATATAGCACATTTCATGTACAGGACAATTCAAAGTGCTTTACATAAAACAAAGATATTACAGATATTTAGAATAGTGAAAGGCATCAACACATAATCAACACATAATCACAATAAAATAATAAATTACATTAAAATGATTAAAAGCAAGATTAGTTAAAAAAAAGTTACCGTGCAGATTTCATGCATAGGCACATGAAAAAAGAAACGTTTTTAACCTGGATTTAAAAATGTCTACATTTGGGGAAAGTTTAATCTCCACTGGCAGTTTGTTCCATTTGTTTGCAGCATAACAGCTAAATGCTGCTTCTCCATGTTTAGTCTGGACTCTGGCCTGGACTAGTTGACCAGAGTCTTTGGATCTAAGAGCTCTGCTAGGTTTATATTCTCTGAACATATCACAGATGTATTCTGGGCCTAAACCATTCTGGGATTTGTAAATGATCAGAAGGGTTTTAAAATCTATTCTGTGACTGACTGGAAGTCAGTGTAAAGATTTCAACACTGGTGCGATGTGTTCAGATCACTTAGTCCTGGTTAAAACTCTAGCAGCAGCGTTCTGGATGAGCTGCAGATGTTTAATGCTCTTTTTAGGAAGTCCTGTTAAAAGACCATTACAGTAATCCAGTCTACTGGAGATGAATGCATGGATGAGTTTCTCTTGGTCTTTCTGGGAGACTAAACTTTTAATTCTGTTGATGTTTCTGAGCTGGTAAAAAGCTGTCTTAGTGACAGCTTTGATATGGCTGCTGAAAGTCAGATCTGAGTCTATCAACACTCCCAGGTTACGAACTTGGTTGGTAATTTTAAGAGCCCGAGTCTCCAGGTGTTTGCCAATGCTGACCCTCTTCTCTTTGCTACCAAACAGAATAATCTCAGTTTTGTCTTCATTTAATTGTAGGAAATTCTCCCTCATCCAGGTGTTTATTTGCTCCAGACACTGACACATTAAGTCTATTGGACTGCAGTCATCTGGTGACAGAGACACATAAAGTTGTGTATCATCTGCACAACTTTGATAACTAATGCTATAGTTTTGTAATATTTTACCCAAAGGGAGCATATACAAGTTGAACAGAAGAGGTCCAAGGACTGACCCCTGGGGGACTCCACAAGTCATGGCCACTCGCTCGGATTCATAGCTGCTGATCGTAACAAAATAACTCCGGCCTTCTAAATAGGACCTGAACCAGTTAAGGACCGCTCCAGAAAGTCCAACCCAGTTTTCCAGCCTGTGCAACAGGATTCTGTGATCTACAGTATCAAACGCAGCACTGAGATCCAACAGAACCAGGACTGATACTTGACCAGAATCGGTATTCAACCTAATGTCATTTAACACTTTGACCAGAGTTGTTTCAGTGCTGTGATGAGGTCGGAAGCCGGACTGAAATTTATCAAGATTTCCACTTTCATTTAAAAAGTCATGAAGCTGGTGAAATACAACTTTTTCAATAATCTTGGAAATAAAAGAGAGGTTAGAGACAGGTCTATAGTTGTTCATTATAGAGGCGTCTAGAGTCCTTTTCTTAGGAGTGGCTTAATAGCAGCTATCTTTAGTGACTTGGGAAAAATGCCTGATGCCAGCGAGCTGTTAACTATCAGTAGGAGATCACTTTCTACTGAGGTAAAAACTGTTTTTAAAAAGTCGAATGGTATCATGTCCAGAGTGCATGTTGTTGATTTCAAATGCCAAACTGTTTCTTGTAGGACTTTTAAATTCACCATTTTAAATTGTGACATGACATCAGAATTATTTCCGGGTTTTAGACACAGACTAATTTTCTTGTTTGACTGTGTGGAATTAATATTTTGCCTAATTGTTTTAATTTTTTGGCTAAAAAAGTTTGCAAATTGGTTGCATTTCTCAGTGGAAAGGAGCTCTGGGCTTATCTGTTTAGGAGGATTTGTAAGTTTTTCAATCATAGCAAACAGAGTGCGAGAATTGTTGACATTCCTGTTAATCATTTCAGATAAATGCAGCTCTCTGGCCTTGCACAACTCATTGTTATAGTTACGCAGGCTTTGTTTGTACAGCTCATAGTAAATTTGAAGTTTATTTTTCCGCCATTTCCGCTCAGTTTTTCTGCATTCTCTTTTTAGGCTGGTAACCACAGTGGTGTTTCTCCATGGTGTTTTCTGTTTGCTCAAGTTGCTCTTGATTCTTATCGGTGCAACAGCATCCATTACATTCAAGATTTTCAGATTGAAATTATCCAGGAGTCTATCAACTGACTCTGCACTGGTTGTTGGTAACATAGCTATGGCCTCCACAAACTTAGCACTTGTTCTTTCATTAATGTACCTCTTCCTAACGGAGAAGCAGGTTGGTTGAACATTCTGAGTGATCAGTAAATCAAACAAAATACAAAAATGGTCAGACAAGGCCAAGTCAGCGACCGCAACAGAAGAAATATCAACACCCTTTGAAATAACCAGGTCCAGAATGTGACCTCGAATGTGGGTCGGTTGTTTAACATGTTGCCACAAACCAAACATGTCCAATATGGAACAAAATTCCTTGACATTACCATCCGTCATGTTATCTATGTGAATGTTAAAATCCCCAGTTAAGATGAAATGGTTAAAATCAGTAGAGATAACCGACAATAATTCAGAAAATTCATCAATAAAATTTACACAGTGTCCTGGACGTCTGTAGATGATTAGAAATAGGATTTTAGGAATGCCCCTTAAAATAAAACTAAGATATTCAAAAGAAGTAAAATCACCAAATGACATTTCTTTACACTGGAATGAATCTTTAAATAAGGCAGCTTCTCCTCCCCCTTTCCTCCCGTTTCGACATTTATTCATGAAACTAAAATGAGGGGTTGCTGTTTCATTAAGAACTGTAGCACTTGTGTCTTCTGTTAACCATGTTTCTGTCAGAAAAAGAAAATCTAAACTGTGAGAAATGATGAAGTCATTAACCAACAGTGACTTGTTGGACAGAGATCTAACATTTAGTACAGCTAGCTTTATGAAGTTTACACTGGTCTCTGTTGTATTCTGAGTTATACAAGGTACAGTTAACAGATTAGATCGATTCACCCCACAAGCTGACCGTGTTCGATTCCTTATTTTACTAACTAACACAGGAATCCTACTGGGTCCAGGCTTGATCTCAGAACAGCTGTCAGTAGTAGCAAAACTACAGCAAGGACCCTGAACACATCATGGCATGTTATCTTTGTTGTGAATTCTGCTGCTCTGGGAACCTCCTGCACCTCCTCCCGTGCCCTGCTCGGTCAGGACAGATGATCTAATAGGAGGATGAGGAGGGGGAGGGGGGGGAGCCCTGTATTTCTTGGTAGATGGTGGTCGCTGGGGTTCAGACCTGGATAGAGACATCCTTTTAAGACCTTGGGTGATGTGGAGAAGAGGGTCTGGTGAGGGGGGAGAGCTGGGAGTTGATCGCTTCTCTGCTGTGTCCTTCGCTCTTATCTGTACACTCATGTTTGGGTTTGCCGTCCCAACAGCATGACGCAAGTGTGCACCAAGTAATCTGCATCCAGTTAGATTTGGATGCACACCGTCAGGTCTGAATCGCTCCTTACAGTTCCAAAAGATATTGAAGTTATCAATGAACTTTATCCCATGGGTGATACATGCGTTTGACATGTGCTCAGGCCAAGAAGCCTACTGAAAAGTTCAATTCCTTTACCTGCTGTAGGAATGGGTCCTGAAATGTAAACATGGTGTGCTCCCAACTGACACAGTCTCTCCAACAGCAGAGAAAAGTCTTTTTTAAGGATCTCAGAGCCAATTTTCCTCCTCAGAATATCAAAAGACCCTGTGTGGACAATAATCTTCATACCATCTGGATGTGAAGACAGAATGGTCAGCAACATCTCTGTCAGTTCCCTGACTGATGTATCAAAAAGTGTTAAATTTTCCGTCTTTGCCATCCTGACATGCTGTGTTATAGAGTCCCCAATCAGAATTGTGTCTATTTGTTTTTGTGTGGAGGTGCCGATAGCTTCTCTAGTCCTCCTGTTTGTGGGATTTTGGCCTCTCCTCCTGGTCTGGTTAGCCCTGGGCTGAGTTTTAGGGCTATTTCTTGAATTTTGATAAATCCTTGCATTACATTCATCATCATTCATTTTAATATGACTCAACACATCATATTTATTGTGCAGTGAGACTTCAGGTGGTGGAGTGAGTGCTGGAGCTTTAAATTTCCTGCTGGATTTACCTCTGCGACGAACAACATCAGACCAGGTTCTGGCCGGGGTTGATGACTTTGGTCTGGCACCAACAGTGTTCCAGAAGGAGAGATCAGTCTGATGGTCCGGTTTGGGATTTTCCTCAGCTATTCCAATGTCATTTGAACACATCCAGGGAAGTGTATCAGCCAGGTCTGTAGCGGGAGGCTCCACATTCGACATGCCTTCGCGTATGAAGATGTGACTCAATCCATTTGACAACTCAGTAGCATGTACAGAAGCTACTACAGAGTCAATAAATTCTTCATTCACACGAATGTCTTGCAGTGTTTCAATCCTCTTCTCCAGCTGTGTTATCCTCAAAGAAAGTTGCTCACACTCAGTGCAGCTCACTGATACTGCAGGGTTAGGAGACATCGTTCCACTAGTTCTCCGATGGAAATCAACTAAATTTATCAAAAAATATATTCGTTCCAGTGATTTATAAGTGACCAGGAGTCCTTGTTCCTAAATTTCTTGCCGGTAAAGATAAGAAAAAAGAAGAAAAAAAGAAGAAAAATGCAAGCAGAAAGGAGAGCAAAGCAGGAAGCGTCCGCACGGCAGCAAAGCAGGAAGCTTAAAAAGTTATAGAAACAAGGGGTCGTCTTCTCTAAATCACTGATGCTGTTCAGCTGTCTGATCGTTTTTGGGGCCATTAATGTAGTGAGAGAAATTATAAACATAAAAAAAGGGGGAGGTGCTGGGGTGTGAGACAGGGATGCTTGTATGTTGTGTGTGTGTCTATACTTTGGATGATGTTTGTGTGGGTGTAGGGGGAATGTTTGTGTGCACCGAGACACCAAAACACAAGAAACACAACACACAAACAACACCTGGGGGGCATGGCATGCGGTGCATGTCGGGCGGGGCCACTTAGGTGGCCCGGCTCATTGCAGTCACTGCCCCTCAATTTTAATTGCCCACAACACACACTACATAAACAGTCAGGAGAGGGGAGGGAGAGGGTATTAGGGACCTCTCACACCTCAGTTCCCCCTGTGTATGGCCGGGGGCGGGAGGGGGGAGGTGGTTGCCCGGGGCTGGGTCCCGGGGTGGCTACGCTGGTGGGCTGCTGGCTCTGTGGGTGTTGGGTCAAGGGGGGGTGCTTGGGGCTCGCTGTCCTCTGGTCCTCCTGGGGTATCCCCCACGGGGCATGGTGGGTGGGTTATGTGTGACGTGACTGTGTGATGGTGAGTGCTTGTGGGTACGGCACAGGGGAGGGTGTGAGTGGGGGGTTATATGGGGTGCAGAATGGGTGTGGGGTGTTTCTGTTTTTGTAAAAGTTGTAGGAAATTTTCTGGTGTGTTCATGTACAGGTGTAACAGTTTGTTGTCTGGTGATGGTGTGGATTGAAGGGTCGTTTCCTTCTGTCTGTGATCTTTTTGTCTCCTTTCTTCTTACCCTTTTGCTCTTTTTGCTATTTTCCATCTTTTTCTGTCCCCTCCAGTCAGGTCCAGCAAGATTACATAGATTCCGTGATTGAACGTAAATAAATAAATAAATGAATCAGATTATCAAGAGGAGCCTTACCCATAGGCCTCCCCTTGGCAGAGCAAATTTGTTCAGCACGATACAGCAACCAGAGCTCTCCTCTCTAATATTGTCTTTGACAGGTGGTAGAAAGGATTTATACTTCAGATTTGCAGAAGCAGATCTAGAAATGTTTTGATGAGGGCCAGGCAAGGGCACTGACCAGGAAAAGGGAGACAC
The DNA here is from genome assembly GCF_017639745.1 of Melanotaenia boesemani. Taxonomy (NCBI): domain Eukaryota; kingdom Metazoa; phylum Chordata; class Actinopteri; order Atheriniformes; family Melanotaeniidae; genus Melanotaenia; species Melanotaenia boesemani. Next base: position 23,647,972 of record NC_055702.1, on the reverse strand, counting down.
AAATGAGATATACTTTTTAAAGGTCTTGATTTCATGTAATATTGTCTTATCTCTTGCTATGTCCTTTTCCTTCCTTTTCTTCTCATCCTCCAGTAATGTTCTCCTACATTCTATGAATAGTGGTGCACGTTCAAAATGGACAGTGCGTTCTGGGGGGCAGGGGGTGGGGGGGTTCTCAGTGTGAAGTGTGATTTCTCAGCCTCGGGTTGCTATTGAAGAATATTAAAGAATCACATTTTCTAATCCACATTATTATATAATTTCTTAAGTTTTCAAATTGATCAGATCCCTGAACTTACACTTTATTTAGTTAACAAATGATTTAAACTAACGTAACGCATACATTGATTTGATGGCTTTGTGAATTTTTCTCAAATGGTGCTTTTTTTCATCCTGTCTAATTTAGAAACCTGTACCAAAATGCTATTTAGTCATTAACAAAACCAAAACAAACTTTACACAACTTGAATAAATCTCTTTGTGTGGCAGACGTTTGTCAGTTTTCATCAATAAGCCCAAATGGCAGATGAAGTGTCAGACGGTTCGACTGACTATGGGTTGGGACTCCACAAACGTAATCAGCAAGAGAGGAAGTGGGAGTAATTGAAGTCCTGCAGTCATTTCCTTGTTGAGGAAAATGTTGTGGAGGGCATCTGTAACTGGAGGTGACAGGTTCTGAGTTGCAGCCAGGACTGTCTGTCTGTAGAACTGCGATAGCAAAAACCTTAATTAAAGGTGTTGCTCTTTCCTGCTGCCAGGTTAAAAATGGCTTCACCTTAATATGAAAAGCAAATATTCATCAGAAACCACATTAAACAGCAGAGTGAGATAAAATGAGGAAAACATCTTAGATTTAGTCCCTTTTGAGATTGTCTTCAGAAAAGCATTCACATGCTGTACTACGGTGATAAAATGTAAGTTTATTTTCTTCAAATGTGGAAAATACGACATCAGACAGACAAGAAATAATGATAAGGTGAAAAGTTTCTGGTGAAAACTTTAGCTGTTAACTAAAACAAAGGCTAAATGCAGAAGCTGTGTCTGGGAAAATGATAGGGCCATCCATCCATCCATCCATCCATCCATCCATCCATCCATCCATCCATCCATCCATCCATCCATCCATCCATACAGACAGACAGACAGACAGACAGAACACCTCACCAGGGAAGCATCCTGACCAGGAGCTTCTCACCTTATCACTGAGGGAGAGCCTGGCCACCCTCCGGACAAAACTCATTTTGGCCACTTGTATTCGTGATCTCGTTAATTCCATCACTACCCACAGCTCTTGACCATTGAGGAGGATAGGAATGTAGATCAACTGGTGAATGTCTCAGCAGCATTGAGAATATTTATTGCAGTTGGATAAAAGTAGTTTTTAAGCCTGTTTGTCCTCATTTTGAAGCTTAATTGTATGCCTAATAGCAACAGAACAAAAAGATTGGGTCCAGTAGGTTTATGGTGGGGGATCTTGAGAGCCTCCAGAGGATGGAGCATCACTGAGGATGCTCAGAGCCCATCTGAGGCAGCGCGTACTGTCCTTCTCCTGGAAAGTAATACAGCAGCTGTACCATATACACACATTAACATTTGATGTTACTGTTAGTAATGGCATCTATTGTCTGTTTTAGGATATAACATTTTCTCCGTCTTCTCAATTCTAATGTTGAGCTTGTATAAAAACTAATTCCAACTACAATATTTTATTTTAGATTCCCCACCAGGGTCACCAGAGCAAGGGAAACCTCTGCGAGCAGCTCAACTGAAAGTCATCTAACCAGACCAACTTTAAGTACCCTCCATCATCCCAACTACACACACACACAAGCACTTCACAATGATTTTGAGCTAACTGCACCCGCTGCACCTTCAAGGCCATGCTGGGAATGTCCCCTCGTGGAGCTCTGACTTTTGTGTCTGCACTTTTTGAGGGTTCAATGAGCGACAAGGAGGATTACATCACTCTTAACTCCTGACATGGCCAACATGGTTGAAAATGGCTTATTGGTGGATGACCTTGTACCTGAGACTGTTCATCACCCTGCCTTTCTCTCCAGGAGGACTAAAATGCTGGAGATGGATGCTCTGAAAATGTAGTCCATTACTCGCTTGATAGTACATGTCAACAGGATAATCTGAATAGTTAAAGATAATAAACTCATAAACATCATAAAATACAGCCATTGTTTATTCTTACATCTTTTATGTACTTTAGAGCTACTTTTTTATTATGTATGTATGTATGTATGTATGTGCTTGACATACTATACAGTATATTTCTATAAAGAAAATGTAAACACACTAGTGCCTGTTTTCTGCAGTTATTCACCCATGATTTTCTTGACCTTTCAGTTTGAAGGCTCTACTTCATTTCAGTGAATTAATTCAGAAAGGGAATATTTTAGTAAAATGCATAATGGCTGCTGTGAGTACTAATTATTTAAATTACAACAAATAAATGCCTGAAATATTTCACTTTGTGTGTAATAAATCTTTTATAAGCTTCACTTTCCTGAATTGAATTGTTGAAATGAATTAACTTTTTAATGATATTATAATTTACTAAGCTGCACCTGAAGTGTTAAAAGCGTAAAATAAAATAGAATTCTCATCTACTCATTTATCCCTATTAACCACATAAGTGTGACATAAGAGCTGATTTTCTTGCTTCTATTTAGAAGCACCAGTGTGAGCACACTGTTTCACAGTCAGCATTACATCATAAAATCACACAAGTTCAAAATAAAGATATTTGCATTATACACAGTGACTGGATTTAAAGAAATTACATGCATTTCTGCATGTAGACATGGAAATAAAATCTGTCCACTTAGTCTATGTTGACATCCAACATGTCACTGTTCTTTTAGATCCTTTGAATTCATTCCTGTTATTAGCATCTGGCCTTGTACCTGGGAGTAAATAAGATAAGATAAAAGTACTTTATTCATCCCAAGTTGGAAAATTTAGGTGTTGCAGCGATACAGTCATTTAGCAGTTGTGCTTCTAAAGGTAGCAAAGTAAAAAATCAGTATAAGAAATTTCAATATCTACAAAAGACTTATACAAGGAGGTATTTAGCTATACCCAGTAAGAAGTGAGAATAGCCAGCAAATAATATAGTCCAGTGCAATGATTAGTAGTGACAGTTGTTTTCAGTGACACAAAATGAGGAGTTTAACTGTGTAAGGTTGATCCAGTCAGTGCAAAAATTCACCAGTTACAACAGTCACTCATATTGTTATCTCTGACACAATGATGATGAGTTAAACAGTCTTATTGCGTGTGGCAGGAAAGATTTCCTGAAGCGGTCCATGAGACAGCGAAGCTGTCTGAGCCTTTTGGAAAAGGAGCTCCGCTGTCTGTCCAGCACAGGGTGGAGAGGGTGGTCCGGGTTATCCAAGATAGATAACAGTTTGTTCAGTGTCCTTCTCTCCACCTCTGCTTCTAAAGTGTCCTGTCTGCAGCCAATGACAGAGCCAGCCTTCCTGATCAGTTTGTTCAGTCTGTTGGTGTCACTGGCTGCAATGCTGCCCCCCCAGCAGACCACAGATGAAAACAGGGCACCGGCCACAACAGACTGGTAAAAGATTTCAAGCATCTTGCTGCACACGTTGGAATGACCGCAGCTTCCTCAGGAAGTAGAGTCTGCTGCAGGCCTTCTTGTACACAGCTGTGCTGTTGGTCTTCCAACTCAGTCTGTTATCGATAGTCACTCCCAGGTATTTATATTCCTCAACCGTGTCCACATCACTACCCAGGATGCAGAGGGGCTGTGGAGCTGATCCCTTCTTCCTGAAGTCTAACACCATCTCTTTGGTCTTGTCCACATTAAGCAGCAGGTGATTCTTACCCGCCCACTCCACAAATCCGTCCACCAGCCCCCTGTACTCCTCTTCCCGTCCACTACTTATACACCCAACAACTGCAGAGTCGTCAGAAAATTTCTGAAGGTGACATGATTCTGAGTTGTACTGAAAGTCTGTGGTGTATAAGGTGAACAGGAATGGAGAGAGCACAGTGCCCTGCGGGGCTCCTACATCACTCACCACCACATCAGACAGGACACCGCCCAGCCGGACAAACTGCGGCCTGTCTGTCAGGTAATCAGCGATCCAGGAGACAGAGGACCCGCCGACACCCATCAGCCGCAGCTTCCCACTCAGTAAAGAAGGCTGGATGGTGTTGAAGGCACTGGAGAAGTCAAAGAATGTGACTCTCACAATGCCTCCACTACCATCCAGGTGCGAGTGAGCTCGCTGCAGCAGATAGATGACAGCATCATCCACCCCCACACGTGGCCGGTAGGCAAACTGCAGAGGGTCGAGAGAAGGTTTCACCAGCGGCCTCAGGTGGGCCAACACCAGCCTCTCCAGCACCTTCATCACATGTGATGTAAGGGCAACTGGGGAGCAGTGGAGCAGTTGGAAGAGGAGGGGGGAGGTGTGGGATGGCTGGGGTAGGGGCAGAGGAGACAGGGGCAGTCTGAGAGCTAAACCTGTTGAAAAAGGTGTTAAGCTCGTTAGCTCTCTCCCTATTACCCTCAGTCAGTCTGCCTCTCCCCCCACATCCAGTGATCTCCTTAATTCCAGACCACACCTCCCTCATGTTGTTCTTCTGGAGTTTGGCCTCCAGCTTCCTCTTGTAAGAGTCCTTACACTCCCTCAACTTGTCCCTCAGTTGGTGCTGCACCCTCCTCAGCTCCTCCCTGTCTCCAGACCTGAAGGCTCTCTTCTTCTTCTTGAGTAGGGTCTTCAGGCCGCTAGTGATCCACGGCTTGTTGTTGGGGAAGCATCTAACAGTCCTGGAGGACATGACAGTGTCCTCACAGAATTTGATGTATTCCGTGATGCTGTCCATCATAGCGTTGATGTCCTCCCCATGAGGCAGGCAGAGTGCATCCCAGTCTGTGCAGTCAAAGCAGTCCTGCAGGGCCTCCTCAGCCTCCTGTGTCCACCTCCTCACTCTCCTTGTGGGCACAGGCTGCCGCCGGACAATAGGCACATACTTTGGTGAAAGCAGAACAAGGTTGTGATCTGACCTGCCGAGGGGGGGAAGGGCGGTTGCACTGTATGCTCCCTGTGCGTTTGCATACAGTAGGTCCAGAGTTTTATTGTCCCGAGTGGAGCAGTCCACATACTGAGTGAAGTCAGTCAGTGTTCTGTCCATGCTAGCATGATTAAAGTCCCCTATGATATATGTGTGAGAGAGAGAGAGAGAGATTATTCACAAGACAGCTGCCAATCTTCCCTGGAGTGGACGTTTCAGCATTTTTTAACCGCGAGATGTGGCATTGCAACCCTCAAAAAAACTGCAAAATCCAAACGGTGCATCTCAGACGTATATATGGATTGTTTAGAGGGGTTAAAAGGATAGTCTTAACACTCAAAAAACCTAACAGTGAGGTTTAGATTTGAAAAAATTGCAGTAAAAATTGCAAATTTTAGTAACCTTGACTTAACCACAAACTCTTCTGTATATTAAAGCTTTCTAGTCAATGTGAGGCCGCCCGTCTGACTGCAGAAACAAAATCAGAATAATAATCACAGCCGCAAATCTACAACAGAATGACTGAAAAAGAAAATAATAAAAAGCGCAATAATGCTCCAAAATCCAGAATTCTAATGAAATTAAATCTGATTTAAATGTTGTGATGGGATCTGAGCCATATCCCCAGGAACCGGAGCAATCTGGGACAATGTTGTAACGTGTACCAAGAATTCCTTAAAAATAATGTTAAAAAGAAGAAAATTATTTCAAGGTACTGCTGCCAAAGGTGGTTCTATGAGCTATCAAAGCCTGGAATGTTTTGGCTTAGTTTTAGTTAAATAAATAATGACACAACATAATGTCATTTATCTGAGGTTAAATTTAGTAAGGGTCAGATAATATCTCTATTATCTCTTGATGCATAAAACATTAAAATTGAAAGAGGATGTATTTTGTATTTTACATGCCTGTAAAACCCAAACCTCCCACTGAAAATTGTGCTGGGTCACATTTGAAAAAAAAAATTAAATTGTGAGGATCGAATAGAGATTTTTCTTTTTATTACAGTTTTTTATTTTGTGAAAAGAGACTGGGTTACACTGAAGTCTATGGAAAACTCAATATGTTCGCTCATTTCATTTTCTGAGGGTAGCATTGCAACAAGTCATTGAAGCAAAATAATTTTTTTCCAGTTGTCTCCAACACAGTATTTTTCCCCCAGCACTGTATGTATTTGTTATACAACCCCTGCATTTTAATGTTGGTAATTTGGTTGTGTTTGCCTGCACTCTGTGTGCCTGAACACAGCCTGCAGTGCATTGTGTGCTCTGTCTCAATCCAGTTAAGGTGCCATGTGGATGAACACATCTTTTGGCTGAATTACCTGTATAATACCATATAAAAGACTGTGTAATGACCTCACAAACATTTTATTGCTCCTCAGAAAACAGAGGTTTGATGAAGTGACAATGGCTTTGTTTTTTTTTTTTTTTTTGGCATGAAAGTTGTTTTGTCTTCAGCACAGAAAAATGTTGGAAGAGTCCAAATCCAGAATTCTTGGGTGTTTAGCTCCACTATAATGGAGGTGAACAGCCACATCTCTCAATTTCTGTTGATTAACTTGGAAGTTGTGAGGCAGAAAACTGTGTACAGGCAGACACTGTAGATGACACGGTTTAATATTTAGTCTGCCTCGACTCTCAGTCTTACGGTCTCACTGACATTTCTGCTTTTCAGACTCTGCCCTCAACCTCTTTTCCAATATTTTTAATCCTTCACAGTCCTCTTCTTCCATTTGTCATCCTATGGTGGACTTTGTTCAGACTGATGGCATTACATTCCCCCTCCAACCTCTCACCTATTGCTTTCTCCTTCTGTTATCTACTAAGCCTCGCTCCCACCTTGTATCTGACCCCCACAGGCCTCTCCTTTTTTTCCTCTTAAACCTTTAAACCCAAGTGTTTCAAGTTAGCTCTGCTTTTTGCCCTTTAGAGCATTTAGGTGTTTGGATGTCATGGAGTTGTACTTTCCAGAAGAAGCCTCTGTGTCATTTTACCTTCTTTCACAATAGTCAAGTTTCCAGACATAGATTTGGGTTTGGTGGTTGTTGACGTACAACAATACTCTGCAATTATTAGTTATTCCATGATACACTTGCTGTTATTGTTTACCTTGGTTTGGTTAGAGGTATGAATAAGCCTGGTACCATTTAAAACTCTGGATATTAGGCTTGTAAATATTATGCTTTGTTATTTTTACAGTGGTGGCAATACCAGAATATGGTAGATGGTGTTAAACCTTTAACCTTTTCACACACAGTTTACTCTTTTACTTCTACCACACGCAGATATTAAAGACACACTACGGAACTTTTGTACATTTCCTCAGTACCCTTGTCAGTGGTTAAATTAGCATCCATCTTGCATCCTACCGGTACTGTGAGATTTCTCCAGCAGTTAAAGAGTCTTAATCTTGACTCTTGTCATATGTCTTGTTTCTTTTGCTCTTCCTCTGATCTCTTTTTGCATTTCTTTACTGAATCAGCAACAGGGCATGTTCAAAAATGGCCAGTGTGTTGATCTCCGTTTGCTAGCATGTGAAGCATGCATAAAGCGAGACTACATCAAGCAGCATCCCTGATGAAAACATAGATTAGTTCAGTTTCTCAGGCTGGAGATGCTGCTGGACAGCAATGGCTTCAGAAATACACCCTGTAGATGTCACTGTGCCATCACATGAGTCCAGAATGCAAGGGTTTAAGGTTGGAAAGTTACGTAATGTGTCTTTAAGTCTGATTTTGACCTGCCTTTTCACACAACAAAATGTTGGTCTGCTTGGGATCTTGTCGAACATGTTTGTCTCATTTGTATTAGTTAACAAATACATAAATATGTTTTCTTGCAGTTTTTTTTGTCCTCTTGCATTAATTTGATTCATTATTGATGATAACTATGAAACTATGAGATGATGAGATTAGCATTGGCACACTTCATGGTACAACATGCACGAGAGACAAGCATTGGCACGACTAATTGTCCACTGGATGTATACGTAAGTGCCAAAGGCCACTAAACATCAACCTACTGTAGGTCAGGGGTAGGCAAGTTTAGTTCTTTAGAGCTGTAGTTTTGCAGGTTTCCCTTTCTTTGACACACCTGATTCAAATTAAATGGATACATCCTTTTATCTCGGTTCTGCTCAGTAACTCATTCATTTAAATCAGGCGTGTCAAACGGGGAAGCATCTAATACTTGCAGGACTGCTGCTCTTCAGGACTGAACTTGCCTACTACAGACCCAGGTCCACAGTCCCTTTGATACATGAAACAGTGGTAAAATATTTACTGTAGGAGTGAAATGCTGTACAGGGTGGACACTGCATTCTAATCAGACACAAGGAGTGTTCCTACTTACATGCTATCATTGGTGCTTTCCAAAAGCAAATCTTCTCCTTACGATGAACATTGCGTAACAGGGCAACTGCAAGTAAAAGCCACAATGTGATGAGCTACAAAAGCACAATGTTATAAAAAAAGCTCAAACTGATCCACCTCTAACTGGCTAGCATGAATTGGCAAAAGAAAGCATCAGACAATGTCTTCTGCTGCAATCTGTTGCCAGAGATCTGAAGGGTCAGACCACACTTTGTGGTACACTATAACTGATCATTTTTCCCCTGCATCATTTTCCATTGGCAATGTCACTGTAGGCAGGATTAGCTGCTTATCAATCCAGAGTGTGAAGCTGCAGCCATGCAGAGAACACACACATAGATGTGTGTGTTGATTGCATAACATTGATTTTAGCATATGCTTTCATCCAAATTAAGCTATAGACATGCAATGCAGAATGATTATTGCATTGATGAGTTTGCGGCTGGCTTTTAGTTCAGGCTACTTTGCTTATCTGCTCTGCTCTTGTCGGCAGAGACAAAAGATCAATCTGTGCTCGTCATTACTAAACATGTGGATGTGTTCAGCTGCCATGGGATCTTTGTGCAGATACATCAGTAGTTTGTTGTAAACTGTGTGTTGGACTTTCAGAATTACTTCATGAACAAGGGACATGTGTTTGTGCATGTGTGTGTGTGTGTGTGTGTGTGTGTGTGTGTGTGTGTGTGTGTGTGTGTGTGTGTGTGGGTGGGGGGCACAGCTGTAGAGCTGTTTATACCCACAGGTGTTGACTCTCTGACCAATCAATGCCATGCAATGTTTCAGCACCATTAGTTGCAGCAGTTTGACCTGTGTGCCCTCAGTGGAAAATAGAAAGGCTTCTTGATATGTGGGTAGTACTTTGCATTTTCTTGGAAATAGTTTTATAAAGACCTAAAATATCTTTGGATTAGTGACTAAAGGGTAATGCCAACCATTTAATCAGACCTTAGATAAAAATGTAATTAAAAAACAGGCAAACTGCACTCACCAGCCACTTTATTAGGTCCACCTTACTAGTAACAGTAAGGCTTTTTTTTCTTTAGAACTGCTTTAATTCTTGGTATCATAGACAAAAACTTGTAGGAAACATTCCTCATAAGGTTTCCTCCATACTGACAAGATAGCATCACACAGTTGCTGCAGGTTTGTCGGCTGCATCCATGATGAGAATCTCCCGTTCCACCACATCCCAAAGCTGCTCTACTGGACTGAGATCTGGTGGCTGTGGAGGTCGTTGGAGTCCAGTGAACTCATTGTCATGTTCTAGAAAGCAGGTGGAGATGATCTGAGCTTTGTGACATGGTGCATTATCCTGCTGGAAGTAGCATCAGAAGATGCTCCACTGTGGTCATAAAGGGATGGACATGGTCAGCAACAATACTCAGGTAGGCTGTGGTGGTTAAACCAGGCCATGTTGGTACTAAGGGACCCAAAGTGGGCCAAGAAAATATCCTTCACACTATAACACCAGCATCAGCCTGAATTGTTGATCTAAGGCAGGATGGATCGTGTTTTCATGTTTCCAGCAGATTCTGAGCCTAGCATCTGAATGTGAAGCTGAAATTAAGACTCGTCAGACCAGCAACGTTTCTCCATCTTCTATTGTCCATTGTTGGTGAGTGTGTGAATTGTAGCCTCAGTTTCCTGTTCTTAACTGACAGGAGGAACCCGGTGTGGTCTTCTGCTGCTGTAGCCCATCTGCTTCAAGGTTGGACATGTTGTGTGTTCAGAGATGCTGTTGGGCAGACCTTGGTTGAAACCTGTGGGTATTTGACTTCCTGTTGCCTTTCTATCATCTCCAACCAGTCTGCTCATTTTCCTCTGATGTCTGACATCAACAAGATAAGTTAGTCCAGACAACTGCTGCTCACTGGATATTTTCTCTTTTTTAGAACCATGTCATGTTCAAGGTCACTTAAATCCCCATTTCTTCCTCATTGTGATGCTCATTTTGAACTTTATCAAGTCATATTGACCATGTCTACATGACTAAAAGTGCTCGGTTGGTGCCATGTGATTGGCAATTGATTGTAATTGGTTGACTACATATTTATGTTAACAAGCTATTGATAATTTGGAACATGAAATTCTACCTAATAAATAGATGGTGAATGTATATAGTTGTTGTGGTCCATGTCCCTGCTCCCATGTCCCTGAGGCTGTTGTGGGCGTGCCTCTGTTTTCCTGGCAACCAGGATCTTCACCTGCACCTGTATTTATACCTGCTTGCCCTTCCAGTCATCTCCAGATTGTTGGTTGACCCTGTGTTAACAGCATTTGGCCATTTCTGAATTTAGTTTGTCAGCTATTTCCCTCAGCTTTGTCTAATCTTCGTTTGTGCCTCTCAGACCCAGACTTATCTCTTGCTGCCTGCCTTTTACACCACTTTCATACTTCTGCTCATCTCCGGCCCGTTTCCCCACTAGTGGATTACAATAAATCTTTTTCACTTACATTCAACTCTGTGGTCATGCTTGGATCCTGGTATCACCTTAAACACACATAATGGGGTTAAATTATTTTATACAGTACTTCTCTGATCTTGTTACCACTTAGTATTTTTGCACTTCAAGACATTCAAGCCATTTGGACACATTTATAGAGCATTTATTTGTCTATACAGTGAAGGATTTATGCAGTGCTTTCCTCTCATGAACATGGCTTTAACACACTTCAATGTCTTTCACAGGAGCACTTTAACATGTGAATCAGGGAAACCAGAGATCAAACCACCAACCTTCTGATTAGCAAATCATCATTTTACCTACTGGGCCAAAGACCTTCCAGCTAGTCTTGTGGAATATTTTGGCAGACACAACACTCCCTGCTTTTCAGTCTAAACCTCAGTAATTCTTGGGCCATTTCCATTGTTAACAAACCCTTAAGTCCTTGAGCCCTTTGGGTTTCACCTCAGGCACGTGTGCGTTTCAACAGCAGTGACTTATTTGTTCAGTTTGCAAGCTGAGAACATTCACTATGCTTTGAATCTGGTCTCTAAAAACATTTAGTTTGCTTGCACTGGCTCTGAAATATGACACTTTATGTACAACCTTGTGACGACATTGATGTTCTGGGAAGGCTGCCAGTAGTTGCATTTATTTTAAGTCCCTTGTGTTATTTCATGACCTGACTGTAACTTTTTCTGTTTTTTTGCTGTGCGTTTCAAGCAGAAGCTTCTGAATTCATTTACAGAGAAGCTAAATTTATGACGTGATTGTCTGCAAGTCCTCCAACCTGAATGACCGTAGGAGTTGTTTTTCCCTCTAATGGCTGAGACCAAACGAAGCAACTCCCTGTGCAGACTCTCTGTGGTTATATATTCTTGCTCACGCGTAGCATTTAGGTAACAGTCCGTTCACATCCCTGCCACTGGGATGTATCAATATATTGCTACTGTTGAATATTTTTTAAGGAAATGAGGAAAAAAAGACATCACTATGTCAGAATTTATGTTCATCTTGGCTGTGTGAAGCACTTTAATCAAAGTGGAGGCAGGTTGGAGTTGATTTTAACACAGTTTAGTGACCACATTGATGTCAGAGGTTTTGAAGCTCGTTTATAGTAATTTCATTGGTTAAATAATAGTATATCTGCCTATACACAAAAAATATATCCATCCAACCATCCATCCATCCCCTTATTTTAACTTCAAATTAGCCTCCTCAGTTATATCTCCAAAGTTGCTAAGCAACCTAGGTGTCATTATGTCCTTCTGCCACTATGTTGATTCTGTCTCTCAATCATGTTGCTTTGTACTTGACAGCATAAGATAAATCAGGACACATCGGACTTGCTATACCACCCACCTCTACAGACCATGGTCATCTCTCACCTTGACTACAGCTCTTCTAGCAGGCCTCGCAGTGAAAACCCTACAAATGCTTTAAAACGCAACACTGCAGCTGGTGTTTGAGCAGGCAAAGAGGACCTGCAACTCTAATACTTAACTATACAAGCATATATTTAAGTTTAGGTTGCTGATGCTTGCCTACAGAGTGACTGCAAAGTCTACCCCCGTCTCAACCATGTCTGGAGTAGACTTACAGTGGGTATGGAAAGTTTTCAGACCTCTATAAATTTTTTACTCTTTGTTTTATTGCAGCCATTTACTAAAAAAAAAAAAAAAAAAAAAAATCTCATTAATGTACACTCAGCACCCCACCTTAATTGAAAAAAAACAGAAATGTAGACATTTTGGCAAATTTCTTAAAAAGGAAAAAATGAAATAGCACATGGTCATAAGTATTCAGACCCTTTGCTGTGACACTCAGATTTAACTCACATGTTGTCCATTTCTTCTGATACTCCTTGAGAGGGTTCTACTCCTTCATTGGAGTCCAGCTGTGTTTAATTAAACTGATAGGACTTGATTAGGAAAGGCACACAGCTGTCTACAGTATATAAGACCTTACAGCTCGCAGTGCTTGTCAGAGCAAATGAGAATCTTGAGGTCGTAGGAACTGCCCAAGGTGCTCAGAAGCAGAATTGTGGCAAGGCACAGATCCAAGCCAAGGTTACAAAAGAATTTCTGCAGCACTCAAGGTTCCTAATCCTCCATAATCCTTAAATGGAAGAAGTTTAGGATGACCAGAACTCTTCCTAGACCTGGCTGTCCAGCCAAACTGAACAATCGTGGGAGAAGAGCCTTGGTGAGATGTCCACATGGCACTGTGATGTGAAAATGGTGGTGAAAACTAGGAGAAAGGCTTCAACATCCCCATGAAACCACTGTAGTACATACTGCAAGGCTGTGGGGGGTGCTAAAGAGTAACACTCCAAAGCTAGAACAAAACAACGCATGCGCAGATAAAGGCTCACTGTGTGTTGCAGGAAGTACACATTGGAAGCAGAGAAGAGAAGATGGCTGAGGATTCACAACGAAGCAAAAGAGAAACATTTGTTTGGACTGATGAAGAAGTCAAGCTTCTTCTCCAAGTAATGCTGGACTACAAAGCAAAAAAAACTTGAGGAATGGTGGATTGGGAATCGGCATGTGTTTGTCACATTGACGTCATATCAGTGGTGCGGTTACGCTGTCCTCACAATGTCCACATAAGAATCTGACCATTTGAAGCCCAGACCACCTTCATGTGTTCTTGTCAATCAAAATTCATGAATGTTTTCATACCTGGACTATCTATTTTGAGTGGGACACCAAAATTGCCATGAGAAGGTGCTATCACAGACTAAGTTTAGTTATTATAGGTTCATGACTAATATATTTGGAAGATGACATTATTTTATCATTATTATGCAGTTATCTTAAATTTACTGTAAACAAGGTGCTAAAAAGAGTAAAGGGGTATTAGAAACTTAGAGGAATGAAGACCTGACTGGACAGACTGGACGGGCGAAAGATAAAAATACACCAAAACGCATTAGCAAGCGTATTTTAAGGTCTGTGTTTAGGTGTGTCAGTCAAAAAAGGGTCATATAGCTGTCACATAACCATACAGTATTCTGACAATCCTCCAAACAGGACCTCAGTTTGATGCCTCACGGTGAGAGATAGACCGAGGTGGAAAGCTGAGCTGTGCACCATAGCGTCATGGATAAGTGGATGTTCTGGGGGCTGGCACAAGTTGAAAGCATTTGTGGCAGCAATGTGTGTGAAGGATCAACACTGTATACATAAATTATATTTATAGTAATTGGGATCTTCAGAAACATAAGGGAAATGGGTTGGAGCTGGTAGCTGATAAGGGTAGAAAAAGGCAGGTTGGAAATGCCAGGCAACAAAACTCATCTCTTAAAACCACCAAGCTGATGAGACGGAAGGCTTTTGGCTGGCTGAACAGTTCAGGAGGAGATTATCCCTCATCCTTCCCAGATGATTACCAATTGTACTTCAGCAGGTCTCCCCAGAGAGTGTACTCTCGCTGCAGCCATTAACATTTCTGTTATCCAGTCAGTAAGAGATTTTTGTGATTACCCTAAATTTCACAAACCTCCCAGTCCATGCAATGTTTATTTTTCTTATGTATTATTTGAAAGAAAACTATTATAACTCCAAATGTGAAATGTTTTTTGTATTTTTGTCTTTATTTTTAAGACTCACAAGTTGCTAATTTTCATGAGTCTTGAACTCATGAAGCTTCACAATTATGAAATACACCACATTGCCAAAAGTATATGGACATATGGCTGTACATCGTTTTCTAAATTTTTGAGGTTTAAAATGGAGGTAGCCCACCCTTTGTAACAGCTTCAATTCTTCCTGAAAGATTTTCTACAAGGTTTAGCAGTATTTTCATAGCTATAGCTCTTTAGCTGTTTATACATATATAACCATTCTTCAAGGAGCACATTTGTGAGATCAGAGGTCACGCACTGACGTTGAACAACTAGGCCTGGATCTCCATTTTCACTCAAATTTTTGCCAAAGGTTTTCTGTCGGGCTGAGACTAGGACTCTGTGAAGGCCAGTCAAGTTCAATTTACAGCAAAGTGGCTCGTCCATGTCTTCCATGTCACGTTGAAACTTCAAACTGTTCCCATAAAGTTTAGAGCATAGAATTTTTCAAAACGTCTCGCTATGCTGAAACATTAAGAGTTTCCCTTTAGTGGAACTAAGTAGTCAAGTCCAATCCCTGAAAAACAGCCCCACACCACAATCCCCCACAAAGCTTCATTCTATTGTCATTCAGCAGACACTTTCTCATACATCTGAAGGTGGTTAGACAGTAGCGTTAAGGGTCTTGCCTAAGGAGCCAGCTGAAAGGTGTTAATATTCATCCTCCTATGATATTTGAACTCAGATCTCCTGGATAGGAGACAACTGCCCTGACTCCCCAACTGAGCTATCCAGCGGACTTCCCACAGTGCAGTCAGGCAGGTACCATTGTCCTTGCAAGCCCAAACCTGGACTTATCCATTAGATTAATGGACAGAAGTGTCATTTGTTACTCCAGAAAACATGTCTCCACTTCTCTAGAGTCCAATAATAATGTCTTTACACGACCGCATTCAACACTCTGCATTGTGATGTAAGACATGGACGCAGCTGCTTGGTCATGGAGACCGATACCATGAAACTCTCTACAAACTATCCTTCAGCTAACCTCAAAGCCACATGAAGTTTGGAGGTCTGTCTTTATTGATTCTGCAGAAAGCTGGTGACCTCTGTGCAGCGCTGATCTCTGATTTTACATGTTATACCACTTTGTGGCTGACATTTCCAACTGCTTCCACTTTGTTGTAATTCCACTAACAGCTGACCATGAAATATTTAGAAGCAAAGAAATGTCACGAATGGCCTTACTGCACATGTGGCATCCTACCCAGCAACCAAGCTTGAATTCACTGAGCTCCTGAGAGCAACCCATCCTTTCACAAATGTTTGTAGATTCAGTATTCATGCATAGGATCTTCATTTGGACATTGAAGTAATTGGAAAATGTGAATTCAATGATTTGGAGGGACGTCCCAATACTTATGTCAATATAATGTATGCAGCAACAGGTTTTCAGTTGAAATGTGTCATCTTGTTAATCTATAGTAATACTAAGGTCCAGCATTGTTCACCACCCTTATTAATTTCTTTAATTCTTTTTAGTTTGTTTGTTTTTGTTGTTACTTTTAATCTCTTTTACTTTTTTCTTTAGTTTGTTTAAATCCTTTTAATGTTTCTTTTGCAACCGCTGTAATGCTTTTAATGTCTTATGTAAAGCACTTTGAGTTGTCTTGTAAATTAAATGTTCTGCACAAATAAACCTGCCTTTTGTAATGGGTCTGGAGGGGGCCGTGTACAGCCCGAGGAGGCAACCAACAGTGCCACTGAGGGACTTCACACTTCAGCACAACCCCGTCCACCCTACAGACAGATTCTTGCCATACCACGAGGCAAAGAGGTGTTATTATATAAAAAAATAACATTTTTATTCAAACAAAGCAATAATATCTAAACAGATCAAAAAAACACACACGTCCAAAAAAGGTTGCCTCAAGGCGGAAGGGGGAAACCATGTCAGGGCATGGGCTTACTATGCGGAGGGTCCAACCATTTAATAGGGAAAAAGAGCCACCCGTGTTAACACTCACACAAAAACACATGCAGCAAGAAGGGGGAGTTGTGAACCACCACCATGGATTGGACTGCCGCTCTGGGCCCACCACACCTGACAAAAAAAGAAAATCATTTAAAACCTAATGTGGCTTTCTGGTCGTGCAAGGGTCGGACAATGCCACTCCGGGGCTTTCACCCAGGGAAATGCACCAAGGTGGTGAACTTACCACCAGGCACCCAAGTTCAAAATGCACGAGGCAGAGACAGCAGTTCCAATAAACAGATGAATTTATTTAAACAAAAGATATCAATTCAAAAAACCAATAAAACCAAGGGAGTAAATCAGGGCTGAGACCTACTTGGTTGGGGAGGGTCTAGACAAAATGAAAAAGAAGGGGGTCCCAGGAACACCACAAGTGAGGTTAAACCAAAACCAACTTAAATCCACACGACACACAGAGGGGGCACCACCAACACCACTAGAGACACCAATCCACCACCAAAGGCTCAGCACCTGATAAAAGAAAGAAAACAGAATTATAAAATACTCCCAATGAAACAAAGTCACTAAAACTTGGTAAAAAAAAAAAAGATAACCAAAAGAACTGCCTCTACTCTAAAACACGCAAGCGCACATGTGCACTCTAGCTCGGCTAATGGCTGTCAATGGTAGCAATTATTCTGAGTAGTCAGGTGACGGCATCAGTGTCCACAAAGTAGTCAACAGTTCCAGAAAAAGCAAGACTTAGCCCCAGCGCATCCTCCTGATGAAGATCCCCCAAGATGGCCGCGCCCAAGCAAAGCGAAGCAAAATGAAGTGCAGCAAAGCAAAGCAGCAGCGGCCCCCAACAGACGTGATCCGGCGCCGCACGGCCACTCCATAGCTCAAATCGGGTGATCCGGGATTGCACGGCGAATTGTGGAGCTTTCACGACCAGCCTTTGTCCTCTGCAGCTTGGAGTCAGGCGCCGTGTTGTCACACCGCTATGTTGTCACACCGCTGTGTATAACCCACAATCCAGGGCTGCACGTGAGGCGAAGAAATCCACAACGAGTTATGCAGCATGCAGCATCAGCCTAAAGGATCCACGAGCTCGATGAGGAGAGCACAGCCTGCAGCAATACCCAGTGAGTCTCTGAAACAATAACCAGAGTGAGCAGCACTAGATGGACAAACAAACAATTTGCAGCGACGGCTGCTAGTCTACCTGCACCATCCAGGAAGGGAAGTTCCGGATGCCAGGAAATGACGTAAGCCCAGCCACCTGCAAGCGAGAGGCAGCCTGCACGTCCTGCTTGCCCTTTATATGATCGTCCCCCCCCAGTAATTGGCCGACCAACACATATGGCAATCAATAACACACGTAACACACATGTGTCCTGCTACACTAACTTCAGGGTGACACATTTAGGACCAAATAACACACCAAATTAGCATCCATCCATGAAGCAACTAAATTAATAAAAAAAACCCTTAAACAACTTGTGAGGACCACACAAGCCGGCTTGGCCAGGCAGTCTATGGGTTCGGCAGTCGATGAAGTTCACACGGCTGCCGTTCGGCCCTCAACCCTACATCCAAGCCGGAAAGCATACAGATAGGAGCCTCAAATGCCGCGGCTCAGTTTTGCCAGGATCTATAAAATGCACAACCACAGTCAACTAAAGGCTGGGCAGAAGGCAATAAATAATCAAGCAAACAACGTACCAGAGTGGACATCAAACCGCGCGTGCAACGTCCAGCAGAGCAGCCAATTTCCTACCCCTCCGCAGCCAGTCACGCTGCGTGGAGGCTTGCCCCTTGCCGACAGCACGCCAAGCCGAAAACTTAGCTGCGCTAACCACAGCCACCACGAGGAACAGTCGGAAGAGAGGTTGGCTGGCCAAACACATCCGCTTTCCCCAGCGTCACCCATTAATCAAGGTGGTTTGCAAAACTGGCAGTGCCATATAGTAGCCAGAAGCAAAATAACCTCCGGCCACAGTTTCCTTTACTTCCTGCACATCTCAAAAGTCCAAAACGACTGAAATTTTTCTAAAAATTGTTAAATCTCACACAAAATACTCCTTTGCTCTCATCTCTTGTCTCTGTCCTCCCATCTATTCTGTAATCTTCTTTTAGCTCTCTTCTTCTATCTGTACTTCCTGTTTCCTCACCTGTGTCTGTATATCAGAAACATTTACAGTAAAGTTATTTACACCTTCCTTTGTTTATCTTTATAGTACTTGGAAAATACCTGTATAGTACCTGCCTGCAGCACAGAAGAACTTAGAAGTCTGTCTCGCCCTCTAGCAGCCACTTTTTTTTCCTCTCTTCCTCTTTAGATCATCTCCTCACAACCTAATCACCTCTGCTTCTGAGTCATGATTGATTATCAAATAGGTAAAGAGGGTTGCAGTCTTTCAACATATCAAATAACTCATTGTTGCTGTTTGTGGAGCTGAAATATCTCCATTCATGTCCAGCTGAGTACTGAGCAGTGAGTGAGCAGCACGCTACTGCGATGCTACACTGTGCCTTATTTCACATATGGCTATGGCAGGTGGAAGAAAAGTAGTTCCTACTTATACTGATAGTTTAGTTATTTACTACTGTGTTAATATTGACAATGAATAAGAATGAGATTAAGATTTAGTTTTTAGAATGTAAATAGTTGGCATAAGAGGAATAAATGTTTCTATATTGATCTGCTCATCACTACTAATTAGTCTTCTCAAATAATATAGCTCAAAGGCATTAATTTGATTAACTTTTATTACATACACAGCAGAGAAATTTTAAAGTCTAAACCACTGTGGCATCAATGGTAGATATGACTATGCTCCTTGTTTGATAGATATTCAGTGCAGTTTTCAGAGCAGTCAAGAGGAAAATGAGTCAGACGTTTCCCTAAAAATGTTTGAAGAACATTTTTTTATATGGGAAGGTTCAGTGAGCTGGCATGGTATGATGCCTACTCTCTTTTAAATACTTCTTCTACCCACGATCCTTGATGAAGTTTTCCCTCATGCACCTGAGTCCTGAAATGTTTGAGATTTTTTAAGAGTGCCAATATTTGTTCTGAACTTCTTTTCCCTCCTAAATCTAAAATCATTCAAAACATTTTCAGGTGAAACAATGTGCAAACACAGTAGTGAACATCCAGAGAATTATTTGCTCATGTTTGTATGCATGCATGTGATGCTAGCAATACATCAGCCGACTTTGAAAAAGATTTGGAAAAGACTCTTGGAAAATCATCAGCTCACACCTGCTCACATCTAAAAACAAGTGTTTAGAGTTTTTACTCACAGCCTAGTCTCAGACTAAGATTTTACAAAGACTGAATCTTGCAGGGTCAGTATTTACAAGACTACAACTACATTCTTTTAGCATTTTTTGTGATACTTTGGAACGTTGAGAACAAACAGGCAAGGCTGATCTGCCCACAGCTCCACCATCCGCTCCTCTTTCTGGACGTTCCACCTACGAAGTTTCATCTCTGGTTCCGTTTTTGTTGTTCTGACTGTCAGGTTTCCTGTTTCTGCTTTTGTCAGAGATCATCTATTGGTTATTGATTGTGTTACGTCACTGCGACTTGCGGTAATATCAAACACGTTTGATATTGTTGCAAGCCCAAGACTAGGAAAACACTGATATGAAACGGCGCAGGTTACCACCCTAAACCTAACGATCAAGATGATGGGAGTGTGCTGTGACTCCAGTAAAACTTCAAAGATTTACTAAAGACTTTCAGTTTTTAGTCTGGGACTATGGAAATCGTTCGGTAGAAGCCCACCATTAGAGTTGCTGCTAATTTAATTTCCACTGACCCGCCTACCTTCTCCCACTTACTCAGCCTGTGTACAACACGTGTGTGCTGATATCAACAGAATGGTCATCAAAGAGCCTCACCTGCTGTCTTCAAGGTGCTGCAAAGCAAAGGCAGTGATTTCCAGCGTACACAGCTATGAAAGGACTTCTCTAGCAGAAAATCTCATGCTGTGAAATCCTCATGTGAACAGCAGCTGCAGGAAAATATGATTGAATTGTAGGTGAATATCTCTAGTGGTCATGTGTGAAAGTGGATTTGGTGTTAATATAAAAGGAATACGAATAAAGGACATGCTTGTGTCTGAACAGGATTAATTCTCTGCAGTGATCTGTTACAGAAAAGCCGTTTTTACAATCTGAGGTGTATTTACCTCTGTGGTGTCGAGCATAAGAATTCTATAAGGCACAATCAGGTTTTTACCATATTAGGTTCTTAGTGTTTTAGATGCCTTAGAGACTAGACTTTAGCAAGAGAACATCATAAATGTAAACATATGTGTCTCCACATGGATGGTCAACTTAGGGAATTTGAGAAGTCTTTTTCTGAAGAAGCTATATTAAGACCTCACAGATTCTGCAGATCTGTCTTTGATGCCTGACCTTTTGTATAAATCTTTTTATTATACATGAAGCTGGTGTCCGGAGACGTTTTTTTCCTGAAAGCCATTTTTTCCACATCACCCGACCGAAGATACATCACTTCCTTTTGAAATGAAGCTGAGTTAATTGTATTTCTGCCTGCAACCACTTTTAACCACATTGTTTTTTTCGATCACCAACCCATTCATCAGAAGACATTATTAGTGCTTCAGTTTGATAGCTGAGTCACAGGCAGACATGACAAGGTTAAGGCCAGCATGCACCATTCGCTACATCACAGGTAGTACAGTTCTATGTGTACACCTCCCACATTTACTGAATTAGTGGGAGTACAATGGAGATAAAGGGATGAGTGTTTGTGGAAAAAGAAAGTGGGATTCCTCTTTTGTTCAAATGAGTCACATCAGTCCTTCTAAATGGTCTCTAAAGTCAGTTAACACCAGACTGGGACTGGGTTTTGTCCTGTCAGTCTTAAGATCTTGGTATGAGATCAGTCAAATTTTAATGGGTCACAGTAGGAATTTAGTTCAGACTAGTTGTACTTGAACAATAATCTCGCTCAAAAAAAAAAAACAAAAAAAAAAAGAGAGAGCGAAAAAGAGCTTTTGTGTTGAACATGTCAGTGGTAGCTGGTTCCACAGCTAATGGAGCAAATGTATATGAGCAAGTTTTCCAGTTGCCAAATTGTAAAAGCCCAATAATTTGGTTGGTGCATCGCTTAAAGTGGGATATCAGCATTGAGGGGAATGTGCCACTGGCAATATACATAAAGGATCCTTGTCTGGCACCGGATACCATAGGCACGGATGCTGGCAGCAGTTTGGGGTAACTTGAAGGACCTATTCCATGTTAGGCAGAGGTTAGCGCATTTTGGATAATTACTGATTTCCTGTCACCTTTTAATAGGCATGCTAAAGCACTTAACTGCTCACTTGCTTCTTGTATACTGCCACACATCTCACTTTAAAGCTGTCTGGCCATTTGCTGGTTGCTAAACCACAGGGGTTTTGATAAGCGCCCAGCAGGGGAAGTAATTATGGTCCTACCCATTCTCAGCAGTGCTGAGCATAATGCCTCCTGATGGGGAGTGACAAAACCTCAGAAGAAGTTAAAATTAAATCAATACAAGTGACAAAATGCATTTAGAGGATAAATTCCCTCAATAGTTATCAATGCCTCACATTTCGATCCTGTGCCACTGCATGTTTCCATTGCAGTCCTGTTGAAGGATCTGTTTAAAAAATCATTTGTCTTGTCAGTTTTTCAGATGGATAGCATCAGATTGTTTTCAGGCATCACAGCCCTTAAAGTGGTTTCTGGGGAAATCTATAAAAGCATAAATGTTTTAATCAGATTTCAAGACGTCTGCTGTGATTTTTACCCAGCAAGCGGCCTTGTATTAATTTGCCAAAATCTATGAATGCACCTATGTGAACAAAGCGAGTAACACTTTGGAGTATAAACAGCAAGCACTCGTGCATGAAACTAAGTTGCACATAAAACTCAATAAAACTTTGATTGAAGTGTGCCCATTTTTTTATTACTATTATTATTTTATTATTTCTTAACACACTCTTTAATTCAGCTAAGACTTTTTAAAATGTTTACTTGCTTCTGTGTGCTAAGTTCTGTATCAGACACAATCCACTCAATTAATTTGTTAGCCTGTTCAATTTATGTCTTTTTCTTCTGGCTTATTGATGACCATTCTGTTGATATCAACACTGCACGTGTTGTACACAGGTTTCCAATTATAAAAGCCTTTCGGATTCTTCTGGGAATTTTCCAACTAACCTTTAATGATAGCTATTCTTTTCCTTGGCGTTACAGTAAAGTACTTAGAACAGACAATATCTTTTAGCAGCGTTCATTCTAAAGTGTGATTGGTTGAGGATCCCAGCTCAGCTTGGTGGCTCTGTGGGTGCTTAGTGGACAGCACTTAGTGTGATGGAGGTTGTAGTTCTTCCGACCTTTATGTTCAATGGATTGCAGTGTTTTCTTGTAAGGTCAGTGGCTTTGTGTCAAGTCAAGCTGAACATAAATTAAGCTTTGGGGTCAGGCTTTGGGTTTTGTAGAATCTTGCAAGGAGGCTGTAGATAAATGTTAGGTTTATTTAATGTGTTCTTGGTGCTGTCCTGTTTCCCGTTTTATTATGCGAGTTTATCTCCCTTATATATTCTGCACCTGATTCTTGGTTTCTGATTACCACAGCTGATCCTCATTTGTAATTAGTCCCTCAGTATTCATGCTCCAGATTTTCCTTTGTTTATTGCCAGTTCAATTGTTTGTCATGCTCGTGTGTTTTATTATCTCATTCCCTGTTGTCTCTATTTGTCTCTATTTGTGAGATAGTTGTCAGTCAGTCAGTTTTCTTCAATTTTGTATTTCACAAGTTTATTTTCTGGGACTTCCTGCTTTTGCTTTGCTTTCTTTGAAATTGAATGCACTTAGTTCTTAAAGCTGCTGACAATTGTCTCTGTCCTATATTTGGGCCACTTTTCCATGTCTTGTTTCTCATAATCCTCATCCTTGTCATGTTCATGGTGCTTGATTAAGAAATAATTAGTGGCCTTGTTGAACATGATTGTGGCTTGACAGTGTAACACCTGCTACTTTCAGTTGGCATATAAAGTGCAAGCCCTCTGTGTATACCCCACACAGAGCCGATTAGTTCCTCTTGAATCTTCATTTGGCTCGACTACTGTCATAAATGAAGTAGTTTGTTGGCTGGTTTTAAAAATGTTAAAAAATGGAAAACTGATCAAAGGGTGTCTGGATATTGGAGCAGCAGCTCTACAGAGCAGGTGACTTGCTTAGACTAATCACCCAGACACTAGATTTCTTGCTCCAGCACAACGGATACTTTTCATCAAGGGAATTCAGATAAAGAAATATAGATTTGGTTCTTAGTTTAATTCCTTTGGCATTTTTTTGGCAATAGTCAACAATAAAAATAGTCAACAACGAATTTAACCATCGACTATTGTCAGAAAGAAAAAAAAAAAGAGAGTGAGACATCGTCTTCTTCCCTATCTCTGCTGAGAGTTGCACATGCGCAATAAAAAATATGCGCAGGGAAAAAATATGGCGGCGGACCAGCGAGCAAAACAGCGGCTGAGGACGTCAAAAGTCTGGCACAACTACTTCACATTAAACTTACAAAATAAATTAAGTACATGTGAGATTTGTAAAGCAGACCTTGCGCACCATGGACGTACGTCTGCAATGCTCGAACATTTAAAGAGGAGGCACGTCGGACTTAAATAACAACCTCATGATAGATTTAAAAGCTGAAAGTGAAATATGAGCCCTTTAATAATTATGAGATACATAATCCGATTAGTCGACTAGTCGTTTTAATAGTCGATGACTAATCAACTATCAGAATAGTCATTAGTTGCACAACACTAGCCATGATATGTGGACGCGTCGCTAACAGCAAGGGTGTGTCCCAAACCGCGCACTTCTATACTTCGAACACTACATTTAAGTGCTTAGTGCGCTGACACAGAAATTTCAGTAAAAACTCAGTGCACTGAAAGTACCCGGATGCTGCCCTAAACTCGGCCAAAAATCTAGTGCGAATCGATGGACACTACACGCACTAAACGGACGCCATCTTGGTGACGTAGCGGAAGGGGAGGGACTTTCAACCAGTTTTTCAGAGCTGGCAGCCACCGACTCAGCGGTACCGATGCAGACGGAGGGTATTTTCAACTGTTGTAAGTATGAAGATATATGATCAAAATTCTAATATAGACTGCAGCATGCTTCTTATCTCTTCTATCCCTGATGACAGTTATGGATCTGATCATTTGTTGGAGGCTGCAGTAGAGTTAGCCACGTAAATTTTAGCAGTTTTATAGCCGATTTCGCGGATGTAGATGGGCTATAAGTGTTAAAATGATTAATGCTATAGGTTCCGTATGTTATTCATGATTGTTGAACCTCCAGATAAAACACTGCGGGGTCTCTGGTGTAAACGAAATTGATTAGGAAACACCGCTGGTTTAGAGAACCGGCCCGTTTCGTTGGTACCGCTGACGAAGCCGTAGCTGATTGTACATCACTTTAGATAAGCGTCTGCAAAGTACCCATAAAGTACATATATATATATATATATATATATATATATATATATATATATATATATATATAATAATGTTTGCTTTTATATAAACTGCCATTCTGTGTTCACCGTAGGTCACTTTGGCATCAAACTACCGAGCCAGCAGTGGCACTGAGGCATTTACCACCTGCGGGCTAGGACGCTGCTGTGGAGAAGAGGAGGCAGCAAGAGAGAAATGTTTTAATAAAAAGTTTAAATAAAATGTTTTCTGCATCCCTGTTTTAGCGTCTTCATTACTGCATTTCATATTTTAAATGATGGTTTCTAGTATAATCGGTGTCCTGTTGCCAGACGTGAACGGTATCAGTGTAAACACCAATGAAAACAGATGTATAATGTAAAATACTTTAATTCAGTTAAGATATCTTTGCTTATTTAAAAGCTGTTTTTTAGTGTTTTAAATTGCACTTTATACTAACAAGTATGGGGGAGACATGCAAAGACACATGAACGTGTGCTGATGGTTTCTATTGTTATCTACTGAGATAGATTAATACAGTGGAGGCCACTGTTCTTTGTTTCACTAATGAGGCCTTTTAAAAGGCATTTAATAGCATAAAAGTATGACATGCAAACACGTATGTTAACGTGATTTTGGATTTTGTAAGGAAAAAAAGTATATTAACGCGGCGCTGGTAAGCTGGTACGTCACTACCGGAAAGTGCAAAACGTTAGTGCTCAATTTGGATCAGGACTTACCCACGATAGTGTGCACTACAGAAGGTAGTGCTTAGTGCGCACTATGCACTACCTTCCAGTGCACTCATGTAAGTGCGCGGTTTGAGACACACTCCAAGTATATCTCAGCCGTTACCTGCGCCTTTCATCCCCTGCTCAGGAAAACCTGCTATCGTCTTGAAACTACAAACTAGTTATTGGTGCTACCAGGGATAGCTGGCCTGAAGTCAGGAAACATGCCATTCTTCTCCATGCACACAGCGTAGATGGACATAAACTGTTTTACATTTTGTGGGCTACATGTACAACTTACACCTCTGCTGTGGAGGGACTGAAAAAGCACTTTGTTCCTGAAGTACACATGGTTGCAGACCATCACAAATTTTGACAGAGGACACAGAAACCTTTTGAGTCTGTTAATGAGTTTCCGGCTGCACTACATGAGCTTGCTGCTACTTGTGAGTTTGAGGATTTGGAGGATCAGATGCTTTATAATCAACTAATAGAGCGTATATACACAAATACTAGACAGACTTGCTGGAATCAGACCTGAATCTGGGTAAGACTACTGCACTAGCTTTACAAACTGAAGCCGGACTACATAATGCCGATGTCCTTTCTGACAAAAGTGCTGCTACTGCATCTGCTGCATCAGTGAGAGCCATACATTTGCAGTTGCAGAGGAACTGGCCACTGGAAAAGAAGAAAATGGTGCCTGCAGGTCAAAACACTGGTAAACATCGGTCCTTCTACTTGTTGAACCTACTGTGACCCTGTGCATATACTCAAAAGAGAAAATACCAGACTTTGTGAACTCTGATGTTGGCTAAAAATGGACATGTTTTTTATGTGTGCCATGCTAGTACACTGATAAAACTACAAAAAACTGCAACTGTACCTCTTATGCCTGTGGATCTTCCTAATGGTTCATGGGAAAAGGTGGGCATTGACATTACAGGTCCTTTCGAACATGGGACTGCCACGATGCTATAACTCTTACTGACTATTATAGTAAGTGGCCTGAAGTAACATTTGCCCCTAATGTACTGATGTAATTATTCAGTTTCTGACAACTGTGTTCAGCCGTGAAGGAAATCCTTCCTACTAAGTCTCAGACAATGGGTGTCAATTTACCTCCCATGCCTTTGCCATTTTTCTAAAGGAAGAGAGATAAAGCACCCGCAATCAAAGATATACTATCCAAGAGCTAACTGAGCCATCGAGAGGTTCAACAGGGTGCTTAAAGAGTGCTTACCAAGTTGTAGCCTCTGGCAGTGAAATGTGGAGCCTATGCTGAAGTGCACAAAACTGCAGTTTACCCCTCATCCACTAGGGGCTGGCTCCAAAACAGTCAATCCCCGTAGACTCCAATGTTAAAAACCAACTTCACAGCAGAAATAAACATGTTTAAACCCTGGTACAAAAAAAAAAAAAATAAATAAAAATAAAAATTTAGGATTAATAGGTCAAGCTTCATGACAACTGTGAGGGGGCTGCATTTTTTTTTTTCTAACTCATCCATTTGGATGTTTTTTAATCTTGAAATTCGGCATAATTAGGGGTGTGTCCTTTTGATTGACAGGTATTAAATATCCATGGAAAGAAGGGCGAGTGCAGCAAAAACTGCAGTTTTTAGCCAGCTAACAGCACCTTAGCTTTAGGCCGCCTACTTCTGTTAGCTGGTTAGCTACCGTAAGCTCTGGGATAACTCGGTTAGCTCTTAGCTACAGGCAGCTCGGAGTTTGATGGGTGTCAGTCAGCCACCTCCACCTTCACAGTCCCCCTCTCAGCTCAACCTCTTTGCCCATTTTTGGATTTTCCGGGAACCATGACACATGTGATGCTGCCAAGATGGCGATGGTGGGAACTGCCCAATGAGCTTCAATTCAGCTCTTCAGAAACCTGTGGGTGACGTTACGGAAGCTCCGTCCATCTTTTATATACAGTCTATGGTGCTTACATACTGCTGACAAAATGCACAAATCATGGAAACAAACTGCATTGCTGTTCTTGCAGAACTATCGTGTCACACAACATGCTGCGACAGGAGCTACATCGTTCGAGTTACTAAGGAACAGGAAGAACTACATGTACTCCCTGTCTCACTCAACATAAAGACACCCACACAAGTGGAAGAGACAGTAAAACAAAAGCAACAAAAGAACAAAGAGTACAAAGACAGAAAGGTTGTTGCAAGAGTACCCATGTTCCAAGTAAGTGACACTGTGAGTGCCTGGAGACCTGACCACATTCCAAAGGGATCACAAAATCACAAAAAGTGGGATCAAACAATTACCTGCTAAGTGCTGGTCGGAAATGGAATGCATCCAAGCTAGTATTCCTCCCTAAAGAGACTCTGACATGCACTGGTATGGACAAGGACACTACTAATTATGGATTTATGTTGCAGGAGAATGCACAGCTTAATGCACTGGGACCAGGCCCAAGACGAAGTCAGACAAAAAGAAATTCACCTCAGTGGCTAACAGGGCTAAAAATTAGGTTGTAATACAAAGGAAAATGTTCTGATTTTGTAGCTTTACTAAAAAATGTTTATACAATTATGGCAGCCCAGCTTCCATAATTTTATAATAGTTTGGCATTGTTATTACATGTAACACTAGGAGTGCAGTTAAAGATCATGATGCAAATACAAAAAAAGGGTAATGTTATTTTGTGCTGATTTGAAATATCATTGTTACTTTGTTATTTGAAGCTAACCTGCATTCGGATTTGGAGAGAAAGTAACTACGTGGTGGATGATTCTGTGATACTTAAGTTATGCATTTTCATACTTCTGCTGTTTATTATGTCTAATGCATTTTATACTTAAAAAATGCTTCATTTAGTGATTCTGCAAAAGCTAATCCTTGAAGGAAAGGGTAAATGTTGTCTTTTGTTATATGGATGAGCACAAAGAAAGGGAGGTACAATGCTACAATGAATGACTTGTTACTGTGAAGAGAAGAAGAGGAATAAAAGTTGGAAGTGAAGCACAGTAATGTTATCTTGCTAGTTCATTCACACATTCTACTAAATACCACAACTTCTGTAGCTGCCAGTAGTGAATGATTATAGCATGCTGAAAGAAAATTGGATGCATAATGTGGAAAACTGCCTGTTTGTGTCAGATTGTTTAGGACAAACTAAATGCTTAGCTAATTTAGTTTGTCATTACCAGTAAAGACACATTTTCTGGTTTGGGGCATGTGTTTTTTATTCTAACTAATTTGAATTCCTGTCAACTTTAAATTGGTTTTCTACACAACTTGTCTCCGAAGTTACCAATGTTAGCTGGTTGGATTCAGCTCAAGCAGAACACTTTAAATAGTCAAGGTGCCATGTTTATAAATTCTGAGTTCATGGCAGAAAATGCTTTGGGTGGCTTTGAAGGCTCAGCTCTCGTACAGAAATTTTGTGTTTGCCTCCAGATTCTGTGGTTGGACTTGGGCAACAAAGATTAAGGTCTGCTCAATCCTTTAAGCCTGATTATTTTAAGCTCTTTCCACTTTGAAAATCATATACACTTTCACCTCAGCACAGCACCACAACTTTAAGACTAAAATAAAAAGATCCTTTGGCTCTTTCAATAAAAAAAAATAAAAAAAAAAACTTGGGAGAGCTTTCAAAAGAAATGTGTCTCTCTGCAGGGCACATCCAGAGTGGAAATGGTTGAGGTCACGATAAGATTATTGGCTTGGTCAAATGTAAAGCACTGCTTTTTTTTACCCCTCTTTGAGCTCATCAGTCTTTTCTATATCAAAACAGACCATAACCATCCGCTTACCCTCACAAAGTGCTGAGTCTAAACAGTGAAACTAAAGCAAAAAATTATTCAGTATCTAATTTTTTGAAACAGCAATATTGTTATTGAATATTTAAATTACTGATGCCTCTTAATGTAATTTAAAATAATTAGGTTATTCTTTGTTATTTGTATTAGTTTATATATGTTGCCTTTTAAGGTGAATCACGGCAGGAAATGTTGTTGTTATGTTTGTGTTTTTTTCTTCATCACCTGGTCAGTTTTGAGATTTGGATGTCAAATAAACATTTTAGGTGTTTGTTTCACATACATTGCCTGCATTTACACCCAGATACACCCAGAGCGCAACACTGTGGAGGTTGTATGTAACCGTCATGTTTGGTATCTGTCATGGCCCACGTCTCCCCACCTCTCCTTCTTCCGGATGCCCTTATTTGGGAACACTATGTGACAACGCTATTAGGACAGCACAGCTGACGGACATCAAGCTCATCATTCATCCCACATATAAACCCCTGACGAACCTCCAGTCATCACTGGATTATACTACAATCTGTGGTAACCAGTCGTGCCCCAAGTCTTGTCTTTATCTCTAGCCTGACTGAAACTAATGTGTGCTCTCTCTCTCCACAAGAACCTGAACCGGACTTCACCTGTGTCTCTGAGGATTCCTGTCTGCCCGCTCCAGCCCGTCATTCCAGCGTTCCTGTTTCTTCCCACCAATCACAATAAACCTTTGTTACCTCTTCCTAAAAGTTCCCGTTTCCTTGGATCCGCACACCACCCCATGACAGAATAATCCAGCCACAACATGGATCCAACGGAACAAGCCAGCGCCGCTGCCAGGAAATCTGATGCCGGACATGAACTCCATTTCGCCGTGTCATCGCAGGGAAACCTGCTGGGCCAACACGCGCAGGTACTCAGATCTCTCGGGGACGGCCAACTTGCTTTACAGTCCCAACTGGACGATGTCACTCAAAAGATGTCCACAATACTAAACCATGTTTCTCAGCTCTCGGCTCCAGCAGGCACGAATCCGGTCCTCGCTCCACCTCCACCCGCCCCTGCTCGGGAGGTACACATACCGGACCCCAGACCCTTCACTGGGGAACTGGGGAAGTGTAGAGGTTTTCTGCTCCTGTGTGCTCTGATTTTCAATCAGAAACCCCTCACCTACTCAACCGACAGTTCTAAGGTATCATTCACCATCGGCTTACTCACTTCCCGAGCCCTATCTTGGGCAGAAGCGTATCTGGAGACCACGCCCCTTCCCACTCTCTCTTACCAGTCTTTTTCAGCGGAATTACTGAAGGTTTTCGACGGTCCCATTCGGGGTCGTGAGGCGGCCAAGAAGCTCATGTCCCTGTGCCAGGGAGCCCTGAGTGTGGCCGAGTTCTCGGTCGACTTCCGTATCCTGGCCGCTGACTCTAAGTGGAACTCCGCAGCACTAATCGATCACTTCCTGAATTGTTTGACAGATCCCCTCAAGGATGAACTGGCAACCCGAGAGCTCCCGGCAACTCTGGACGAACTGATCGACCTGACCATTCGGCTGGACAATCGCCTCCGGGAGAGATATCGGGAACGTGGACATCTGAACCTGGCTCCGCCCCCGCTGGAGGTCCAGACTCCTCCACGCCGACCACCTCCTGTCTTCGCCACGGTGTCCGATGTCGAGCCGATGCAGGTGGGCCGAGCGCATCTGTCCCCGACAGAACGACAGAGGCGGCTGAGGGCTGGAGAATGCCTGTACTGCGGAGAGACAGGGCATTTCCGCGCCACCTGTCCGGTTCGACCAAAAGATCTGGCCCGTCAGTCAAGGTCGGGGTTCTGACGGGTCCAACTCAGGCAAAGACCCAACTCCCGGCCACCATCATCTTCGCAGACCAAACCCTCTCTGTTCCGGCTCTAATTGACTCAGGCGCCGAAGACAGCTTTCTGGACGTCCGCCTGGCAGAAGAAGCCGGGATACCCCAGGTACCGCTGCCCAGTCCTATCACCGCCAAAGCCTTGGATGGCCGGACCCTCGCTCAGGTAACCCACACCACAGCACCGATAAAGTTGAAACTGTCTGGCAACCACTCAGAACTAATCGAACTCAAGCTTATTTCAGCTCCGGAATCCCCTCTGGTTCTTGGTCATCCCTGGCTGTCACTCCATAACCCTCAAATAAACTGGACAACTGGGGCCATTTCGGGTTGGAGCGAGGACTGTCATCAGTCCTGTCTCCGGGCCGCCATACCCCCCACGAAGGCGGACAGCAGCGGGACAACGGCTCCGGATTTATCCGCGGTCCCCCATGAATACCATGACCTAGCCGCGGTCTTTAGTAAGCATAAAGCCTCCTCGCTGCCACCGCACAGACCCTACGACTGTGCCATCGATCTACTGCCCGGATCCTCTTTGCCTAACAGCAGGCTGTATAACATTTCCAGACCAGAAAGAGAAACGCTGGAGAAATACATTCAGGAGTCTTTAGACACGGGCATTATCAGACATTCATCCTCCCCCGTGGCCGCGGGTTTTTTCTTCGTCACCAAAAAAGATAAAACCTTGGGGCCCTGCATTGATTATCGAGGTTTGAACAAGATCACCATTCGCAATAAATATCCGTTACCCCTGATCGACTCAGCTTTTGACTCCCTGCTCAATTCCACGGTGTTTACCAAACTAGACCTCCGTAACGCCTATTACCTGGTGCGAGTGAGGGCGGGGGATGAATGGAAAACCGCTTTCAAGACTCCGCTCGGTCACTTTGAATATCTGGTCATGCCCTTCGGTCTCACTAACGCCCCAGCTGTATTCCAAGCCCTAGTGAACGACGTTCTCCGTGATTTCCTCAACCGGTTCATTTTTGTTTATCTGGATGACATACTCATTTACTCCAAGTCCTTGTCTGAACACAGAAAACACGTCCGTCAGGTGCTACAGCGGCTCTTGGAAAATAAACTGTACGTCAAAGTGGAGAAATGCCATTTTCACTCGGACACAGTGGACTTTTTGGGCTTCGTCTTTATGAGCGGGCAGATGAAGACCGATCCAGCCAAGGTAAAAGCGGTACTAGACTGGCCTACGCCCGAAACTGTTAAACACCTGCAACGTTTCCTGGGCTTCGCTAATTTCTACCGTCGCTTTATCAGGAACTTTAGCCTGACGGCTGCCCCGCTCACCCGGTTAATGTCCCCCAAGACGCCCTTTCTCTGGTCTGAAGAGGCAGACGCCGCTTTTCGGGGGCTGAAGGAGCGCTTCGCCTCAGCTCCGGTGCTCACTCAGCCCGATCCGTCCCAACAGTTCGTGGTGGAGGTTGACGCCTCCGATACAGGGGTGGGAGCTGTCCTGTCCCAGCGGTCTGCGCAATCAGGTGAACTGCATCCGTGTGCCTTTTTCTCCCGATGTCTCACCCCGGCGGAACGGAATTACGACGTCGGAGAACGCGAGCTGTTGGCGGTGAAGCTGGCCCTGGAAGAGTGGTGACACTGGCTGGAGGGAGCATCGCAGCCCTTCATCGTTTTGACCGACCATCGAAACCTGGAATACATCCAGTCAGCCAAACGACTGAGTTCCCGGCAGGCCAGGTGGGCTCTATTCTTTGGTCGCTTCAACTTCTCTTTGACTTACAGACCCGGCACCAAGAACATCAAGCCTGACGCCCTCTCTCGTCAATTCAGCCCCGAGGGTCCTTCCTCAGAGCCTGACACAATTCTGCCCGCCTCGTGTGTGATAGCAGCCGTCACGTGGGAAGTCGAGCAGAACGTCAGGGATGCCCAGCAGACCCAGCCGGACCCAGGTACAGGTCCGCCCAATAGACTGTTTGTCCCTGATAATGTCCGTTCACAGGTGATTCAGTGGGGACATTCATCCCGGGTGGCCTGCCACTCAGGCCGTGCACGCACCTCCACCCTCATCAGACGGCGCTTTTGGTGGCCCACCTTAGACAAGGACGTCCGGGAGTACGTGGCTGCCTGTCCGGTCTGTGCGCGTGGGAAGACCTCCTCTCAGGCTCCGGCGGGGCTCCTGCGTTCGCTCCCTATCCCTGGGAGGCCCTGGTCGCACATCGCCTTAGACTTTGTCACGGGACTTCCTCCATCACGAGGTAACACCACAATCCTAACTATCGTGGACAGGTTCTCCAAGGCCGCCCATCTGATAGCGTTGCCCAAACTGCCCTCGGCTTTGGAAACCGCTGACATCATGTCCTCTCAGGTCTTCCGCCTTCATGGCATTCCGGCCGACATAGTTTCTGACCGTGGTCCTCAGTTCGTGTCCCGTGTCTGGAGGGCGTTCTGCGCCGAGCTGGGGGCCACCGTCAGTCTCAGTTCTGGTTACCATCCTCAGACCAATGGCCAGGCGGAACGCCTGAATCAGGAGCTGGAGTCCGCCCTGCGCTGCGTGGCTGCCAACAATCCATCCGCCTGGAGCAGCCACCTGTGTTGGGTGGAATATGCGCACAACTCCCACGTCTCCTCGGCCACAGGACTCTCCCCCTTTGAGGCGTCCCTGGGTTACCAACCGCCTCTCTTCCCTGAGCAGGAGGCCGAACTTGCTGTCCCCTCTGTGCAACGGCACCTGGGCCGGTGCCGCCGGCTGTGGAGGGCTGCAAAGGCGGCCTTGGTTCGGACTGCTGAACGGAACCGCCGGGGCGCTGATCGGCGCCGCGTTCCCTCACCTCCGTATCGCCCGGGGCAGCAGGTCTGGCTGTCCTCGCGGCACATCCCCCTACAGACGGTGTCCCGCAAGCTGTCCCCCAGATTCCTGGGCCCCTTTGAGGTCTTGGAGGTGCGGAATCCTGCTGTGGTTAAGCTGCGGCTGCCCCGGTCCATGCGCATTCACCCTGTCTTCCACGTCTCTCAACTCAAGCCTGTTTTGTCCAGTCCCTTGGTCCCTCCGTCCAGGCCCCCTCCGCCCGCCCGGGTTGTTGACGGTGGTCCGGCTTTTTCGGTCCGCCGTCTCCTGGATGTTCGCCGCCGGGGTCGTGGGCTGCAGTACCTGGTGGACTGGGAGGGGTATGGCCCGGAGGAACGTTTCTGGGTTCCCCGCTCCTTCATCCTGGACGACCGCCTCCTCCGGGATTTTCGTCGTTGCCGGGCTGGTGGGTCGCCTGGGGGCTCCCCTTGAGGGGGGGGCACTGTCATGGCCCACGTCTCCCCACCTCTCCTTCTTCCGGAGGCCCTTATTTGGGAACACTATGTGACAACGCTATTAGGACAGCACAGCTGAGGGACATCAAGCTCATCATTCATCCCACATATAAACCCCTGACGAACCTCCAGTCATCGCTGGATTATACTACAGTCTGTGGTAACCAGTCGTGCCCCAAGTCTTGTCTTTATCTCTAGCCTGACTGAAACTAATGTGTGCTCTCTCTCTCCACAAGAACCTGAACCGGACTTCACCTGTGTCTCTGAGGATTCCTGTCTGCCCGCTCCAGCCTGTCATTCCAGCGTTCCTGTTTCTTCCCACCAACCAATCACAATAAACGTTTGTTACCTCTTCCTAAGAGTTCCCGTTTCATTGGAACAGCACACCGCCCCATGATAGTATCCTTGAAAAGCTCTTTCTTTCCTGAACATTGTGATTTAATCAAACTTGATATTCCCCGTGTATTGGCAACTAAACGCATATACATATATATATATATATATATATATATATATATATATATATATATATGACCTTATTTTTTCTCAGCAATTGTCATTCTGGTCAGGTGAAGTTGTGCGCGTATGTGTGCTGGTAGAGGTGTTTGGACACGATGGCCATGGTGGATTAAGAAACAGGGCTGTGGTCTTTCCTGAAAAAAAAAAGCGGTCTGTTGCTTTCACGTTTCCTGATCTGCAGTCAGGAGTTGTTGCCCTATTGTTTACTGCTGAGAATGAATAAGGAGGACTTTATAAAGGAAGCAGAACAAGCCCAAATAAGGATCTACACGTAGAACAACAAGCCCACAAACTCATGACTGACAATACTTCCATGTGACTGTGAAAAACAAGCCCAAAGTCGTTTGAACCAAGCAGACTTGGCAAAACTGGCTGTAAATGGATGCCATGTTAGATTATATCCAGAGAAAGCAGCCAGGTGTTGTTTCTGGAAAACTAAAAAAAAAAAAAAAAGATTGTGTGACAGCAGACAGAAGTGCAATGTTACCACCTTCGGGTATCTGTTTACATGACCTTGTATGGAATCATGAGTGAAACAGCCTGTCTTGTGAAATTACGCATGATAAACTAAACAGTTGGAGAACAAACTGGTTTCAAGGTAGCCCTGCATCTTGTCAGCGTTGTCTAATATTGAACAAAGGTAGACTGATTTGATGCCATCCTCTGTAAGAATCTTCCAGAAAGGAGATCTAAAGAAGATGCTTTGCCACAGTGGGGAGAGTCTGCTGCTTGCAATTTAAACACCACAGAAAGGCAAAGTCAAACATGAAACAAGAAGATGAAGCTTAGTTTTCTTTGTGTTTAAACCTGACAACTGCATTGCTTTTTAGTTCTGAGTATGAGGCACAAAGGATGATGAGGTGGTGGTAAAGCCAGTTTATAAAAGACATTTGGAAGTTTGATTTACAATGGTTTCATGCTGTAAGATGAATTTTTTGGAAGATGAAACATTTAATAAAACATCAGCTCTCCCTCAGTTTTATTGCCACTTTCACTATAATATACTCTACCTGGCAAAAGCAACAAAGCAAATAGGTTGAAGCCTCCTATTGGATAATTACATGGATGATTATCTTTCAGCTGGCAAGGTTTCAGCTGATGCAATGAGTAGCTTCTCATGTCTTAAACAACCATGTGATAAGACACATCCCGTGGTCATGGAAAAAGTGTTAAGTCTGTTTAAGAAGGGTTAAAGTTAACACTTTACAACAGTGAATGCAACATTTCCTTCATTACTAGGTGACACCTTACGAACAAACCAGAAACTAATGGAAAGGTAACCAGTACTTACTGGTGAACACACAGCCCAGGCTTATTAGGAGACAGTGGGTTTGTTATCGGCGAATTCCCCTTTTATCTCCCAATAACTAACCAGTTGTCCCCTAATGAGCCTGGGATGTGTGTTCACCAGTAAGTACTGATTAACTATTCATTAGTTCCTAGTTTGGTCCTCTTTGTTCCCTTTCTAACTAACCAGTCACCCCTAATAAGCCTGGGCTGTGTGTTCACAAAGATTGGACTCTGGTGAAATGGAAGAAGGTGGTGTGGTCTGATGAGTCCAGATTTATCCTGTTCAAGAGTGATGGGAGCATCAGGATAAGAAGAGAGGCAGATGAAGTGATGCAGACATCATGCCTAGTGGGGTTGATGCAGTTGGTCAAGTCTAGGTTCAGGTCTAGGATCAGCCACATCATCTGCCCAAACAATGGTCAGAAGATACCTGAATATACTGAATGAGCAGGTTATTCCATCTTCCCTGATGGCACGACCATATTCCAAGAGGACAATGCAATGGGGACTGATGGAGCTCAGATTATGAAAGAGTGGTTGAGGGAACAGGAGAGATCATTTTTACACACGGACTGGCCACCACAGAGTCCAGACATGAACTCAACTTCCCATTTACAACACTTTAACAACAGTGCTTTCCAGGTGAAACAAGTCAACCTTGGTCTTCTTGATCTTCTTAAGCTTTCTGAGTCCAACCACAGCCAAACTTTTAAAATAAATGTAAAGCTGTCAGTCAGTCTGAAACTGTGCCAAATTAAGGCTCTTAAAATTGGACCAAGGCACCCAGATCATTTTTGGAAGTAGAAAAACTCATTTAATTTGGCCAACGTGATGGTGGCCACAATTTATTGACAACAGTTCAGTGCTGTTGAACAGCTGTTTTTAAAGAACCATACATTTTTTTACATTCTCTTTATTTTTTCTTTCCATATTTACCTTCAACAATATAAGAGAAGCAAGAACTAAAGATATATAAAAAATTAAAAAAGTAAAGTTTTGTTTCACCCATCGACTTCCTTTCAGCTTTCCCCCGCCATCATATTATAGAATAGGAAGCTTGCAATTAGGTGGTGGTAACTGATGGAGCCAACAAATTATTTCAAAGTGTTGTCAGTGTGCTGACATTTTTATCAATTTATTTAAAAATCTATTAAATCTATTAAAAAGCTATGCAAGTAGCATATACAACTCTGTACATTCATATAGTTCCTGTAATGAATGGCACATTGCAACATTATTTTGCCCTGATTTTACCTTAGATTTGTTTTCAAAGAAAAGCAGCTTTTATAAGCATCCTATTAATATACAGCAGACAGGTATTGTATAGCAGTAGGACACCACATTATATAAGATTGAAACAGATTATTCTCCAAGTGCTTCTACTTATCAAAAAACAAATGAAAATGAAGGAGTGACACGCATGAAAGTTTAAATTTGAAGTTGCAACATATTTTCCATATTTTCACATAGACTCCAAATTGTTCCCTTTAAGAAATCAGGGCTCACATTTTTTTTTCCCACATTGACAGAACAAATCAGTTTAACTTCTGCATCGTATCACACAGTGCATCACATAATGTCCTTCAAACTATTGATTGGATTACTCATTGCAAACTTTAAATGACTTTTAAATGAGAACTTTGTTTTTGAAAAATATCCTCCTGACTACCAGAAAAAAAAAAAATTGTTTAATCAATATTTTTTTTAATTTCCCCGACTGTTTGAAGGGTAATGAGAAAACTCTGACAATGAAACTCGTTCTTAATTGAAAAATACAGAACAAAATTCAGGAAATAGCTACAAATGTCCACTACAGAAGACAATTCTCAAACTCTTAAATGTTGTGGTAAAATGTTGTTGTATTCATTTAGAAAATGGTTTAATGTGTTCTCAAGAGATATCATAAAGAAATATTACAATAATACTTAAGGACTACATTTGCACAAAAAGAAGTTATGCACTTACTTTTCCTCTTCTTATGAAATGTGATCGTGGTAATGAATGCCATTTTCCTTGAGGAAAAACAGGATGTTCCCAAAGCCCCACCCCTATAAATGTGGTACCATTCAAAAGCCCTGGATGTCCTTTTTAGAGAAGAAAATGAGTGGGTTTAATAGCGTGCAGGGGGATGGAGATATTCAGCTTTACAAATGTCCTCCACAGAGGACAAATTTATACTAATGGTAGTCAGGAGGATATGTCAACATTAAATGAATTTTTATAAGAGTATTGCACTTTCATAATCCACATAAGATGATGCACATGTTAACAGATATGTTGGTAGTTATTGACATCTAAATACTGACATGCTGATTATGAACTTTCTAGTATTTAACTCTGATGAGCTTCTCACCCTATCCCTAAGGGAGAGCCCGGCCACCCTGCTGGCAAACATAGGTGAGGGTAGGAACCTAGATCAACTAGTAATTCGAGAGCTTTGTCTTTTGGCTTAGCTCCCTCTTCACCATGCACCGATCCAACTGTCGATCTCCCGCTCCATCCTCACTCGTTAACAAGACCCCGTGATACGTGAACTGAGGACCATGGTCTCGAATTTGGAGGTGCTGATTCTCATCCCAGCCACTTCACACTAGGCTGCGAATCGCTCCAGTGAGAGCTGAAGATCACGTCCCGATGAAGCCAACAGAACCACATCATCCGCAAAGAGCAGAGATCCAATCCTGAGGCCACCAAAACGGATCACCTCAATACCTTGGCTGCACCTAGAAATTCTGTCCATTAAAGTTATGAACAGAATCGTGACAAAGGGCAGCCTTGGTGGAGTCCAACCCTCACCAGAAACTAATCTGATTTACTGCCAGCAATGCGGATCAAGCTCTGACACCAGTTGTACAGGGACCAAACAGCTTGTACGAGGGTCCGGCACTCCATACTCCCAGAGCATTCCTCACAGGAGTCCCCGGGGGACATGGTCAAACTTCTTCTCCACATCTACAAAGCATTATTATTATTATTATTATTATTATTATTATTATTATTATTATTATTATTATTATTTTCCCTCTGTTGGGGATAAAGTTGCCAGTTTTAAGTAACATGTAGCTAATGTTATTATTTTTCCTTTTTAGATGATGATGTACTGATATGATGCCCATTTAAAAAATGGCTTGAAACTTGTTATATATGATAATCTTTAGATGTTGGCATTAGAAATTTTGCAGCAGTCTTTCAGTCATGTCTTGTCTTTTAAAAAAACTCATTAAGTTTTACCTGATTTTAATTTAGAGAATGCCATGTTAGAATTGAATGTTTTCTAAGTAAAGCCCAGAAAAGCTGAAATGGAGACTCATCAGACCAGGCAATATTTTCCACCAGTTTTGGCGAGTCTGTGTGAATTGGAGCTTCCATTTCCTGTTCTTAGCTGACAGGAATGGCATCTGGCGATGATCAGCAGTTTCTGAAATGCTCAGACCAACAACCATGCCACGTTCAAAGTACCTTAAATCCCCTTTCTTCCTCTCATTCAATTTTAACTTCAGCAAGTTGTCCTCACCATGTCTACATGACTACATGCACCATGTGATGAGCTGATAATGAAGAAAGAGAGGGAGAAAGAAAGCCTTTATTGTCATTATATAGAGTGCAATGAGATTTACTGTGGGGCAAGAAAGTATTTAGTCAGCCACCAATTATGCAAGTTCTCCCACTTCAAAAGATGAGAGAGGCCTATAATTTTCATAGTAGGTAAACCTCAACTATGAGAGACAAAATGAGAAAAAAAAATCCAGAAAATCGCATTTTCTGATTTTTAATTAATTAATTGGTAAAGTCCTCTGTGAAATAAGTAAACCTCTGTAAACTGTGAATTATGCACAGTTTCTCTGGTAGAATCGGAGTAAAATATAAAATTGTAAATTAGCACAATGTTGTCTTCAATAGAAAATTCAGTTGGCAGTTAATTGTACCTGGGCTTTTCCACTTGTTACCTATCAGAATATCCTCTGTGAGAATTGTACATCTAACACGAGCTCGGCGGTTTTTATGCTGTCACTGATGATTTGGAATGAAATAAACACCAGCATTTATAAACATCAGTATTTCTTTGCATTCCTCCCATATTTCCTTTCAACAATCAGTTTTCTATGCCTGCTTCATTTTGTCATGGAAGGGTGGAGAAGGCAATTCATCAAAGCACTGACGCATGCACGCAGACAGACAAGCATGCACACACATATACTTTTACCTATTGAAAAATATGAATCACTGAACATACATGTCTTTGGGCTGTGTTGCTGTGAAGCAACAGTGGTAACCACCATTCCTTTATTTAATGTTTAATATGATGTCATGTAAATATCATGAGTGACATTAATAGCTTTAATCAAATACACATGCACAGTTAATTCTGAGGGCATAAACAATAAAATATTTTTGTTTGGATTCATAATTTAGCCCTCCACGGCATGGTGTTGCCCTTAGCAACAAACCGCATATCTGGTCCTCACATTGGTCTCACCATTGGGCAAGATGCACATCGTTTTTCAACATGTTTGAATTTGTGTTAAATATAAATCAATGGCATTTAAAACAAATTTTATGAAAAGAAGCATTTTTGATCATTTTTAAACTGATTTTGTCTTTACTTGTATACTAAAACTGTGTTCTTTTATTTGTTTATTGCCTTGGGCGACACTGTGCATCTTGAGATCTTCTGTTCAGACATGATCATTTTACTGAGTGGATATGCACTTAGTTGCCAAGTTAGACATGAAAATCACTTGCTTTTAATTATGTGTCTGTGAGTCAATCATGTTTGCCTCGAATAATAATAATAATAATAATAATAATAATTATTATT
Source organism: Melanotaenia boesemani (assembly GCF_017639745.1). Taxonomy (NCBI): domain Eukaryota; kingdom Metazoa; phylum Chordata; class Actinopteri; order Atheriniformes; family Melanotaeniidae; genus Melanotaenia; species Melanotaenia boesemani. Next base: position 23,606,787 of record NC_055702.1, on the reverse strand, counting down.
ATTATTATTATTATTACAAGCATAATTTGTGTACGTCCTCAGATATTAACAGTATGTTTTCGCAAGCTGCAATATGCAAGAAAGCAGTAAAGGCAGTATAGGGACCAATTTGGATGGATGGTCATAGCGTTGGCAGAGGTAAAAATGATGGAAAAGTTTGAAGATAAGACACAATGGGCTTGGTTTAGGGGCTTTTTTTTAGTTCATTCATTCATTCTTTGTACCGCTTGGTCCATTAAGGGTCTCGGGTAAGCTGGAGCCTATCCCAGCATTAACAGGTGAGAGGCAGGATACACCCTGGACAGGTCACCAGTCCATCACAGGGCCAACACATAGGGGACAAACAACCATTCACACTTGCACACACTCCTAGGGAGTGTAATCAATTAACCTAACATGCATGTCTTTGGATGGTGGGAGGAAGCCAGAGTACCCGGAGAGAACCCACGCATACACGGGAAGAACATGCAAACTCCACACAGAAAGGCCACCAGGGTTCGGGGTTTTTTTGAAGTTAAAAAGCTAAAATATTCTTGGCTGGTCATTCCCTCAAAGTCATACAAAGGTGGTAGCCTCAAAGATACTGCTATTGTTCCAGTACTGTACCCCTGGGGGTTTGCTAATTTAGCAATACTGGCCTTTACAAGTACAAAATTAGAGGGGGCAATTATCCACAGTTGAGGGTACACCCTACTGACAATCCTTTGTTCCTCTTAAGCAGTTCTCAAATATTTTTTTTTTTTACTATACTCATAACATTACAGATGTGAGGAAGATGTAATAAGAAACACATTTACTGTTAAACCAAGACCAAGATATCTGCCCTCTTTGATCCCAGTTACCTGTTTCTCCATGTCTCTGTCTTTCTTTTCTCCCTTCAATGCATTCAAGAAAACACTGTACTCTGTTCTGCAGTTCTTCTTCTTCTTCGTCTTCTTCTTTAAATTCTTTGGCAGCTGGCAAAAACAAATTTGTGCATTACGTCCATCAAGTGGTCTAGAATGTGGACCAGAATTTTTCCAAGAGCCCGTTATCAAAACATTAGTTTGTCTGCTACATTTTCCCAATCCCATGAGCCCTCCCGTCATGTTGCTATGTCCTCCCAGGGGAGCCCGCCCCCAATTTGAGAACCACTGCTCTAAAGCTACATTAGGTACTTTATTTTCTGAATGTCTGGAGCGACGGTGGAGAGGATGCAGAAGGGTGGTTCTTAACATCATGTTTGGTGTTCATGCTCATGTAAATGGAGAAGAGGTTATAAAAGTGTGCTTTCTGTTTTCTTTTTCAAAGGTGAATATCCACATGATGATGAGACAACTTTTTTATTAAATGTCTGATTGGTTGGAACCATTGCTGGTTTATTCTTTTGGTCTAAATAAACTTGTTTTCTAATCAATATATGTTGGTTTTATATACCTGCTTCTAATAATCACTATACTACTATCAAACCCAAACCTTGGTTGGGTCACCGGGTGTGGGGTGTGTGAAAGATATATTTTCAGTATTTGTGGGGAGACATGTTTTATGATTTCATCCTTTTCTTAGTTTAAACCCTTTAGCACCAATTCCACCCTTATAGATTCTTTTTCTAGTAGTTTTGTGTCAGCTTTCATCTATCCTCCCAAGTAAACCAGAGGGAAGCTGTCTGATTACAGAGGAACCGCTTTCATTTCACATTTACTTGCTGTGAAAAAGAAAATAAAATGTGCAAAAGCAGGTCCCTTCCATACGTGGCCTAAGGGAACCCACTGTGTTCCCTCAGGCCATATACGTGAAGATCATTTTGTGAAGATCGGCCACTGCAGTTTCTTTACAGACTTGAAATTCCCTGGTGTCATTTGGCTTTGGGCTGCCCAGAGGAAATGTGCTGTCACTGCGGTATGAGCTGTGCTGCTGGCAAATTCATCAGACCCACAGACCTGCCCAGCAAATGTCAGCTTGAAGAAGCATAGAAGCGTTTAGGTATGAAGGTCAACTACATGGCTGTATTTACCAATTTAAAAAAACAAAACAAATATCATATGAAGTGAATTTGAAAAATATCAGGTATCCTTAAGCACAAGCACATGAATCTGTGGTTAAAACCTCAGTTTTGTTCCTTGAGCAGTGAGCGATTAGGTTTCCTGCTGCTGCTGCCAAAAGAAAACATTTTAAACTCAAAAGCTCTCCAAGGGATCCACACATGCACTAAAACATTCAGTGTTTCTCGCTGCACATCAGCTTTTCTTTTTGTCTCCATGTCTAGTGCCCATTCATGCTCTTACATGGCTTTTGTCTGGCTGCACTTTCTGTTGTATTTACTAAATCTAAAAGATCCTGGTAGGATTTAAATTTAACAGGATGCCAGGGTTTCTGAGTTAGTAAGATCTTATATTGTTTAAACTTCTAATTGCTAATGGGAAAACAGGTCCCTGAACACAGATATCATGGTAAAAAGATCTGCAGTCAGTCAGAACAGAGTTTTGTGATTGGTTCAAGTTAAAGTTTTAATAGAAAGTTACAATCATCACATCAATATATCTGTTAGAGTAAAAACAGGAAAGAGGCATTAATGACAACTGGGATAAAGCAAATACATATATACATTGATGTGGGATTATAACCCTCAACCAGAGAGAAATGAATCTCTATGGGACCTGTATAACCACATGATGAAATATACCAGTTGATGACAGTACCATGCTGTTTTTCCCATCAATTTACCTGCTCTGTGCAGATTTGAGAAATCCCCCTGACCCACCATGATGGCCGCAACGAGAAAGACACATTTTACTGCTGCTGTTCTTTGGCAGTATATCATCCGCAGAGACCGCTGGGATGAAACTGGTGAGGCAGCTCTGATTTAAGAGAGGTCTGATTTACTGGTTGTTAGAGGAGCAGAGCTGTATCAACAGGTCTTGAAGCCTTAAGCAGCAGATGTCCCAAAACGAAGTGAAGAAGCTGCATGCTGAAGCTCTTAACATTTACAGACATTGAAGGCACTTTTCTCTAGTACATGTAGCGTGGAGGAGTAAAGGAGTTTACTCTGAGGAGGTGGCTCTGCTGCTGCACCAGATTATGGTGTTTTTGGAGAGATGCCATGAATAACAGTGCATCTCCAGGCTAATTGTACTGATGAAGTGCAGTAGCGACGTAGTTTGAGATAATGCTTGAATAATAAATTTTAACTGTGCTACTGTATTGCCTGTAGTCTCTTGAGGTGGCTTAGTTATGTCTGTATATCTTTGCAAATAGTTTGCCGGTGGGACAAACATGCTGACACTAAAGTTCACACACAGAAAAAAGTGCATGTAGACAAATTCTCAGTAAGCATTGCTCCTCTTCAGTTGGTTGAATGTCTAAATTAAGCATGAATAAAGAAACAAATATTCCCTTTGAGTTTTGCATCAGCAGAAAATGCAACCAATCAGCCAAATGACTGAGTAAAACAACTGCAATTAGGTTTCAGCATCACGGAATGAGCAGTGTTCTCTCCTGTTAATGCTGAAGGTGTGCCTGGCTGACAGATCCAGTGGGGAAGAAGTAGGTTCAATCTAGTCATTACAATGGTGTACATCAATGCGCCTGATAATGACAACTTTAAGAGGAAAAATGTTGGTGGTGATCCTTGAATCTCTAGCACATTGGCTCTGTGCAAAACTCTGGTAAGTACATGCACATGCATCCGTAGCCAATCTAACAGTGCCTCATTTCAGCTTCGTAAAATAAATCAATATTTTTCTTAATCTCAGTGCATTCACCCTTCCATTCTCCACCACTTATCCGAGATGGGTTGAGATTATTATTCTGTGCATTTAAGCAAGCGGCCTAATTTCTGCAGAGATTTGGCTAGCAAGTTGACACAGACTGGTGCTTTGTAGGGATGCCCGTTTGTCTCATTACTATAAGGGTTGGACTTTACTTTACTGTCAGGAATGCTTCATGTAAGATCAGCCCAAAAATCCACTTCAAAATGTTAATGGAAAAACTGTTTTATCATCCAACTTCACAATTCGGTGATAAGTATATATATAAAAAGTTGTTGGTCTTTGTATTTCAAGCAACTGTTTAAGTGTTTACTTGGACTTTGTCATCTCAGACTGGAATTCAGAGCCAGTGACTAAAGCAAACATGCAACAAACGAACAAATATTTTTATTTTTGTGTCTGGCTGTCCAACACAGCCCATCCCTTATGGGATTATTCAGCACTTTTGCAAAAAAAAAAAAACAAGCATTTTTTCCTGGGCAATCACGCTGACACACCAACAAAATAAATAAATAAATAAAATAAACAAACAATGAGCAGCATACATACAACTTTGTAATAGTAAAAAAAAAAAAAAAGAAAGCATGATCCATCCTCAGAGCCACTACTGTGCATAAGTTGCCTGTTTTCTTCTATTGCAGGCTTTATATATATGTATATAATTGGATATTGCAAATGCATAGTTAATAACCATTTAGTTATATCACTATCAAAATACAGATCTCAACTTCACTGAGCTCACAATAAAGACATAACCTCTGATCTTCTTCATGTCCTGGCAACGTAATGGCAATATCCCAAAGCGAAACAGTGCACACAGAGACCTCTGGCTACGTAACATATCTTCATTCTCTTACACGTTTTTAAACAGACAATATGTCAGACAAAGTTCCTTGAATGTTTCCACTTCCACCTTCATTCTGTGGCTGTAGAGAAGTTTAAGTTTGTGCCCCTGAAGAAGACAAAACATCTGGGATACCTGTTCTCCTCTCGCTGAGAGATCCCACAAAAAAAATCCTACTTGCCATTCTGTCATCTGGTAGGTCAAGCATTCTATTCTATAGATTTACCATATTTACCTTCTACCTGACTTCACATGATACCCATCCCATGATACAGCATGGTAATATGGGGACATGGAAGGCATCAACGTTAATCAAATCAAACTTTATTTATAAAGCACTTTTCATGCTGGGGCAACACAAAGTGCTTTTTCATGAAAAAAAAAAAATCAGTTTATGCATATTAAAAAAAAACAAGTCTTTGTACACATCAAAAGTGACTACATAAAAAAAACAATTAAAACAAACACCCCCCCCCCCCCCTCCCATTCTGCACAATCATGACTCCTTGATTTCTGTCTCTGAACTAAAAGTAGTATATAACACTAAAAATGATTAACATTAAGGAAGTCAGCTATAACAAATCTGGTATTCAATATTATATATTCAGGGGAAAGGACTCAAATGTTTGCTGATTTAAATATTAATGTCTGTTCCTATGCAGTCCATGAATGCCATCTATATACAGGATTTTCTCAACGTGGAGTTCATGTCTTGGCTTGTTTTTTCTTACCCAATTTCTTTCAGCACTGAGCATTTGAAGCTCCAGCATTACTCATGGGAATTAACTTGAAAAGCCTTTCTGCTGGATTTGTGTTGTGTGGATTTCCATTGTGCTTCTGTCATGAGTCAAAACTGAGTAAACACTTTTTTTCCTTTGTGTTTTACTGAAATGGTACTTAACCCTCCTATTATCCTTGGGGTCAGTTGGACCCAATTAAATGATTATCATTAAAATAATAATAATACTCTTTTTTTTTTCACATTTCACGACTTTTCCTAATTTGATGGGTACAGTTGATTGAGCATGATCATGATATTTTTCAATGTGCTGAACACATATTGCACGCATTGGATTTCCTCTGGGGTCAATTAGACCCCAAGCTGTTTTAACTGTGTAAAACCTGTCTATGTGTGACCCATGTGTGACTTAACATACCCACACCTACAGGTTCAGAGTTGATAATGACATGGGGGAGGGGAAACAATATTCTCATGATAACTTTCCCACACCATGGAGACAAATATCTGTGGGTACGTGTGACTTTTTCTACTCAAACCTGCCAAAGTGGAAATTATATTTCCCACGCTGTGGAGGGCAGAGTATTCCCACAAGGACATTGGTAGTTCATGCAAGATAAGGGTGGAGCAAACATAAAGGTTTGCACGGCAGCCTCTATCCAAATCATTCCTTGTTGTGCTCTGTATACACTGCAATCTGCACACTCTCTCTTGCTTGAAAATGTCCTCTGGGAAAAGGTTTACTGTAAAAGATGCTTTGGAAGAGCTCTTTCACAGTAAAATTGACATAAAGATGAATGTGTCTGAGATAGGCTTGTGTGTTGAGGAGGACTCTGATTTTGAGGCATTCTCAACTGATCAGAATGAGTGTGTTGACCCAGCAGACATGATCCCTTCCAAAACTGGGAAAATAATATGGTCTCTTTTCCCACTTTAACAGCAGTGCTTCTAATATTATCAAACTAGTTCCAGGTCCCACCAAATATGCACACAGCCATGTTGAAAATAATAGGTTTGACCTGATGGTGACGCTAGAGGACAGATCAAGGTTTCATTATCAAAGAGGTTATTTATTTATTCAACAAACAAAGTACCTGAAAAAAAAAAAAAAAAAAAAAAAACTTGGTCAACAATTATGTAAAACCTAAAGTTTAAAAAGTCATCTGTCCCTACAGGTCTTCAAGGTAATTAGAACATGAAAGTGAAATAGGGGTGCCATTGTTAAAAAAATGAAGCAGTGTATCAAAAATAGTGCTGAGCAATAGTTTTTATTGCAGTTGATTGCATGGTTTTCTGAAATCAATCTAATTGAATTCAATAATGAATTCAAATGCACTGTATTACACACTGTTCTTTAAAAAGAGTTACTGCATTTTTCTTCATATAACAGTCATTTTTTAAAGACTTTAAACAAATAAACTGCTTTTTAACAGCAGTTCTCCTTTTACATGGTAGCAGTTGGAATTAGAGGTGGGACTTTAATGCGTTAATTAGGATTATTAATTACAAAAAAATAATGTGCTAATAACTGCACAGTAGCTGAAACTGTCAGTAGTGTGCATCAGTGGAACTCAGCTCCACATTTCCTCCCTCTGAATAGTGATTAGTATCTGCCTGCAGCATCAAAGGACTCCAAGAGTGACGTGTCTCACCCTTGCAGCACATGTCCTGCTAATTTTCTCCTCTTCCGCATCATAATTTAATTACATACTGTGTTAAGGTCGACTCTCAGATGCTTAAGGAGGTGTGTGGTGTTGCTATAACACCTCTATGTCTTCCCACACACATCATACATCGCTCCGCTGCTGTTCAGCTCCACACATGTTGCTACAGACTGAGGGAGAGCCGCGCTGCTGTACTCCTATGTGGTGCTATTTTACGACCATAACTATGGCAGGCAAAAGAAAAAGTGGGTCCTGCCAATTGGGTATAATTTAGAAAAGATCGATATTATAGTTACTGTCCACTGTATTCCAGCTTGCTATAGACTGCATTTTTACCCCAAGTCCCAAAACATATTAATATTCTAACATAAAAGCTGATTCTAGAACATAAAAAGCTGGTATTGGTAGCATCGATGTTTGTTATCAATCCGCACATCACTAGCAGCTATCATCAACCTGGGAATCTGCCGTCAATCTTCCCACCAGTCTGGTTTGGGGTTGTAGGCCCACTTCCAAACTATTTGTAACCCATCATTCGTGAGTGAGGGAGATTTTTCACTGCACAGCTTAAGTTTGCAAAGTTGCATCTAAACAAACTTCTGGAAAAATGGCGTTTAGACAGATGAGACCAAAATGTAGATCCATTTTCTTCCGCTTATCTGGAGTCGGGTTGCGGGGGCAGCTGCCTAAGCAGGGAAACCCAGACTTCCCTCTCCCCGGCCACATTCACCAGCTCATCCGAAGGGATCCCAAGGCGTTCCCAGGCCAGTCGAGAGATGTAATCTGTCCAGCGTGTCCTGGGTCTGCCCCAGAGCCTCCTTCCGGTGGGACGTGCCCGGAACACCTCACCAGGGAGGCGTCCAGGAGGCATCCTAACCAGATGCCCAAGCCACCTCATCTGGCTCCTCTCGATGTGGAGGAGCAGCAGCTCTACTCTTAGCCCCTCCCGGATCACCGAGCTTCTCACCCTATCTCTAAGAGAGAGCCCGGCCACCCTGCGAAGAAAACTCATTTCGGCCACTTGTATTCAAGATCTCGTTCTTTCGGTCATTGCCCACAGCTCATGACCATTGGTGAGGGTAGGAACTTAGATCGACCGGTAAATCGAGAGCCTTGCCTTTTGGCTCAGCTCTCTCTTCACCACGACAGACCGATGCAGAGCTCTACAAAATGTAGATGTTTTAACATAATACTTACCATGACAATAACACACATACAAGCTCCCTTTTGAATTATTATGTTGAGAAATATGACTTAGAGTGCTGAATTCTGCCATCAAATTATTTTTGATCCATTTTCCTAGAAGATATTATGTCTTTGTACTATTCTGAATTAAATATAAGATTTATACGGTTAGCAATCTTTACAATCTGCTTTTATTTACACTTAACAGCATTCCTACTAATTATAAATAATGCTTATAGTTTTCTTATTGTAAATTAGCTGAGTTGGCCACAGTTCAGGTGATGCTGAAGAGTTCAGTCTGTATCTACAGCGTCTCTGATCTCAGAGATGAGAGACAATGAAGTAAACTTTGTGTGAATGGGTCAAACTCCCAGACTTTGAAAGGGTTTGACAATAAACGGTCTTCAGCCAAAAACCAGCTCTCAGTCATCCTGAGGGCAAAGAAACCAAATCCACTGACCTCATTCTACAAAAACACTCTTTAGGATCAAGCTAATATCCACTTGGTTTTATTTTCTCAAAGCTGAAGGTATTTTTTTTTTTATCATTATTCGTATGTTTTTCCACTCTTCGCTGAGCTTTTGCTTATAAGACAGACTTTGGAGAGATAGTCACTTCATTTCTCTCTTTAAAATAGTGAAATATGAGATGAGTTTAGATTCGTCCCTGGTGGTGTCAGTCACAGTTAAAATGGATCTTTGTTTGACTAATATTTGCCAACCTGTCACGGTTAAGAAATATTTAATTGCAGTTATTTGGGATAAATGTGATTATGTCTGAGAAATCTTCATACTTGTTAATTGCAAGGAACTAACAAATTTCACATTTTAAAGTTGTTTCCCAACATTTGATATTACAGAATCTAATAAAATATAGAATATTATCTTGTATTATAGGATCTTTTAAATAAATTCAGTTCGGCTGACTGCTGAGAAAGTCTGTCCTGTTTTCCCATCTTCTGTTTTATTAGTCATAAGTGCAGTTTTCATGAGTTAATGGTGATAATATCTGTCCATCCATTTTCTATACCACTTAGTCCAATTCAGATCACAATGAAGCTGGAGCCTACCCAGCAACTAGCAGATGAGAGTCACGGTACACACTGGACAGGTTGCCAGTCCATCACAGATAATGATAATAATAATACTTTCTTCATATAGCCCTTTCCACCAACCCAGAAGTGGCCAAAGTGCTTTACATAAGATAAAACATCACTAAAAAACACTACATGAAAACACACTAGTAAATACAGAAATATAAGTTAGTAAAAGAAGGAAAATAGAAAAAATAGAAACAAGTAAAAAGGTAGAAAAATCAACAAAATAAAACAGAATAAGTGTCACCACATTACTAAACATTAAAAGCTATCATGCATAAATAGGTTTTAAGTTTCAACTTTAAAAGCACAAGGTCCAAAACAACACGTAGATCAGGGTGAGCCTGACAAAACGCGTCCACCCCAGTGTTTACGTCGAAATCTGGGTTCCAGCAAAAAGCGGTTGGATGACCTTAAGCCTCGTTTTCACCAGCAGGTGCATATATGGTTTGTAAACTGTAATCTCGTTGTGTTTCCAGAGCCAACCATAACTGAGTATCAGTGGGACATTGATAGACATCCCAGCTACATACGGTAATAGCATGACGCCATCGCAGCCCAACGCATTCATAAAAGTAGAACCAAAACACGACTCGGAAGCAGTGGAGGAGAATGGCATTCATGCAACAGTTTGTGTTCTTTCTTCTTGGCGGTGTATTTTAAACGTGAGATTTGATCAACAAAAAGAAAATCTGTCGCTCTAAACAAGGAGCCATTCATGCTTTGTTTTCATGCCATATCGCATGTGAAGTGACCTTTTTTTGTCAACCAATCAACGGATTGCAGTGTGTTAAACTCCACCCTTTCAGGCCGGGCCGGTTAGATCTGCACCCCAACTGAAGGGTCCCAAAAAAGTAGGATGGGTTGGGTTGGATATTAAGGTACCCTTCCCAGTTTTCACATGTGGAAACACATAACAATGTGTCCCGCCCCGCCCTGACCTGTACCCATCAGTTGAAATGGGGCTTATGGCTCTGCTATGCTCACAAACAGTTTAAAGCTCAGATAAATAAAATAGTGTAAGGCCATTAGAAACTTTAAAAACTGACATTAAAAGTTTAAAATCAATCCTGAATTTGACTGGAAGCCAATGGAGAGAGAGGACAGGTGCAATGTGTTATTAAAAGCCTGGCAGCTATATTTTGTACAAGCTGAAGGGGGCTGAAGCCGGACTTGAGGGACTGAGAAAAGGTTTAGATTTGTTCAGCAAACACAAATCATAAAAACTAGTCGTTACAACATAATCAATTTGTTTATAAAATGTCATGGAACTGCGAAAGACAACTCTCAGATTTCTGGTGGTGGAACTGGCCGTTGGGGACAGGAAGCTAAAACCAGCCTTCGCTGTGTCACAAAACACTCTGTAATCATCAGATACCATCTCCAAAATACATAAAATGTGAATGGCACACCTGGGCTTGCTTTTGCATCATTATTAGTTTTGTTAACACCTTTTTCACCAGAGCATTGTTTGTATTGTTTGGAAAGCAAAGCAGATACTAAATACAACAATATCTGCTTCCAGGCCTGATATTTATAGCAACATGAATGACTTAATTCTTATAGAAAACAGCTGTTCCTCTGCTTTATACCTTACAGCCAAGAGCAAGCAGCATTTTGATGGGACTTCATCTTTTTGCCTGTTATAATTAACAATGTGTGTCTGTAGACTTAATTGTTCTAAGTGGCACATTTAAAGTCATTTACTTCCTAAATTACTAATTATTCACAGGCTGAATTAGTGAGATTGGACGTTTTAAATTCGACATACACTTGTTTTTCCTTCCACCGGGCTTGCTTTCTTAAGCAGAGGCTCATTTGACTCTAATTGCTTTGTTTTCTGAGGACAGGATTATTCTTAGTTTAAGGACTGTGTACAATCAAAAACAACTGGGACTAATTTTCAGCTGTGAATTGATGCAAATTTACTTTCAATAGCTGTTTTTATGTTTTGTTTTGTCACTGGTAAAATGAATGCAAACATCCTTTGAATTCTATGTATTCATAGTTTTCAGGAGCGTTTTGAGGCTGAGGACGTAGTTAAGGCACAAGAGAGTAAAAAAGCAAAGAAATTCATCAGATCTGTCGCAGCTCTTGCAGACAAAGTGCAGGTTAGTTGTGTAAACCTTCCCATCAGTGTGATCATACATAGCTGTCAAACAGGGAGAATTTAGGTAGGTCTTTTAAATGGGAAAATATGGAGCTGGTTTCTGGCCCAGTAAAATAATCAATCAGAGAGGGCACCCAGGACTCTATTGTCTGGGCAACAGTTTAACTTTTGGTTGGACATTTGAAGCACTTTGAGAATCACAGGCTGTCCATCTCTTGGAAAATATTGTCCTTACAATGACACATGGTAATGGCTGAATCATACTGAGATTGCATCTCAGAGGGAGGGAGCGGACAAGGAAACAACTGAACAGCCTTATGTAATTAAATTGTGTATTTTGGGTGTTTTTATCTTCTCGTTGGTATGTCAACTGAATAGATTATCTTCTTTTTGCCTGTTGAAAAAGGTGATGTGTGAAAGATATGGTCAAGCCTTGATGGTGTTAAAGTTGCTCCCCTTTAAGGCTATCATTTCGAATTTGAAATACTCCCACACATAAAGCTTGTAATTGGGTGCAGGCATTATAAAGTGAGACACTGCAGCACAGATTTTAAGCAATATAATTTAAGTTCATGGAATTATGTCAGTAGAGACGGGCAGTGGTGGAAAACAGCTTGACTTCGGGCCTACAGAGCAGTTTTCTCCCACTGTACAAAGCCGTGAGCTGCTGAGTCTCTCAGTGACAGGTGGCTTTGATTAGCATTAACTTGAAGGCATCGTTGTGCCACAGTGTTTAGAGCTGCTGCCTTAAATCAAACAGGCTAAGTTACATCTATTTCCTCAGTATTTTATATGCATAAGCAGTACACTCCTCGCTACTGGGCACCACTGGCATTGTCAGTGCTCTTCTGAGTTGTGCATAAAAAGATCTGTCACAGTAAATGAGATTTTATAGCTGCTGCTCTTTGTCCTCAGTTCAGGTTGGTGAGGAACAGGGATCTGAGTGGCGAAAACGATCAGTCGGTTAGTGGTTCTAAATATTATATATATATAATTGTCCCCTCGCCCTCCGTGGGCTGTCTCTCATCCATCCAAGTCTCTCATCCATCCAAGCTCGGGGCCTCTACCAGAGGCCTGGGAGCTTGAGGGGCCTGCACAGTATCTTGGCTGCTCCTAGGACTGCACTCTTCTGGACCGAGATGTCTGAGGTTTGTCCTGGGATCTGCTGTAGCCACTCTTCCAGTTTGGGGGTTACTGACCCGAGTGCTCCGATGACCGCGGGCACCACTGTTGCCTTCACTTTCCAGGCCTTCTCAAGTTCTTCTTTCAGGCCTTGGTATTTCTCCAGTTTCTCATGTTCCTTTTTCCTGATGTTGCAATCACTTGGTATTGCGATGTCAACCACAACGGCTTTCCTCTGCTGTTTGTCCATCACCACAATGTCTGGCTGGTTTGCCATTACCATTTTGTCAGTCTGGATCTGGAAGTCCCACAGGATCTTAGCTCGGTTGTTCTCTACAACCTTCGGAGGTGTTTCCCACCTTGACCTCTGGGCTTCCAGTCTGTACTCCGCACAGATGTTCCTGTACACTATACCAGCCACTTGGTTATGACGCTCCTTGTAAGCCTTCCCTGCCAGCATCTTACACCCTGCAGTTATGTGCTGGATTGTCTCAGGGGCCTCTTTGCACAGTCTGCACCTGGGGTCTTGTCTTGTGTGGTAGATCTGGGCCTCCATTGCTCTGGTGCTCAAGGCCTGCTCCTGTGCAGCTATGATCAGTGCCTCTGTGCTGTCCTTCAGTCCAGCCCTTTCCAGCCATTGTTAGGATTTCTCGATATCTGCCACTTCAGTTATCTGTCAGTGGTACATCCCATGGAGGGGCTTTTCCTCCCATGATGGTTCCTCCATCACCACATGATCTGTTTTCCACTGCCTGAGACATTCACCGACCACTTTGTCCGTTGAGGCCATCTTCCTGATGTATTCAAGGACACTCACTAGTCCTCTGCCTCCTTCCTTGCGCTTCGTGTACAGTCTCAGGGTGCTGGATTTGGGGTGGAACCCTCCAGCTTTTGTGTTTTTATATCTGTGGTCTGAATCTCTTCCTTTGTCCAGCTTATTATTCCTGATGACCGGCAAGGGTAGCTGTTAATTGCGCAGACCTTGTTCTTGCCATTGAACTGACTACTTAGGACTTGCCTTACTCATTGGAGGTATTTGGCTGTGGCTGCTTTTCTTGTGGCCTGTTCGAGGTTGCCATTTGCTTGTGGGATTCCAAGGTACTTGTAGCTGTATATATATATATATATATATATATATATATATATATAGTACATACAGATAATGCTATAAATATGGACTTGCATTACCCCAGATAGTAACAATACTGGGGATCTAGCAGGGTTTTAAGGATTTAGGAAAGTATCCCATTGGGAATTTTTAGACTAGAGTGTTTTTATTGTATTTGTATTAGTGCTGTCAGACGATTAAAAAAATTAATCTAATTAATTACAGGATTTCTAATTAATTAATCTAATTAATCGCATTTTAATCTCATATCTGCTGACGGCCCCCAAATAAAGAGTTTGAATTCTAGAACACTTGCAGTATAGTGAATGACTAATCAAATAAGAAAAGAGCATATGAAATACACATTTCTTTTATTGCTGACATCTGAAAAGGGCATCTTGCCCAAAATATATACCAAGCTTCATAAAGCAAATTACACTTTCAGTGTTTTTTATAAATAAATAAAATTAAAAAAAATGTCTAGCAAACCTATAAAACGGGTGCATTATTCAAAAATGCAGTGCAAATAAAGTTAATAAAACAATAAATAACACTAGGCACTTAACCAGGTGCTCAATAAAATAAACAACAGCAAAACAAGGATAACATACCTTGAAATGTTTAACATCAAGAACGTGAAGTCAAGAGGCATTACTTGTTAGGAGGACATGACACTGTTTCTAGATAAAAAAAAATAAAAAAAAAATCATGTGGGGCATAACAAACCCAGAAACCCACTACAGAAAGTAGGGCCACAATTACAGGTCCTCAAATCAACCTTCCCTCTTTGCTTAAGTTACAGAATCTAAGTCTCCTTGAGCCAGTTGCTCAGACAAACGAGCTTGTTTACATTGTCTGAGTGTAAGGCTGCTCTCTTCTTTTGTATGATGTTACCTGCAAGAGAAAAGAGTCTCTCGCATGGCACAGAGGTCGCAGGAGTAGCCAGGTATTTGCGAGCAATAGAAGACAGCTGTCCATAGGCACTAGTGTGAGCTGCCCACCACTCCAGTGGACACTCACGCATTCCAATGCAAGGCTCAGCTTTGTAACGGGCTAGCAGCCTCGGCTCCTCCTTGTCCGAGTCAGAGTCTGAAGAACATAGCAGGAGCAGGCTCTTCTTGGCTGCTGGCTCGTCCTCTGTGGGTTGAGCAGGAGCAGGTCCTGCTTCTGCTAGCATCTCTCCAAGCCAGGTCCACACCTTAAAAGATGGAAAGTTAGCTTTTGCTTGACACTTTTTAAACTTCCAAAACACTGAACGTCTCAGTCACCCACATACCTCGTCTCTCTCATCCTTGGGTATGCTCTTCAAGTCCTTGAATCGCGGGTCAAGGGCAGTTGCCATCTTCAGCCATCTGTTGTTGATGTTGGCCTTGCGTGTGTCTAAGTCCTTCAAAAAGGTGGTCTTGAACTTCATCATGTAGCCTTGATCCTCATCAGTGGGCTCCATAACACGTTTAAGATGGCAGAGTGCGGGGAGCACCACAGAGCATGACACATAAGACTCCCCTCCCAGGAGCTCCGTCACATACCTGCAGTAGAACAAATACAGGGCAATAATGAACTCATATCCATTAGTGGTATTGTGGGTGTGTGTGCATGTGTATGTGTGAGCTAAAGTGTGAGTAAAAGGTGTATGGGAGGGAGGGGGATATGAGTGTATGAAAAGTGCAGAGAGAGGTGAGGTCTGTTTGTGTATTTGTGTGTAAATGAGTAGAGAGTATGAGAAGGATGGGAGATATGAGGTTTGTGAGTGAAGATAGAGAAAGATGTAGGAAGGAGCAGAAGAGAAAATTAAAGGAGAGAGAAGAATTGTGTGCAAGAGTGAGAAAGAGAGAGAGTTGTATGACACAGAGGCAGAGCTGAGTGTATAACAGGTGGAAGAGAGAATGAGAGGTGAGGTGTGCGAAAGGATGTGTATATGTGAGAGAGAGCGACAAAAAGGGACATACCTGCAGGGTTCAAGAACATCCTCCAGCTTCTGTAGTTTGACACACTCTAGGTTGGTCAGTGTGGCCAGGTTGTGCTTCTGTTGAGCCAAAGTGGTGTTCACAGCCTCCTGGTTCCGTAGGTACCGTGAGACCATTAAGAGGGTTGAATTCCATCTTATAATAAAATGAAACAAAAACTGCATTAGTCCCACAAGGGGCTTTAGCTTTTGAGAAACACATTGTACAATAGTTAAAGCACACACACACACACACATTGTTACTGTTGTTATTGGTATTTTTATTGTTTACGTTATTTATATTTTTTATAGATGTTACTGTTATTTTTATTTTTTCAGCCCCTTTGAGACAATGTTTGTTGCAATATTGGGTTTTACAAAAATTAAAGTGATCGATTTATTGACACACACACACACTTTAGGAGCAAAAAACTATAGATAGTAGTGGACAGTCTCACCTTGTGGATACGTCTTGAATCAATGGCTCTCTGGCTTGTCCGAGGGCTGCCTGCTGCTGGTGCAGTTCTTCTGTGCTGGCAGGGCTGTGCTTGAAGTGTCCGACTATTTTGCGGCACTTTGCCAGGGCGGTGTCAAAGCTGCTGTCCTCAAGGCAAATTGTAATGGTTCTTTGGAGCATATGAGCTGCACATGGAATATGCTCGTAAGGCATCCGGCGTGCTGCCGCGACCATGGTTCTTGCGCTATCAGTCCCGATGGTTGACACTTTGCTTTCTATTTTCCAGTCCTTTATCACAGCTTCAAACTGCTCGGCACACGCATCTGCATAATGGCGGGTCGTTGTTTTGCACACAGTTAATGCAAAAGATTTAAGCTTCCACTCACTATCGATTAGATGTGCTGTGACCCCCAAATAATTATGGTTGCTCACCGACGTCCAGTGATCTCCTGTTAAGGACACATGGTTGCTTGAACCTGCCAACAGTTCTTCTTTTGCTTTCCTTTCATCACTATACAACTGATGGATTTTTTTCATTACCGTACCTCTCGAAGGTAACCTGAATGTTGCATCCGACGACGCTATCTGAAACGCCTCATTTAGCCCCTCATCTTCCACGATTGAAATTGGCCTGCAATCACCTGCTATCCACTTAGCGATCGAGTTTGTCAGTTTATCTGTGGTGCCTTTGCTTAGTCGTTTACCATAGTCTGTAAGTTTGGGTTGGCGAAGAGCGCTAGAAGTACTAGCAGTCGCAACGTTAGCGCTGGAACCTGCCCAAACATGTTTAGCGTTTAAATGATAAGTCAGGCTAGAGCAGCTTCGATGAAAAGCAAATTCTTTTCTACATAAGCTACAAATAACCGTGTTTTTGTTGACTGTCCCATCTGCGTTCTTCTTGTAAATAAACTTGCCGTTCAATGGCCCCAGCAAAGATTGGCTCGCATCACCTGCACTCTTCTCCATTTCTCTGTGCTCACCTCAGCCCGCTCTGTTTGTTGTATGGACTAGCCTCTACTAACGGCGCATGAAGTGACGTAACCAGTCGCATGTTCGGGGGTCAAAGTGGCCAACTCTAAAATGTTCGAATTGCATAATTAATCGTGCGTTAAAATTTATAACGCGTTATTTTACGCTCTAATTAATTGATCTAATTAACGCGTTAAAATGACAGCCCTAATTTGTATTTTTATTGTAATTGCATTAAAAATACAACAGAATTTGCCGTTCTAGGTATGAAAAGACACATAACTGAAACAGTATATTAAGATTAAAATGAGACGTACTGTCTAAAGAATAAAACATTGCATTCACCTGATGGGTGATAATCTGTCTGCTGCTTGGTTGATCAGCCTTAATAGTTAACATATAATAACTGGTTTTAAGCCTGTTGGTGTGGGATTTCAGGCTTCTGAATTTCCTGCCAGAGGATAGCAAAAAGTTCGTGAGCTGGATTTTAAAATTTATTTTGTGCTACTGAGAAGCCTTGGGCTACATATGCCCCCAAAGAGGGCAGAATTCAGTTGGTTCATTTTTCTGCAGTCTTTCTTACCCTCTGCAAAGCTACTCAATTTCTTTTCATTTTGGCCCACTGTGTATTTGAGTTTGAAATACCTGATTTAAGACAAAAATGGTAACAAAGCCCCCCCCCAAAAGGCAAAAATATTGCATAAGAACAATCCTATTCATTAAGTACAGCTTTGTAAACGAAGGTAACAAATAAGAGCCAAGACATGTGTATGTATTTTCAAGTGCTATTTTGTTTGTTCAGAAACTGTCAGTTCAAGGACAGATGAGCTGAAATCTTTCATGAAATGATCAAATGTCTGATTCCCTGTTTTTTTTTCTTCCATTGTGAATAAAATATTCAGTTTGACTTTATTTGTTTAGCACCAATTCGCTACAAAGTCGTCTGAAGTTGCCTGTACAGATACAGTCCAATTCATTACTATTCACTATAGTTCAATTATAGTTAAATTAGAACAATCCATTCATCTTCTACAGCTTATCTGAGGTAGGGTTGCTGGACAGCATCCATTCCCAGATCAGCAAAGACACACAGTCCCTTCAACTTGTCCTGGGTCTTCCCTGAGAACCAGATGCCCACGCCACCATATCTGGCTCCTTTTAATGTGGAGGAGCAGCAGCTCTACTCTGAGCCCTCCCAGATGAGCTTCTCACCCAAGGGAGGGAGAGACCACACACCCTGCGGAGGAAACTCATTTCAGCTGCTTTTATCTGGGATCTGTTCTTCCGGTCACTACCCACAGCCTGTGACAGTGGCTGTGGCATCTGCCACCATCGAGACTGCGGCGGCTTAAAGACTTAACATCTTTAGCCTTTGCAACAGCTGCTCAGGGGCTTGAACAAAGTACTGAATTAAGTAACTGAATAGTTTTTGGAAGATAATAATTTTGTTTTAATTTTAATACATTTACCTTGTAGCCTGTTGGATGTAGCAAAATTCAGGTTTTAATTAATTTAGCAATAAATCTATAAGTCGGAAGGGTTGATGTAAAGAATATGTGCATGCTAGTCGGACTATATAATCCATACTGCACAGGGTATTCAGTTTTCAGTCCTATAAATGGACGTTATGAACCGTGTGGCAGGTTGAAAATAACCCAGTAAATTGTGAAGAGGATTATCAGTCATTTAATGAATATGGCAGCTATCAGCATTATAAAGAAGAGTGTCGTGTCTGAAGAAGCATTCCCAAGGTCATGATGAGGAGACTGCCTTTTGGTTTCATCTGTCTGCACTTGTCACCAAGGCAACAATGCTGCACCAGCACCAGCAGGAAAGAATGGCATTGTACTGTTTAGTCACTGCCCACAGAATGTTTTCTTTTCAATTCACATCTCATAGCTTTACTGACCACAATATCAGTATTTACCACCACAAAGAGATGTTTTTCTTTTTTTTTTAATTGTGGATGAAACTAGATTACATTGCACAGTTGCATGCCATTAACTTCCGTGTCGTAGTTTTTATTCACAAGAAACTTTGAGAATCTCTGTGATCACCACGTCTGTCTAAGCACATAATGAATCAAATGTACAAGATGAAGGTTTCTTGAACAAGATGATGAGTTCACTGACTACATTTTACAGGTGGAACTGAAGATTCTCATGCAGCCGACAAACCTGCAGCAACTGTGTGATGCTGTCATGTCAATATGGAGCAAAACCTCAGAGGAATGTTTCCAACAACTTGTTGAATCTATAAAACCAAGAAATAAAATAGTTCTGAAGGAAAAAAGTGTCCAACACAGTACTAAGAAGGTGGACCTGATAAAGTGGCTGAGTTTATGTGGATGTATAGAAGCAAATAAAACAAAAGAGAGGCCTTATTTAGTATCATCAGTGCATTGTGTTCTAAACCTTGGAGAGGAAGAAGCACAAGGATGTTTGATTTAAATCACAGTAGCTGACCATGATTTAGTTTGAGACTCGGCTGCACTACAGTCTATTTTTTTCTTCTTATCTGGTCTTGTTGCATCCTCTTGTCCTATGAGTGCAACTTAATGATATCGTTTATGAAGAACATTGCTTTGTAAGTAAGTTATCAACGTCTACTTATCTCCTGTGGCACCATTTCATCATTCTTTTTTTCGTGCCTTATTTTTTGGTTTGTTTTTTGTTTAGCAATTTCAATGATGGACTCTACTGATATTAAAGTTATATTAAATGCAGTTATGGGATTATGGGGAACTTTCCTAAGTGGCTCAAAAAAAAAAAAAAAAAAAAAAAAAAGTTGTACCGCCACACATATTAACATTTCAATTCCATCTGAACTTCTAGGATGCTAACAGAAGTTGGAAAGGTCAAACCAAGAGATTTTGTCTTTAGCACTAATGTAAATGTTGATGAATAACAAAGTCATTTTTGTTCTGTTTTTCCGAATGTCACAACTGACCAGAGGAATAATTATTTACTGTATTGCAGCCGCCATGCTTTGAGTCAGACGAGCCATCCATCAAGATTAAATCATTGCAGATAATTAGTCTATGAATAGATGTGAGCACAGATGTGTCCTGTGACTTGATTTGCATTTCTGGCATAGAAACATATAGTTTGTTGAAGAATCCCATAAATACCAGTTCAACTAATGAACTCATTAAATTAATATGTGCCAATGTATTTTCTGAGCTGCCTGACATGTATTCTGTTATTGGACCTGGTCTGCACGGCAGATAGCAACATTTGTTTTTAATGGTTTACTATCACAGCCATCAATGTAAACAGGAATTATATTCCATCCCTAAAACTCTGAGCATGGTTTAATTTAATTGGACTGACATGGCAGTCATGAGTTTCTCTTATTTGGTAACTAAATATGTATAGATTCATGGGATAAGGTAGGACTTGGTTTTAAACAGTGTGGCTTGGTTGGATTTGTTTAGTCTGATACTTGGAATTTCCTAATATATATATATATATATATATATATATATATATATATATATATATATATATATATATATATATATATATAATTTGATCAAAGAATCATTATCATTGTTTAAAAAAAAGAGTTTATCCTGTTATAAAGCACATCCCCAAAAATAAGGTTCTTTTGCCAAGATAATGCCAAAGTCAGATTTTAATATGGCATGACTAATGAATTTCTTAAACAGAATTAATTAAAAATGTTAGGCAGAGGGGAAAAAAATTAAATAAAATGAAAAGTTAAATTAAAAAGGAGAATACTTAAAATGATTGTGATTAATAGTTGAATTTAAGGTAGGTGTAATTGTGTATAGGAAACACTGATCATCATATTTTTAACTCCAGCACTGATCAAGTAAACAGTTGGGAGGTTCTACCAAATGCTTGGATGAACTTTTCTGCCTCAGTCGCTGACATGGGAGACGTCCTGCTGGGTGATGCGAAGCATGGCAGGGTTCAGGAAAGTTCAGTCCCATCTTGTAAAGGAAGGACATCACTTTCTTATATTCCTTCCTCTGGTTGAGCACCTCTAGGTGTAGTCTTCATAAACTCTGAATGAATGACCCTGGTAAAGCGAAGTACCTTTCCTCCGAGCCTTCCAGACCAGCCATTCCCTTCTCTGGAAGTGGTGGAAGCATGAGGATAACAAGTCGTAGCTTTGGTTTGAGGGTCACACTGCTGCGAGATCGGTCCAGTTCAGGTGCGGTAGGTAAGATTTCCTCATGGCCTCTTGCAGAAGTTTCGAACAGAACTTTGTAGGTTGTGGACCTTCAATTTCCTCGGGGAGCCCAGTCAGCCGAGCATTGCACCATCTGCTTTTCTCTCCAGGTGGGTTAGCTTAGCCTTTACAGCTTCCTGTTATCAATTTAAAGTTAAGTGCATAAAGTTTCTACCTCCTACAGCTGATAAATACTATCAGCATTTTCTTTTAGTGACATCATTCTGTTGTGGTGGCTAGCGATGGTTGTTTGAACTCTGTCCAAGTTGTCGTTAAGTTTTTGGAAGGACATCTTAAGCTCAGAGAGCAGGGCTGATCTGTGGTCAGGAGTGCTCACAATTGCCAAATTCTCAGTAAGAAAAGTAGCTATTGGCTGTCCTAAAAGTGGCTTGAAGTTGCTGAATGACATCATGATCTTATTTGCATAGTCAACCTGATGCATATAGTTGTAATGGAGGATGCTGCGGAGAGGAATGCCATAGGAGTGGCAAAAATTGATTTAAAACAACCTTAAAATGTTCAGAACAGAAAAAAAAGATCATTTTAGAATAAAAATAAATTATGCTGTCAATATTTTCTTTGTTTTTTAGTTTAGTTTTATTAAGTGTAGTTTGTTTCTTTTAATTTGGAGTCTGCAACAACATGCTCCAGCACTTTTAACTTTTTACATATTTTTGTCCTCACTCTTCATTAATAGACATTATGGGATCAGCCAGCAGCAGCTTTACGTGTTTCATTTTCAGCCTAGCCATGAAACCGACATGATCATCTGCTCTGAATGCAGCTGGGAGCTGTGTGCTGCTGAAGACCAAGCCTCTTCTGACTGCTTTTGGACGGGAGAGGAGCCTGCACAGCACCCATTCCTCATTGAGAAGAATAAACTATGGTCTTTCACGTCAGTTTGTAAAAGCCTCCAATAATACCAGAAAAAGTCACTAGATTTGTCGCTAGTTGTTTTTGTTTTTTTAAAAAAAAAAGTTGTTAGAGGGGTCTGAAAAATCCAGCAACAAAGTCGCTAAGTTGGCAACACTGGGAGTACTATAATGTTGCGTTTGCTAACATGGGTGTCAGCCTCACACTGACACCCATGTTAGCAAATTTTAGTGGTTTATGTGTTTGTGCATTTAAAAAAATGCGTTTCAATTACACAGATTAATCTCTTTTTTTCACATTGGGATCAGTTTTGTAGTATCTAAGAGCTTTTTTGAATACTGAGTACACGCATATACTGCAATCCAATACTGATCGGTATCAGTGCATCCCTATCCCCTATAAACCCCCTATAAACTGGATATTGTACCATAATCAACAGTGTGATTTACTCACCAACTAAACAGCCGTATTTAAAGATTACTTACAAACAGCTACACTAAGATTATAGCTGTGGCTTGTGCTGCCCACCAATTAGCCCTAACCTTTCATAAGTCACCAATAGACATGCAGTACATAATCTCTGTATAGGACAGCCTTCATAATCTTTTCTAAGATTGAGAATCCACAGCTTGTAAACCACTGATGCAGAGCACATCATAATAATAATCATGCTATAATCAAGGATGTGTTTGGAAACCACAAGACCTGCAGGATTAAAAATGTTTGATTTGATATACTGAACTGATTATGTTTCTCATGTCTAACCAAACAAATGAACCAACTAATACTTTTGGAGCACAGATATTTCAGAAGAACAGAAAAGGATAAGACAAGATGTCTGAGAAAAGTCAGCTAGTGAAACAGGCTAACTAAGATGCTATTGGATAGATTTAAGGCTAAAGATTCTTTCCCTTCCTTTTCAAAGAAAATGTCATTGTTATGTAAGTGGTCTGGAATCACACCCGGGCAAAACTTTCCATGTTGACAACTTTGGTGTCTGGGGGCAGAAAGCAGCTGCTGTAACAGAAGACAAAGTTAACAACTCTAATCTTTAGAATCAGGCTAGAAAAGCTCATCCTAGCAGCCTGGAAGAAGTGTCTGCAGCTGGGATTTCTGCTCAAGAATCATGTACTAACTGGGACAAAAAACAACAAAGGTGACAAAATACCAATAAAGCAAATGTTTACTGGTAAAGTTGTTTTGATGGTAGTTTCTGATATCTATTGTCCCACCAGAATATACCTTACTTCTACCAAAACCCCACAGCCATGTTGTTTAGATCACCTAAACCCACAAATTTATCTTTCATTAATATGATGTAGAAATAAAGATACACAAGTGAAAGAATTTATTGAATAGTTTATGCACCCTACCTTGTGAGACAGAGACATGCTGTATATCTGGCCAGATATACAGCGTGTGTTTCTTTTTAGTTATTAAAAAAAAAAAAAAAACAGCATGTATAAAGGCACTATATCAGAATAACAACAAGCATTTTGTGAAATGAACTGAAACTGCATTCATCAGATTCTTTGCTACTTTTGTACCATTTCCTGCTTCAGTCCTGTTACGTGACCTGAAGAGCATACGCTGTCTCAAAATGCTAATTAGAAGTAGATCTCTAGGGATGCCAGCTAAGAGACTGCTTTCAGCACAGAGATGAGGACAACTCAAACTGTAATTATGCTATAAAGTACATTTTGCATGCTGTAAATTTATCTGTTCAATTGTTTGCTAATTTTTGTAGAGGAAATGTGGGTATGCACTGGAGTTATTATGCAGTCGTCATTGTTGACCCCTATAGTAACTCTTAGGGTTATATGTCAGAATTTTTCACCTGGTTATAAAGGGACAAACTGTCCATATATATGACATTTAATTTCTAGATATTAAGAGTGACTTAGGCCTGCATGCTAATAGGCAGCCATGACATCTTTTCAGGGCAGTTATATCATGCAATCATCATCATGTGGCTACTGGTGTTACTATAGCTATTGCTGCTACTGTGGACACTAAGCCATTTTAACACAAGTTTGAGTATTTTGGTTTGTTGACTTAAGAAAAGTAGGAATCTACCCTGGTAGAAGGTACAGGCCCATACGGGCCAGAACCCCAGCTGTGAAATCCCTTCTCTGTATTTCATCCATCCACTTACTCTAGGAGCAGTGGGCTGCCAGTGCCTGGGGAGCAGTTGGGGTTCAAGGGCCTTGCTCAGAAACTCACAGTGGTTCGCCTCAGTTGCCAGCCTCCAGACCACCTCTGTAACCGCTAGGCTACCACTGCTTTGGATTGCACTTTTGTCATCAGTGCTAGGCAATGTTATGCTTGAACAAAATTCCTTTTTTATCTATGCAAATGTAAATAAATCTGGAATAAATGAATGAATCAATGACAGCTGAAAGTTACGCAACTTGATTTTATAATGAAGCTTTGAGTCTTTATAGGTTATAAGCTAAGTTTCTATAGTAACCAAGATAATGGTAAACGGTCTGTACCTATATAGCCCTTTTACCCAAAGCGCTTTACAAAATACATCACATTCACCCATTCACACACACATTCACACACTGATGGTGGAAGCTGCCATGCAAGGTGCTCAACCACGACCCATCAGGATCAATTTGGGGTTTGATGTCTTGCTCAGGGACACCTCGACATGAGCTTGACAGGCTGAGGATCGAAACATCAACCCTCTGGCTAAGAAGAAGGACAAAATGTGCAAAAGGTGAATATTTAAGCTTGTTTCAATGTGTTACTTATATTTCAAGTATTGATGGCAGTAACTGTTAAAATAAACAGTGTTCCTAATGGCGTTACACTTTTCAGTAACTGGTAATCTAAGTAATTACTCTTTCCATTGTTACGCCGCTACCGTTATTGAGGATAAAACATTACTGACAGTGTGTTACATTTGCAAGATAAGATTAGTTTTGGTTTTGGGTGAGTGATATGACTCAACTGGAGGATACACTCAGTGTTTGAGTACAATAGTTGCTGTGTTGTGACCAGGTGCAAGTGAAGTAGGTCCGCACCTTTTATCACAGACTCTTTATTCTATTTGAACCAGGCAATCAGTTGGATGACCCGCTCAGATCCAACAGCTTGTTTGGTGAGAATGCCTTTTTTAAACACATGGGTGGAACAAACAATCAGTTGGTTTTCCAAGAAACTTCTAAGAAAATGTTCCAGCCTGATATTGATGATGTGTTCATCTTTATTTGTTCAGTAGATAACCTCACATTAATATAATTCCTCAAACAACTTTTGTTGATTTTATTATTCTTTTAGCTGCTCTAGAAAGTCATATTCTAATCTAGTCCTTGTACGTTAAGAGACCTCCATTGGACACTGTTGTACTTTGCAGACTACAACCTGAAAGAAATGTGTACAAAATTAAGGCTTTATTATTAACTTTTTATTATTTTTACTATCAATTTTTTTCCACTGGCAAACACTTTCCTCCTCACCGCTCATCACCACTTCTCCCTGGGTCACCGCCCGGATGACCGTGAAGGAGCGGACCCGGTCAGTGTGCACAGCCACTAACACAAACGACCAGGAAACGCAGCAACGGCCAGTCCAGAAAAAAAAACAGAAGAAATGTTTTAATATGGAACCACAGACACCACTTGTCCCTCACAGAGATAAAAGACAAAAACGTAATGAGAAATGTTCATCATAACTTCAAACAATGTGTTTTCCATGGTGGCTGTAAGCATATTTGAACATTTTTTAAAAAGTAACAAAGTAGTTACTTTTCCAAGTAATTAATTACATTTATAATACTGTAACTCAGTTACTAAGACTGTTACTTTTTGCAAGATGTAACTATTAACTATAATTAATTACTTTTTTAAAGTAACGTGCCTAGCACTGATTTCAAGATATGCTTCCTAACAACTGAGTCAGAGGCAAATTAGGTTAACAGTTAACATGTGTGTCTGGTTTAATAGCTGAAAAAATAGCTGCTGAATCATGTTTTTCTCAGCTTTTCATAATATAGGTGCTCCTGATGATTTTCTGCTCTGTTTTTTCTATGGAAGCTGCTGTTCTCTTTTATGTTTCATTACAGATGTAGCAGCTGTTAGTCTGGATTCTCAGTGACTGCTCTAACTCTCTGTCTGTAGCCAGATTTCTCTTTTCTTCCCTTCAGTCCACCTTTGTTTCCCCTTGACAGGTCCAGCATAAACATAAGCATGTACTGTACATTAGCAATAAACAAAATAACAACCAATACACAGGCATCAAGGGGAGCCTTAAATCCATAAAACTTTGCTCCCATTATATCCTTTGCAAAGTAAATACAGCAGTGAAACCATATCACACTAGCAAACCTGCATCACCCTGAACTGTTTGTCATGTCTTTATATATATGGCTTTATATGCCTGCAAAGCATGACTCCACTATTAATTAATGTTAGAAAATAGAAGGGAGAACAGCATACTCATTATATTCCTATCCCTTCTTCATGTATTATGCACATCCATATAATATCTTTAACTTTAACTTAGTTTTCTGCAACATTATTAGGGATGTTAAGCAGGTTCATTCAGATAACCTTTCATTGCTACAGGGTAAAACAGAAAATACGATTGAACAAATGTATTCCACAGATTACCATCTTATTTGCAAAGAAAACAGAGACAGAGGTGAAACAGTTTCTTTAATGAGTGCACATCGTTTACATCAATCATTGTCTTCCACAGACAGAGGATAACACAACCACAGCCACAGTTTTGCTCTGTACTTTACTGAACGTCCATGTTCTGTGTCACTCACAGAGAGAATGCACTTAAATTTAAATCCAACATCAGCAAAGGGCAGAGAAAACCCGGCTGGACTGTGTGTGCCTGTGATCAGTTATTTCATCATACTCCACATGGGCAGGAGGAGACTGGCACGATGCATAAACCATGATCTGTTACAAGTATAATAATTCACAAGATGAAATTATCATTTGGCTACATCAACATGCATTTGAAACGTATTTTTTGAACCCTGTATTCCAACTTTGATTTGTTAGATATATATTTAATATAATATATTAATTAAAGGTGATATGCATTTGAAAAGACTTCAGATATTTAGCTTTGAATGGGAGTGGATTTACAGATAATTACTGTATAGATAACGCTGATGATGATCAAAGGAAATCTGTAATGCAAAGGGTTTAACATACTGCCAAATTATTTAAAAACTCTATGCTTTACTCTGGCTCCTTTGGGCTCTTTTACCATTATACACTAGAATAAGTTAAATAAAATTTTAGGTTTTATTCAACACCCATTAAACAAACCAGTTGAATCTTTTCCCACTGCCAGTGAGCTAAAAGATGCAGAACTGGAGTAATTACCACTAAATTTAATGAGTGAAAGTGCAACAATTTCTGACAAGCCTGACGTAACATAGTATGGACATTTGAGAAGTTAATTACTATAGTTGTCTGGAAGTCACTGATGTTGCTTAAACCTGTTAATGAAATGGAAAAAGTCAAGAATTCAGCACCTCATTGAAGCATGTGTCCACCCAGGTGTTGTGTCCCCAACAATGCAGGTTTGAGGAAGAGAATATAAGCACTTAATCATTAAATAACCAAGTAATTAGTTACGTATTGGCTGTGACTCCAGTTGGAGTCACTGACCACTGGATAGGCTATTGATTAAACATTTTCTCATTAAAAAATTAACTCAGGTCTTAGTGGGTGTGAGGGAATTTCTAATTAATGTAAAGGGTTTAAGTGTTTAATCGCTGGTGAAAAGTGTCCCTCTAGTTCTAAATATTAAGATGCATTCAAACACATTATGACTGGATCACTTGGCTGGATTTTACATGGACAAACATTAGTTATCTAGAAAAAGATGCATGCTTGCTATTAGTTTCCAATTTTCTTCCTACTTCTTTAAAAAACTTATTAAGGCTTTTCATTGACATCACATGAAACCTTGTACCCAAAAGTCCCTTCATAATCTGAATATGCAATAAAAGTTGGGAATAGAGATGCACAGTCATATCGGCAAGTCATTGATATCAACAAAAGGTTTAAAATGAATCATAAGTGGCTAAAAAAAAAAAAAAATAAAGAAAAAAGAAAAATCTACTTTGATAGGTCAAATTTTGCCTGGCATTAGCTAATTTCAGGATTATTGCTTAAAAGTATAGATTAAATCCTACAGTTGTGTCTAAATGGTTTTTTTTAAATAAATAGTTTGTTTCAAATTTAAACTGAAGGGGTTTTAAGTCCATCACAGTATGAGTAGAAATAATTTGCAATTTTCACACAGAATAGGTCTAACAATCCAATATTTTTATCAGCAGAAGATCAAAATTAGTTTAAAAATGTCCACATGTCAGATATTTTGTACCATTCTTCATGATCATTGAGGTGGTACTAGTTCAGCAGGTGGTGAATAAACTTACTTGTCACACTGAGAAAATATTGGTCTTGTTTTTGCAGGGATGGTGGTTCTGGTCATGATTGCCCTTTTCTTAAAGTAAACACCACATTTTCTGTTTTTTCTTTTTTTTTTTTTCCCACCAAAATAATATATTTAGTGTGCTGCATTTTGATTCAATTTTATAAACTGGTTGAATATTAATTGGCAGACTGAATGACTGGTTTCGATCACAATAACAATGCCTGAGATGATGAATCTAAATATGATACAGTATTGTTTGTTATTTTGGTCCATAATTGATAATTTTGTGCTACATTAAGTTAGAGAGTTCTGTCATTTAAAAATAAAAAATAAATCTTAAGCAGCAGGGGCCCAGATATCCTTTAGTCCCATCAATGTTGCATCTTCCAATTTCAATTAGTTTATTTCTCCATGGTAAATTTAGACGTAAACCAAGTGTGTCGCCATTGTTTTATTATTCTGTACCAAACCGGGATAATACCCATGGAATGACATTTATTTTTCCAGACTTTTAGAAAATTCCCTTTAACAGAAGATCAGCTGTTTTCATTTTCTGGGCATAAAAAAATCAACTGAGTTTGATATGAAAAGTTTATGAAGAGGCTCTTTATGTATGATTTAAGTAGATATTGACTTAGATGCAGCTGCAGCTGAATCAATACAAATGCCTGCGTTATGTGCAGCTTGTTAAGTTCTGCAGAGTTTTTACCGCAGTCCACTGTTCACAACGTCATTGCTTAAACTCTGCAGTGCGGGAATGCAGTGGTTTATAATTACAGTCCAAACATATTTGGTATTAAAAATGTCTCCAAATCTTTCCATGAATAATAATGTGAAACTTGGACATTGCAGGAACAACAAATAAGCTGTGTGTGCTGCTGAAGGTGAAAAGTCAAACATGTAATTTCAGCTCTCGCTGAAAGGATATGCAGGAATGGAGCCTGTCCCGTTTGACCGTGTTGGGATTATCACTTCCTTCTCTTGTGTTTCAAGTAACCTACGGCTCGGTCAAACAGCAGAGAAAGCAAACAAACCCTGGCTTGCTCACAAAGCCATCTGTGGCCAGTAAATACGTTTATTTGTGACCTGGCAGATTCAATCTCAGGGTATAAAATCTGGCTTTACCCGACTGCTTATTAGCATAACCATTGTTGATTTCTCGTGAGTCTATATACAGTTACATGTGTGCAAACCCAGTAGGCTCCATCTACATAAGCCTTTTGCACAGCTCGCCATCCCTCTGTGATATTTGTGCAAATTTCTTTTATTTCTGTTCTCCTGCATATAAAACATCCAAAAGACCAAGATTTCTTCAGAGGATAGATTAACTAAAGATGGATCAACCAGGCAAAGATTGCAGCTTGTCTTCTGTTACTCTGGGAGATAAATCAATAGAGATGTAACAGCTTGGCTCTGAGCAGCAGCTCTGCTAACGCTCTTTGTATCTATTCTATGCTATGATGATCAAACTGGCCTGGGATGACAACAGCAACATCAAAGGTGCCAAATAAACCTGAAGCAACTCTCAAAAAAAGGTGCTGTTTGCATTTGCAGTATTTACAGAGAATTTTGTAGAATCTGATGCTCAGAAGCATCACAAAACAGTACTGACATGCAAAGAAAATCAGACATTTGTAAATCCCTCTGTGAATCTAAAGCAGTTTTCTTTTGTTTTTTCATTTAGTTTCTGTGGAGAGAGCAAAACCAACTGTCTATTTTCCTTTTTAAGCTTTAAAACTTTGAAACGTTTTCTTCCCAATTTCCATCTTACACAAACCATATATTTTACCAGACATCTTCACTGAGAAGTTTTTACCATTTATGCAACACTGTGCATTTGTTAGGGCTTTTTTTTTATGTGCATCCTTTATGTAATAAAGACACATCCAGTCATTTACTGTAACTGTGTGACTCAATGTGCTTTTAATAGTTTTTGAGTCTCAGAGTTTGTGGTACAGAAAGATCATTGTTATGGCTTTTGCAGTCCATGTGATATTTGGGAAGGATTTATTGCATCCTTCTATTTATTAAATATATATGTATAAATTAAAAGGAAATGACTGTTTTGTCCTCATTTTTTCAAATATTTATGTCTCCTGTCACTTAACTGCAGCTGAGGGTGTCGGATTTTCTTTCCATGTCAGTTTAACTATAATGACAATTGATTTCCCTTTAAGAAAAAATACAATTTAACTATTGATGTAACAAAATGCATCAATAATGACTTTATATCTCTTGTGAATCAACAGCATGATTTCTCCATTGTGTAAGGAGAGCTTCAACAACACTTTTGCATGCAGGTTGACTCATTACAACACAAAGTGTACAGACAGCAAACAACAGAGACAATCACAGAAGTTTAAATGCCTCTGTTTATAATGTATGGACCATGACCTCTGTTCATGCCACAGGAAGTTCTCTAATGAGTAATAAATGCGAGCGGTTTTGTACATGGAGTCAAACCGCTGTAATCTGCCATTTGTCATTCAGGTCCTGCTGGCATGGACAAAAAGCTTCTCACACACTGAAACGCAAATATAAGCTGAAACTTTGGGTCTTCATTGCTCTCTCTCACAGCTGATGAGAAGCTCTGGGTCTGTTTCTATTTGTTCCTCCTTCCTCCTCTTCAGCTCAGTGTTACCTATAAGGGAGACAGAGGACAGAGCTATTAATACTGCGGTTGTAAATCCTTTAAATGCATAAACCTTTAAACCCCGTCCACCCCGCCGTAGCTGTTTGCAGAGGATGCTCTGTTTGGAAGCAGCATGCAAACAAAAATAGCAAATGAGCAAATATCAGTTCTTGTGTGCACTTAGTGAGCTAGGCACACCTTTTCCTGATTACAGTAAACACACACGTCCTTTAAACTCAAAGAAGTCAAAGAATTAATTGATTATGCTTCAGTAACAACATCCCTCAGGTGTTTGTCCTTTTTTAAAACAATGAAAACTAAACTGCTCTTTATATATTATATATATATATGTGGCCTCTTCAGATGAACCAGATCACTCCAGAGTTATTGTCAAACTAAATGTACATTTTTACTTTTTTTCAGTTTTGTCCACCTGATGTGATTCATTTAATTATTTGTACTTCCTTTTCCACTAATTCAACAAACAAACTACTATTTGCTCTGCAATGTAAATGATCAAAGGCTATAAAAATGTTTATAGACAAAAGATATGGGTGACTTAAACCAAATGTGGGTTAAAATTAATTTTGGTGGATTCAGTTTTTCAGGTAGCAAATAATTTCACTTATTTGCCCTGGCAGTGCTTCCACTATGCCATGACACATCTTACAGGTAAGTAAGATGCATCCTTACTTGTTGTTTAAATGCTATCACCCGAACAAAGTGCTGCTAAATAAGAAGCAAAATCTAAACAAAGGAAGAGACGTGTAGAAGGAAAAAACTGAAACATGGCAGGTGTTAGATGGTGTAAAGACAAAGGCTGGTTACAAGAAAAGACAGAGGTCTGACAAAGAGGATTTGAGATGATTTAAAAATTAAATAAGCTCAAATTTTCAAGTAGATTATTTAAAATTATTAAGAGCAAAAGTCACTTTGTTCCTTGCTGGAAAAGAGAACAATGAAAAAAGTTTTTTGTTTTTCTTTTGATTTTTTTTAATTTATTTTTGTTTTATTATAAAAATACAAATTTAAAGAAATGTGTTTGAATACATGCATTTAGTTGCATTTATGATTTGATTTATTTTCTCTGAAAAAAATGTGACTAGAGGAAATTCTGACTGGCTTGTAACTCAAGAAATCTAAAAGCCATGTTGGCTGGTTATCAAAAAAGTTCATTTATATACACACACAAAAACAAAATGTTTATACCATAAATGAATCCACTTTAACCTTCCCTTTATACCACATATACTTTTAGCATCTGCAGCTGTCAAACACCTTTTACATAATGCCTTTTTTATGTAATCTTGACCCAGTTAAGTTTAATATCTACTGTGATAAGTTGGGTGTTTAAAAGAAAATTTGGAAGGAGATAGTCAAATGAAAAGTACCTGTGGTGATGTTTTGCTCTGAAATTTGTTTTTGAGGCTGAGCAAAGGAAGCAGTGAACACAGAGAAGCGAGATTACAGAGGGCAAGGTTGTGGCATAAAAAGAAGCTTTGACAGCTGTGGAAGGAGATAATTCAATAGTCCGATAATTTGATCTGAGTGAGGTTTTTGAGTCCAATGGCAAAAATGAGCCCAGTTTTTAAGAGTGATTCACAGAACAGTTGCTGTTCGTTTCTGTCTCAATCATGCACCAGAACATGAAATAGTTTAGAGTTTCCAGGTAACATCAGGCAGTCTGATCTTGAGCGGTTGCAACAAATCAAGCATAATTCATAACTGTTTCATATTCCCCTGTTTCTACCCAGGTTCAAAAAGACCTATAGATGTCCACTCTTAAGTAAAGTCAGACTCTGAAACTTCCACAGTACTTTGGTCCTTACTTAATAAATGCATTACACTGAGGATGATGGTGCTTTTTCCTCAAGAAAACTAATGAGTATCCTAATCAAGGATTCATATTATCACTTTTTTTCTAATTGCAAAACTTCTCATCTTGAAAATCTAGTTGGCATAAAAGCATAAATATCTAGCTGCTATTTTAGGAGGAAGTCGTCCTTTTTTATATATGCATCCCACTGTCATTCATAGAACTCTAAATGAAACAGAGATGCCCAGTTCCAGCTCTTCAGGGCCACTATCCTGCAGGTTCTAGATGTCTCCTGAATCATTAACAAGCTTGAGCAGAACCTGATGACAATTTGTTGTGGAGATCCATTTCATTTAAATCAGGTGTGTTGGAGCAGGGAAACATCTATAACCTGCAGGACAGCAGACCTCAAGAACCAACAGTGGACATCCTTGATATAAAGCTGGGATGTCAAACTCTGGTCCTCAAGGGCCACTGTCCTCTAGGTTGTAGATGTTTCTTTGGTTGGTTTTAAGTTCTCCACAATGATCCATTAATTTGAGTCAGGTGTGTTGAAGCAGGGAACATCTAAAACCTGCAGGACAGCAGCCCCCAAGGATCGGAGTGTAACACCCATGATATAACAGGTCGTTGTTAGATCTTCAGAGTGTGAGCTTTCCGAAAAAGGGGGGTAACCATCTGTGATGTAATGGCCAAACTATACTGTGATTGGCTGAAACTACAAACACAACACTGACAACTACCATTTAGAAACAAAACAGACAAAATGTGAAATTAGAGAGAATCTGCCCAAACAACAGAACTACAGTCCTTTATGTTAGCCTCTTAACTACAGATAACTGCCAATTAAGCCCACAACACACGATGGAACTGTGATGTGGTATTGACCCATCTAACACACCCCCAGTAGGCTGCTATGTCACTCTAGCATTCCCATTTGTGGTGGGGATGCAACCACAGGGAAGATCCCTGAAGGTATGTTGTCATTTGGAGAGCTTTAAGGTCCTGATAACCCTCAGAGAGCCCCAGAACCTTCCATTCAGTCCAGATAGATACTTTACTGATCCCATTCTTATTCATAAAAGAAGTTAGCAATAAAAAAATAACACAAAATAGAACTTAATGATGTTGTAATACTTGGATACATTCTGAACTGTTTTAGCTCTGATACAGATGTTTATAACTTGTGTTTTAATAGGACTCATCTGGCTCAGTGTGTCCTTCAGCCATGAACATCCAGCACATGGTGACAGATAAGCAAGACTGTGATGTACCTTAAAGGTAGATATACATGGAGTGACATAAGCAAGAACCAGATGTGATTCAGACTCATCAGTTACCAGTCAGGTCTGTTGCATTAGATACATGCCTAAATTCAACGTCCACACACAATGAACAGCACATCCTAATCTATTGCGTGAGCAGTGGGTGGCCTGCTTACGTCTATGATAAATAGCCGATTACAATTGGTTGCATGTCAAGCTATCCCATTGTACGAGGCAGTCTCCTTCCTAAGAAGATAAAATGTGATCACATTGTTCGGGGCTCAGCAGGATGACCAGTCCTCTGAGCCCAGCGCTGCATTACTGTACCTGTGACCCGAATTAGAATAAATCTTTGCTGAATATCTGGTAACAAAAATGAAAATCTCTGTGAAATATGGACATACACTGTAAAACTATCAGTACAATAAAAAATAAGCTAAAATGGTCAAATTTCAAAAAGACAGCACTGTATGCAGGAGTGCAAAAGTAGAAGAAACACAATGTTCAGGATGTAGTGCAACTGATGGCAACGGGAATTTAGATATTTATGGAAATGCTGTATACAGATGTAGCAGTTGATCTTTTTGTCTGTTTAGAGATGATTAGGGGTGTAAAGCACAAGTTGGATCACAATAAGATACATATTTTAAGTGTATAGGGTGTTTCCTTTTTGTTTTTGTTTTTTTTTTACCCTTTCCTGTCCTGTCCAGCATCCTAACATACAGAACGGTGGTCTGTGTGCCATATTTGGCTTAACAGATTTGCTCTACCAAGGGAGACATGTTATATACATGGCTGCCCTTGATATTTTTATTATTTTTATTGTAATCTTATTTTCTTTAGTCTTTATTTGTTAGTGCCAGGGACAGGGAGATGGAGAAAGAGGGGGAAAAAAGTTAGAAAATGACAGGATTAAAATGTAGAAATAACAGTTGTCTATGCTGCCTAAAACACACCACAAAAACAATATAAACTACCACAGTACTACATGATATATAAAGAAAAATAGTATATTGATGATACAAAAAAGTACAATAGTCATCAAATGTACCTGCAGAGAAACGTACCAACACACAAACATCAGCAACATCTAGTCAGAAGAAGATGGAGAGACGAGCACATTTGAGAGCATGCACGTGTGAACGTGCATGTGGGGCCATGCAGCAAGGAAGAAATGTGTGCTTGCAAGGGGGCCGTGATCACGCCGCACCCCGAAGCATCAGCGGGGGATGGGGGGAGCCCAAGGCCCCAAAGGCCCAGCAGGTCCACAGAGCAACAAGCCCAGGATGGCTAAAGCAGACAGAACAGCAGCCCACTCAGACCAGAGCAGAGGGGCCCCCAGACCGGAGTCCCCCGGCGCGACGGGGCAGAAGCACCGGACAACACAGGGAAATGGTGAGCAGGCCCGGCGGGCGCCATGGCGTGGGCCGCACGGAGAGCAGACACCCCACAGGCCCAAGGGCCAACCAGAGCCCGACGGGGCGCAACCGCCCCAGGCAAAACCACCGCCTGCCATGCCAACCAAATCGAGTGGGGCCGGCAGTCGCAGGGGTCCACCGGGGGATCCCGCAATGGGGACCCCTCAGCCAAACCCACCACCTCCAGAGCACTATGTGTTGTGTGTATGATGTGGGGTGGCAGGGGAGGAGAGGGGCTCGGTGAGGGGCACAACCGGAAGAGAGATCTCTCTCCCAGGCAGCCAACTCCTCAGCTGGCCACTGTAGGTGCCCCCGCCTCCCCAAGACCAAGGGCAGAAGGGCAAAGGCCGGGCCCAGTCCATAGCCCAACTCATCAGACTGGGTGTTTCCAATATCATAAATTCTGCTATAACAGAAGGAGCCTGAAATCGAAATGAGACAATATCACATTCTAATTCAACACAGCTGTTAAAAGGGGGTGAAAAGTAAAATAAAAAAGTGTCCTTTATGACAGCAGAGCAGAATAAATTTATTCCCTGAGAGAGCATAATCATTAACACAGTAATTCACTTTCATAAAAAAATTATTTGACTTTGGGACAGTTTGAGGCCCACAAACTGAAAACTTAAACACGGATAGACTCTATTCAAAGATTTATTTAAAGTTTGTCAATATACAGTAATCCTTTTCTTTTTTTTCCCATTACTCCCAAAAATGAAGCCAATTGTCAAGTTTATCTGTTGGGTGCACAAAGCTCTGAGCATGACAAGTGGCTTATTTATTAATAATGAATGTGTGCTTGTACTTAGTTTGATTTCTAGTCCTGCCATGCTGTCAGCTCTGGACAGGATCTCAAACCCCAAACCTGTGATGGTCTGAGATCATGTCTGAATCTGAAAAATGGTCCAAAAATGCTCCAGGAGCAAAGCAACACTGGCTTGACAGGTTCTCAAAAGCCATGACAGGCTGAGATGACGGCACTTTCTGGCAAACAGAAAAAATAACTGAATGGCTGGAAAATAATACAGAAAAATTCGAGAAAGTCTGACAAATAACAACAAACTATGAGAAACAGAAGGGAAGACTTTTTCAAAACAAAACCAGAAATATTAATAAATATTTGGTAAACCATGAAGGTTAGAAAACATAACCTTTGGTGTCACTACAGGTAGGGGTCGATGCATTTTTTAGAATAAAGGAGAAGCTGAGACTCCATGAAAAAGCTTCAGCTCTGATCTGAGAAACATTTGGAGGCAGTAGGGGAAAGGAACTGTGCTCTATTGTTGAAGCAGAAGTTGTAAACTTGGCCCATCCAGTTCCTGTTCAGCTTTTCCTGCAGGAAAGCCAAGTCAGCTTTATGAATCTTTAAGCCAGTCAACATGTTTTTGCCCCCAATACCTTTTTGTTAACAGGTTATCACATCCTTAGCCTCTTTTTTTTCTTCCTTTCCCCTCACTTCCATTACACCAAGTTGTTAGGGTCGTTGCTCTTTTCATTGAAACGGGATATACACTCATCGATCACTTTATTACATATACATGTTCAACTGCTTTACATAAATGGCTAATTAGCCAATCACAGAGCAGCAACTCAATGGGCAGGGTGGTTGGAGATGATAGAAAATCTACAGTAAGCTCATTCAAATAAGCCTCACACTGGTCCCAACTAAGGTCTGCAAAACAGCATCTCTGAACACACAACATGTCCAGCCTTGAAGCAGATGGGCTACAGCAGCAGAAGACCACACCTGGTGCCTCCTGTCAGCTAAGAACAGGAAACTGAGGCTACAATTCACACAGACTCACCAACACTGGAAACAGAAGATGGAGAAACGTTGCTGGTCTGATGAGTCTCCATTTCAGCTCCACATTCAGATGCTAGGCTCAGAATTTGATGGAAAAATAAAAGCTTTATGGTAGTTGCATGAAGGGTGTCCTCAAGAAAAATTTATTTGTGAACCACTGCAGTAGAGCAGCTTTGGGATGTATTGGAACAAGAGATTCTCATCATGGATGCAGCTGACAAATCAGCAGCAATTGTGTGATGCTGTCATGTCAATATGGAGCAAAACCTCTGAGAAAGGTTACTAGCACCTTGTTCAATCTATGACACCAAAAATTAAAGCAGTAAGGCAAAAGAGGGTCCAACCTGGTGCTAGCAAGGTAGCCCTGATAAAGTAGCAGGTGAGGGTAGCTCTGATGGATCATACTGAGTCCTAAAGAAAATCAAATTAGTAGCACAAATCTTAGATACAGTGGGACAA
The DNA here is from genome assembly GCF_017639745.1 of Melanotaenia boesemani. Taxonomy (NCBI): domain Eukaryota; kingdom Metazoa; phylum Chordata; class Actinopteri; order Atheriniformes; family Melanotaeniidae; genus Melanotaenia; species Melanotaenia boesemani. Next base: position 23,568,918 of record NC_055702.1, on the reverse strand, counting down.
AGTCAGCCACCAACTGTGCAAGTTCTCTCACTTAAATAGATGAGAGAGGCCTGTAATTTTCATCATAGGTAAACCTCAACTATGAGAAGCAAACTGAAAGAAAAAAATCCAGAAAATCACATTGTCTGATTCTTAATTAATTGGTAAATTCCTCTGTAGAAAAGTAATTGGTCACCTACAAACAGGCTCTCATAGACCCGTAAATTCTTTAAGAGGCTCCTTTGGTGCTTTGTTCTTAAGCTGGATGACAGAGTAGAGTCACTTCACTGAGTGTTCCTCTCCACCATTTGTAATATCTTACTGGAAGATAAATAATGTGCAGACCCTGCTAGACTCTTAACACATGCTGTAATTTAGAATTAAAAGCAGAAAAATGAGGAGAAAATCTAGTTTCTCATGCAACACACACTGTCAGATGTATGTGTCTTACAACCCCCCTTTGGCTTACATAAATCGATGGAAAGTGGGTCAAATACAAATTCCTGCACTCCTCCACCATTCATCCTTATCCTAATTTCTTTTTGCCTTACGCAAAATATGAACACGATTTATTTGATTCAATATTCACCAGTCCCTGGTAAATCTAATGCATGTGCTGGATATAATAGATTAATCTATTTCTGCATTTTCTGCACTAAATACCAGTTGATGTAACTGACAGCTGTTACAAAATGCTCATCTCGTATTTTATGATTACTATTTACTCAATTTTCATGTTGAATGTTGCTCTACTTTATCTTATGTATGCTCTATATTAATGTGTATAAATATGTATAGAAGCAATTAATGTATATAGTGTGTATGGGTGTGTGTGATTAAATTAATGTGACATGCAGTATTAAAGTACTTTGAGTGTACAAATGTAACTAGAAACATGCTATAAAAATACTTTTATATATTTACCATTTGTTAAATAACTTAGTTTGTTTTGTCCGAGTATTTGAAAAATGCACAGATATCGTTGGTCTCATTCCATAGCTGCCTAAATCATATTTGAAGGTCTTATAGATTATAGTTCACAGTCAGTCAGTAATTGTATAATAGTAGAGTTACACAGAAATCAAAATTTAGCCAAAATTTGATTTAGGAAGACTTAACTTTAGTGAGAACTAATTTTTAATAATTTAGCTGTCAACACATTCTTTGTCTGAGACATGCCATTTGCAAAAATCTTTATTACACACCCAAACTTAGTAATTGGATAATTAGATTAGTGTAAGAATTTATTTAACACTATACACATTTAAAAAATTACAAAAAAAAAACTGTTTTACTAAAAATGTAGCTAGTGATAGCAGCTAGTCAGCTTAGCATTGGATGCAATGAAAGTTTAGTTGACCCAATAAAATAAATAAACAAGCTAATAATGCTCTACCAGAACTGTGTTCATGTTTGCTGCTGAAAACTTAAAACACAGAGGAACAGGAGTTAGAGGAACTGCATAAATTCTCCAAAACGTTGACCAACCTGTCACGGTACAACTGTAGATGAGGAGAAGAAAAATATTTAAAGATACATTTTTAAGTAATTTTCTGTCGGTTTGGAGTGCAGTCTAAGCCCTCATGTTATTTAATGCATGCTCAACGAGTGGGGTTGAGTGGAGTCAAGGGCCACTTCTTGCCTTAAAGCCGTCTACTTGAATGATTATATAAATTTAATGGAAGAAAAAGATGCTGCTCAAGTGTTAGTTTGACCAAAGTATTTATTTCATTTGTTTATATTTCATGAAAATAAACACCCAAAAGAACAAGACTAACAACCATGAATGTTTTCTGTTTCTCATGTTCATGCTAATTTAATAAAACCACAAAGTCAGATGAAAGTCAGACATGTGAAGTGATATGTCATTAAACCATTGAAGAAAAAGAAAAAAAAAACATGCTGGTTGCCTTTACAGAACCAAAAGAAACATAAGCTTGATGTTCAGTTTTTGTTAACTGCTTTAAAGAAGTCTGCAAAGGCCTTAACGTCATTGTAAGTTTTAAGATTAAAGAGTTCCCCCAACTCTATTCCTCATGGAGCTTAGAAAAAGAGGCTGGAGCCTATCCCAACAATCACAAGGCTGGACTGTCAATCACAGGAGAAAATATTTTAATCTAAAATTATTAAAGTTGTCTTCATGCCTAGTCTGCTAAGTTCAGTTCATCTGGGGGTTTAGCTGATCAAATTACTTTCACTCTGCATTTAGTCAAAGAATCCAAAAGCTTTTGAAAACAGATTTCCCTCCTTGCCTGAAGCGGGACTGGATCAAGAGTTACAGAGGGAAGAAAAAACAAGGAACAAAAACCAAAATTTGCTCATCTGTTACTTAATTCAGGGCAGCTTCCATTTCCACAACATAGCAGTAAATATTTTTATCAGAGCATTTATCTTATTGTTCCATGTCTGACCACGAGCCATTTCTCCCTGCTGTCACTCTACATGTGATGCCAGTATGTTTTGCTTGTGTTTACCCACAATGCCCTGCGTCGCACCACCATGTCTTGCATAGCAGTCCACTTCCAGCATTTGGTTCACTTGAAGCGAGCAGAGATTTTTGCTTATGCTTATCAGTTTGGTTTCACATGCACTCCTCTCCAAACAAATCAGACTTCCGAGCAAACAAAGTAGGATTCCATTCATACAGGCTGCTCCTTAAAACAGTTGATCCAAACACAGTCATCTAGGGCGATATTTGCTAAAGATAAAAATATATTTTTAGCACTATCTATAAACCATTTGATCAGCTGTGTGAAACACTTTCCATGAGTCAGTTTCAACAAAACGTGCAGAGCAATGATCCACAGCAGATTGAACATCATGCAGAAAATCAGATTACTGATTTTTTTAAGGCATTTAAATCAAAGCTATGATCAAATCAATATTGTTGTTCACATTTTGGACTTGTCAATGGAATTTATTCTTTTGTGAACCATTGTTTCTAAAAACACTTTCATGTTGATTATTGAATATTAGGTATAGAGAGAAATTGTGCAAAGAGCAACATGTTCCAACTGTTCTGCAAGTACCTGGGGGTAAAACTGGAGTGGTCTCACAACAAAGACACATCATACAGGAAGGGACGGAGTCGCCTTTTCTTCCTCAGCTGGCTCAGGTCCTTTGAGGTCTGCAGTGAAATGCTGCAAAACTCTCATTGCAAGCCTGCTTTTCTATTTTGTTTTCTGCTGGTGGAGTGGCACTACAAACAAAGACCATAGGCATCTGTTTAAACTGGTAAAACAAAAGGCCAGTTCTGTGCTGGGTAGGGAGTAGGACTCTATTCGAAAAAAGATGGAGCAGCAGATAAGGAGGAAATTCCAGGGCATTTTGGACAATGACAAACACCCCCTCCATAACACCCTGACAGGACAGAGAAGCAGCATCAGTGAGACGCTGCAGGACTGAGAGGTTCAGGAGATCAAAGAAGTCGAGGTACTCTGCGCTTCTTCCAAAAGGGCATTGGCTGTAACACGTGCTTCACAGCTGAAGGACATCAAACTAGCAAAAAAAAGAAATAGCTCAGTGAGCTCCAGCTATTTCTTTTGTTGCAGGTTCAGGAAATCCTTTTTCTCCACAACCATAGAACAGTGACTTCCAACATGTTCTCCATGTTGTAATTGGGAACTATTACTCTTATATCTCTTAAATCTTTGCTGATATACTTATTTTATTCATTTTTATTACTTATCTTACTAGCTGAGTTTCCATCACCTCTGTGCAAAATCTCAATGTTATGTTCCCATGAGGTGGTTTTTCTGACATGTTGATATAAAAGTATATCACAAAGGTGTAATGGAAACACTTTTTCACATTTATACGTCACCGGACGTGGCGTAGGGGGTCACGTGACCAGTTCATTTCAAGTAAAGATGGCGCGGCATGTATGGATGGAGGAGGAGACGGAATTCTTTTTACAAATAATTTAAGAGAAAAATACAACCACCATCCTTGATAGCAAACAACAGCAAAATGCAAAGTTTCACAAATAATTAGAAATCTCCTTCCTCCTCAAAGTGATTATTGCAGGATGAGATTTTACAAGAATTACGTCTAATGCACTAAACACCAATTAATAAAAAAAAAACACCTGCAAATCGCAATTTTACTTTGTTAAAATTTTCAAAATATTGCTTTTATTTTGCGAAATATTGTAATGGAAATGCAGCTACTCTAAATATATGTAAATGTGTATCTGAACTTCCCCCATAGGGATGAATTATTCTACTTGTCTATTTATGACCAACTTCTAAAGAGTAAAAATGACACAGTTAAAAAAAAATCTTTAGTCTGTCTGATTTAATCTCATCATATTCTTGAGTATTAACCAGCAGCAGTGTTGAGGAATGATTTAGGAATGATATCTGTAATATCATGAACGATAACAGCACTTTAAACCATAATGCTTTAATAATAACTGCTCATGTTAACACACAGCGTGTGTGTGTTAACATGAGCAGATGTGGTTTGAAGTAACGTTCACATCACTTTTTCCACATCCAGTTTACTGGACTCTGACTGGAACATCCAGAATCAGCAGCTGGTCAGTAATAAATGAGAATTTGATCATTAATAGGTAGAAAACACACACATAAAACATGGCACACAGCTGGGACTCTGGGATTTTTCCACTTTATCAGACTGTTGCTGTTGGCGTGATCCCCACAAAGAGAACCTACGAGCAGTTTTTCATTTATTTTTCCCTCCCCTTCCCCAGTTTGATTTATTTCTCTGTTATTACAGTTAAACTTAGTGATTAATAATTTGCTTTAAGTAAAGAAGTAATCTATTTTAACTCTGCAGGTTTTAGTCAGTTTAAGCTCCAAGTTGTTTTTGCTGTGTATGACTCAGCAATTGTCTGCATAATAAGGATGTTTAGATTTTAAACCAATGTTGCAGCTAATACATTTTATACACAGCAATGGTGCACTGATAATGTCAAATCTTTTCACGTTTCCAGAGTTTTTTTCCAACTTAAACCACCTGATTTAGTTGTTCCATGCTAGGTAGTCTTTTAGCTGAGTTTCTGTCAGTTTAGTATGCAAAATCTCAGGACTGCTGCTTCCTAGCCTGTGCAAAAAAAAAAAAAAAGAGCTGCACGGATTTCACTCAGCCTCAGTACAGGGGGCACTCATGATGAAGAGGCTAGACATTAACTGCTCTAAAATGACATGCAAAGAACAATCAGGATAAATAACACGCCAGCGTACACAGACAGATTAGTTATAGTAAGTGACGCTGGGAAGAAATATTAATAACTGGCTTGTTGCTGCATGCTTGGATGGCTGCAGGATACAAACTCTAAACTGTTTTTACTCCCTTTTCTATTTACAAATCTTACTTAAAATAGGTCCCACTGGGTAAAAATAGGGAAGGGGAATCCTCGTTCCCTTTGTCAACAGCTCAATAACAAATTTGGGGCCTTTATGGATGATCCTAAGCTCAAGATATAAAAGTAAATTAATATGTTTATTGTTAACCAGAGGTTACATCATTAATGCAGAGTAAACAGCTTAAGCTGCTGACTCTCTTCCTTGTTTAATGCCAGTAGTTGAAGGAAGATGGAAACTTGAATGACTTTTCTGGCAGTTCTCTGTCCTTTGTCCACCTGTTAGTTTGAGATTTTCCCCTTGTCCCCCGGTCTCATTCCTGCTGGTGTCAGATTCAGCACACCTCGTCCTTCTCCCTCAGCGGTAGCCAGACCACCCTGCAGCCCACTTGGCTGTAGTTGCAAGGCAGCAAGGTCTTTATTTTTGCTGTGTCTTCCAGGGCCTCATTATCGAGTGCTCATCGGACAGTGTGAGTGAATCTCAATATGGACAGGAAGTAAGGGTTCACTGAGTCTGAGCTGTTTCCTCTGCTATTTCCTGTAGCTCCACAAATGTAAATTACTCAGTGAGGCTAACAAAAAAAAAACTTCAGTGTATTTTAAGGAGTGTTGATCCCCATAAGGGGATCAAGTCATGTTGACTGCAAAATACAGACTTATTAATATTGGTAGAGCTGACAGGAAAAAGAATTTACTGAGTAATTATTGGGGTTATTAGAGGTATTATGTAGTTCACACACCTTGACCAAATTCAACTTGGCTACCAGCTGGTCAAAACTTAAATGATATCACTCCACGTCTGGATGAGAAATAGCAGAAAACATGCAGCTTTAAATCCTTTGTGGATGTGTTTAACTTTGGGATTCAATATGTGGGGAAAAGATGGGTTTAAAAAGTAGAGTATAACTTTTTACACCCTTAGCCAATGTTGCCGCTTCTGTGAGTGGTTTGGCCACTGCTTGTTCCTCGTGTGGCAGGATCCACAGACCTGGCTCGGCTCACGTGGCTTAGCATGCATCACGCTGGCTGGTTCTTATCTTCAGCCTGCAGCAGCACAGGCCTCATCCACATAGAAAATTACACCAGTGCACATAAACCGTTAACAAAGAAAATATTTTGAAATTGCGTGTGTTCATTTATGCAAATTATTCGCTATTATTATCATTATTATCAAAATATATATCATAAATAAACCTGTCTGGTTTCATTCAAATTTGACGTTATTTGAAATGAGGGACATCCTTCTGGTCTGCACACGTCTTTTCACACTTCCCCCAGGAGAAAACTCTTCCTCCCTCATTGTGAAATAATTACATACTACTTGGAATTCTGATTGCTGCAGAGCTAATCTGAAGGTTCCCAAGATTAAGAAATAAATGAGTGGAAATGATAATGTCAGGTCCACTTTAACAACTGAGTAATTGTGTCAGCTAGAACTTACAGCCTTTATGGTTTGGGTAACTCCTTCCACTGGGGTTCTGTCTTTGTGTAGGAAAACCTCTTGTGCCACAGTATGAAATCAGATTACAGCTCTGGTGGTAGTGATGTATCTTTCATGAACAAGCCAGTTTTTCTAGTGAACAAGAAGAACCCATTCCTGTCTAACAGAGCTGAGTCTTTGGACTTTACTTTGATGGGCCCACCATGCAGTCAATTCAATATGCGGAAAGGCAAGGATAATATGTAATAAAGGCAGGGCCTCTTAGAAGACAGGGGACGTAGTGGGACAGACCAGGTTCACACAGAGCTGGAAGCCAGATTCAAATTACAAGTGTGTCAGAAAAGTAATGGATAAATTAGCTCATTTAAATTTCATGATCTTCAGACTTTGGCTTTATACAGCATTGGGTTGGTGTGGTACTGTGTTGTTGAAATATTAAACATATTTATATTTTATAATAAAAAAATGTACAAAAATAAGGCTTTTATGATAAAAACAAATAGCTTACCAACAAACAAACCGCTCACAACTGGTAAATGTGACTCTAAATAAAAAACCCATTTGGGAGCTGACACAGTCCACTCTTATAAGGGTGCCGAGTCAAAAGAACCGGATCTTTAAAAAGAGTTGAATTCCCATCCCTAACTGGTGGTGATGGTAGTGACTTTGCTTAGCTGCACTGTCACCAGATGCAAGACTCGCTCCTCTGTTGTGTATCTGACTGAAAGTTAATCATGGAGTGTTCAATCAACCACAACTAATACAGCAAGATGGGGGATGTCACCCTTAGCAATGTTTACATCTGCCTGATAAAGTGTGAAGTGTGGATTCTAATGGAAGGACTAATGGAGAACAGATTGAACATGCTTTTACAGATCTGAGGCTGAAACACTGCTGCACAAAATGAGAGAATGGCATCCTGATTGTAAAAGCTACCAGACTTCAATTTATACTTCCTTTATTATTGTAATTATATTAAATGCCAGCAGATATGTGTATGTGGTAAATGAGAAGTTGTAAATGGCTGCTAACCTTTCTACATGAGTTTGTTTACAACAAAACTTGGAGTCCAGTCGTCTCTAAATTATTACAAATATGTATATATGTATGAAGCAACATAAATAAATAAGTAAAATAAATAAGTAAATTAAATAAAAAAAAAGGGACACTCAGAAATCTTGCTTATATTTGCTTGCCATCTCATGTTATTTCATAAAAATTGATAGAGGGATTAGTATGTGTACCAATACACCAGCATGTAGATAAAATCTTTCAAACAAACGAAGACTGATGGATTATGAGAATTTATAGCCTGTTTTTATTGCAGGAGAGGCCTCACACCATGGCAAATGTGCCTCATAGTCAAGAAGGCAATAAATTACAACATAAAGGGAAAATGATGGAAATATCTGCTTTGTTGTTATTGTAAAAGAGATTTTCCTGGGACTTGTAATGAAAAAGCAATTATCATATTGGTGAAATTTATGTGATCTGAACCCATAAAAGGAACCATACTTCTATTCTGAGTCACAAGTTATTATTAAATGCACAAAGTTTATACAGTACATTAAAAACAGAATTTGTAAGGAAGATTTAGGTGCTAATGCATAAGCAGACATGCAAATGAGCAATTAATATTAGTAGTGGTCTCAAAATGAAAATCTTTTTAAAGATGTTTAGAAAGATTTGTGGTGGTAATGTGGATGAATGTAGAGGAAGATGTGGCCTTATCACATACCTTCGATTTGATATTTGGTTAGCTTTTTCTGCACATCACACACTATTTTAACGTCAAAACCACAGCATCCACTCACTCTCCCCCTTTTTTTTTTGCATGCGTTAATTAAAAAACAGTCCCACATTTTTTCACATACAGTATTTTACTTCTACAGACATGTGCAATTATGGTTTTTTTTTTCATTAATTACATTTTACTCTGTTTTATTTGATATATTTGAATGCATTCTATAAAATATTTCTAAATTAATATCTGATCACAATTTTATGATTTAAATATTCTATAAAAATATAGCTGTATCATTTGCAATGTATGCCTTTATGTTCAATTAAGCCATATTATTTATTCTTCAGAGAGTGGTAATGTATTGGTTGACTCAACAATGTCAACTGAAATGGTTAATTAACAAATATACCACCCCCACCTATGAATATGCTAGAAAACAGGTTTTAAATATGTGTCCACTCTAGTGATCTTGATGCATGAAAGGGTTAAAATTGGCCAATCCAATTGATTGGAACAGGAACCTCTGTCATCATAGTGCAATATTCTATTAAATTATTGCATTTAAACATACTGACAGTGAAAACATTGCAGGACGTTCTCACAAGCCTCAGTAGTCAAAACATGGCTACATTAACGACCAGAGCTGAAACATTAACTCTCCCACGAGCCCTAGCTCACTGACGCAAGGCTGTCCACGTTCCAAACACCCTCTTCTGCAATTTTCTACAATATAATATGATTTATGTTGTACATCCCATGTCAGTTCGAAGTGGAAATTTTTCCCACAGCATTGTTGGCCACCTACCACCAACAGTGTAATGACGCGCTTGAAGACTGCAATGGGCAGCATGAAAAACAACTCTTACAAATACACTGTTCCATGAACCTAATGGCAATAATTGCTGTAATCTTTTCAGAAAATGCAGCTTCTAACCGTAGTTCATCTTCACTGCAGCCTAGCTGGTATGTAGCCTAGCAGCTAATTTGCTATAACTGTTTGGACGAACCACAACAATGTGCAGATTGACAATAACTGTAAATACTATTCAGATTATACTTATTCTGAAACCTGGGCACATCCATAGTTAGTTTTTGATTTTGCTTATGCATGTTTATCGTGGATGTCTCTTGTATTTTGCATTGGTTTGATGCATTGTGCACCTTCTCAGAAAATATTGCTTTGCTCCTAAGATGTCATATGTGAATAACCAGTAGGGGCAGAGTAGTACCAATTTTACTGGATGTGAGATTGCAGAATCAACAGCAGTTCTGAACTGCTGTTCTGAAGACAAGACATGGTTTGCTTGGTTTTAGTGGCCTTACATGCCACCCACAATACTGATGCTGCCATCTTTTTCTGATGTAATCTTAAAATAAACCAAATGCCAATCTCCTCTTTTGTCCCCATGTTTTTCATTTTAAAAATTCAACTACTTTGTCCAGCATGAGTTCTCTAATGTGCCTCTAGTGGAAAATATGATGTGATTTTAAATTTGATGGCATGCATATATGTAGCCCCTATTCTTTTAACACCTGCATGTAAACATCTGGGAAGTGAGAAGACTTAAAAGAAAGTTCCACCTGTTAGAATGCTGCTCTCCCACCACTCATTCTTGTATAAAAGTAAAAAAAAGAAAACTGGAAAACACTTATCATATCACTACTTTGACTGTCTTGAATAATCTATAAATCTGTCAGTGCCAATGTAACAAAAGTGCAACCAAACTGAAATAAATTAAAAAGAACATGGTTTTTATTAAAACTAATACCTTATTAAACCCCCTCCCCAATTTCACGAACACCCGACCTCCACTGCCACAGTGTTTGGGGACAGTTGGTCAGGTCTAGGTTCAGGCGTTATACCTGAATATACTGAATGAGCAGGTGATTTAGGGAACAGGAGACTTCACTTTCACTCATGGATTGGCCACCACAGAGTCCAGACCTGAACGCCACCGAGAATCTTTAGGAGGTGCTGGAGAAGGCTTTACACAGCGGTTAGACTCTCCCATCATCACTACAAGATCTTGGTGAAAAATTAAAACACTGGATGGAAATAAATCTTGTGACATTGCAGAAGCTTATCGACACAATAACACAGCGAATGCTGGTGTAATCGAGCTAAAGGTGGTTCAACAAGATAAGAGTGTGACCTTTCTTTTTCTCCTTCTTTTTTTTTTCTTTCTTCCAAAGTGCGGTCATGTTTAGTTGGGCAATGCTTATCCTTGCTGTTGACAGTTGCAGGTATACAATGTCTATGCTGCTTTTTGTGGGTCTTTGAGGTGTTGTGAGGAGGTTTCCAGCATTAAACAATTTTTTTCAGTTAGTTTGTTCTGCCAGGCAGATTTTACATGTCAACAGTAACTGGAACTCTGTTAGTCTTGTTATGTTATTTGACCTTCTATCATAAATGTAAAATCTCCAGACATTCCCATACAAAATCTGCAAAAGGTAAACAAGTGGTGACAGAATGTCTTGCTTATATTTTTGAGTGATCCATGAAACAAAGTGATAAGCAAGCACGATGGAATGACATTTTCCTGTTATTGGTTTTACTAATGGTGCAGCCACTGTCCTTATAGGAGGAAAATAGTCATTTACAGAAGTTCCTTGTGTAACACGGGGAGATGGGGCCCGGATCGTGACTGAGGGCGGGACCACAAGAGCCCACTGGTAGACCAACCCAATTCCCAAAGAATGGTCTAGGGCTCCCTATTACGGAGTACGCAAGTTGGATCTGGCCATTAATTTATAGAAACAAGACAGTGTAGAAAAAAAAATCTCTTTATTAAACAATGTAAAAAAACAACACAATAAAACACGTTAAGTAATCTGGGTGTTAACACAAAATCCACTGCAACCAAAACCAAAAAAAACAAAACAAACCAAGAGTTAGTAAATTAATAGCAAAACCAAACCAAACATAAATCCCCAAATTACCAAACCCTTAAAAAACATGTTTTCTTCTGCGGACAAAATAATCTAAAGGGCGTGGGCCCTAGGTTAGGACATAGGGTAAGTTGGACAGTCAAACTAAGGTGCGCAAAACCCACTACTACGAGCACCGTCAACTAATTTGAGCACCATAGACTAAACAGAGCACTAAACAGAGCACTAAAGAGAGCACTGTAGGGAGCAGAGGCAATCTTCTTCCCGAGCAACGTAGCTCTACTCCAACGCCACTCCAGATATACTAGCAGCTCCGTCTTCATCAGCTAGCTTGGAGAAAATCCACGGCCCAACCAATAAACCCAGACGACCTGGCTCCAACAAACCACGGCTACCAGCTCGTGGCGACACGCCGCACCGCCGCCAACACGCCCAAAGGTAGAGGGAGGAAGACATTCTAGCTACCACACCTGTTTATACTCTCCCTGATGAGCCGACGCAGAGAAACGGAAGCAGTACGGCCCGTGATGCCTTCACGACCGCGCATAGGGTCGGAAAACACACCGCCATAATTACCCTGGTGTAAAACCACCCGGTTACACTTGTGCTTTGGAAAGACATAAAAGGATAGGAAACTGAGAAGAAGGATTCTTAACCCACAGGCCATTTGGGAATGGATATTGGTGAGTAAAACTGGGCTTTGTTAACAGCCTAACAAAGGTTCACAAAGGTCAAGCAATTTAATTGTAATTTGAAGGAAGAAAGAAAATGACGCCATTCTGTTGGTTTTGGCAGTATCATCGCACATTTTAAGTTTGATCAAACATTTGGCAACAGCCTAGTAATTGTAGTCTCTCACAGAATGTAACTTTAGACTCATCCCCATCTTCAAACATATGACATTAATTATCCAAACAATGTAGGGGAACATGTGGAAGGATTTTCAGAAATGTTAATTACATTTGAAAATACAGACCTAATCAACACATCTTGAATTATTCACATGGAACTTGCCCTGCTATTTTATCATCCCTGCTGTTTTATGACCCTGTCCACACCCTTACAGCCACCCCTTTGGGAATCAGTCAATAAATCACTAACATGTCAGATTTTGAATAATCCATTCTTTTTAAGTGCTGGGCTCTTTCACTGTGAAACTTTTGACCTCTTTACAACCCAGATAAGGAAGGAAGTGACTGAAAGATAGCTGCTGTTATTTATCACGTCTGTGTTGTCTACAGCTGAGCAAACAGTTTCCTGTATTCTCTAAGGCTATGTCCACACAGCACCAAAGCCTGTTCAGGTGTGAAAACGGTGGTGAAAACTAGGAGACAGGCTTCAACATCCGCATGAAACAGCTGTAGTACATACTGCTGTGCATAATGCTGTGGGAGGCGCTGCGATAATTAAATACTAACACTCCAGAGCTAGAACAAGACGTTGCGCATGTGCAGATAATGACATATCTGCTTGCTCCTGCTGTTGGTGGTACAGCAGCGCAGCACTGAGTTGTAAAAGCCGTGCATTTTAATGATAATGCTGTACCAGTAATGCCAGTGTCACTGTCTGGAGCAGCACCACAACACAGATTATCACGGACGCCATGATTGTTGTTGTGTTTGGTGCACATTCATCACACTGACGTCATATCCTCTAGTGGTGTGGTTACTCTGTCCGCACAGTACCACAGACGGTGGAGGTTTCAAACCTATCCACCTTGGTACCTGGTTTCACACATGGTCGGTTTCATGGAGGCTAATCCCTGGTTTCGTGAGGATGAAAGGGTGGATTGCTAAAGTACTTTTGCGATTTTACTACAATGCGGCATCGTGGGGACGGCCCCCAAGACCTGACGTGTGCATTAGCTGCCATCGTTGTTGCATCCAGAAAAAAAGTCAGCAATCTGAACCAAAATCGCTTACTTGATCAAAGCAATTATAAAAATGTAAACAACACAAGAGGGGTTTATTTTTTAATTTTTTTTCACTTCTCTCCTCACATGTGTTGAGCAACTGTTCTTCAGCCCTATGATTTCACTCTTGAAATATCAGATGTTGGTTTCGTTAGTTTTCTTTTATCCCTTCTCGCCCTTTGCTCTCCCATTCACACTTTCCTATATAATAATACTTATATACACATGCACATATATATGTATCATATGCGTTCAAAGGGATTCGGAGAACTTTATTTGTCATTCTATGGGATAAAATTAGTTTCTGAGGTTCCGGTTAACATCCAATGGAAAGATAAAAATAACACATTAATAAATATAAATAAAAACAAATATGTTTGTGTTCATCTCCTGTTTCTTTCTCCTTGGTTATTGATGTCTAGGTGTAAGAATACAACATAAAAACTTACTTCAGACTAATTGATCTTCTTTCAGAACTATGGTTACATGAACTAGTACCAACTTTCACAAAGTATTTCACATCATCATTTTACAGAAAGGTTTGTTTGATTCAGTTCAATGGCTGTGGGCTGATTTCCTCTGATCATCTGGGGCTTCAAGCTAATGGATGCAGATTAGCGGAAGTTCTTGGTTGTCCTCAGGGGTAAAATCTGCACTGACTAACAGTAGCTGTGACAAAAGCTGTAATCTTGAGCAGTTGCAGGGCTGAATGCAGGTGATAAACAGAAAACTGTGGGGACTTTGCGATTGTGTTTGCTTTATTGCTGCCCAGAATTAATCAAACCTAAAAATTCTTTTTTAGTGAATTGATCAGTTATTCATTTTGATCTTTTTCTACTTTAAGGGATTTGAGATGAGGCCAACTGGAGAAGAGTATTTGAGGGGCCATCTCTGAATGTTGTTATTGTTTAGTGAAATGACTTTCTATATGAATGAAGTACTTCCATTGGCTACAACAGATTTACACCCTCACATCTTTAGCGTATAATATGTGTGTTATTCATGCACTATTGATGGCACATGTGTAGATGTCATTTGCAGTGTGCACAGCCAGGTTTTCACTGTGGTGAATGACAGTCTTTCATCACTCTGTCTCAGTACGATGGTGCCGATGAGGTCAGCCTTCCTCTGAAGGAACAAAGCTGCCGACACTAGAGAATTTTCCATTACGCTGCCCTTATAAAAGCTTTGCACCAGGTTGCTGTTTTATCCTCCTGTATTTGGTCCCTTTAGATGATCAGAAATCAGTATCTTTACAATTAGAATTAGAGTTATATAGATGAACACCCACATGCAGACACACACATATAAAAAGATATATACAAGTTGTAAGTGAAGAGGGTGAATAAATAGCATGTGAGTATTGATAAGTAAATAAATAAATATGTATGTTGCACTGAGGGAGGGTGTATATTGCATTGTTTGGGTGTGGGTGGTAATTCACCCAACAGGGGTGGGGGGAAGGGTGATTTAACAGCTTGGGGGTAAAAGCTGTTCTTGAGTCTGTTGGTTTTAGTTCTGAGTGTCCTGTATCTTCTCCCAGAAGGGAGGGGACAGACAAGGGGATATTTAGGGTGTGAGCAGTCTCTGATGATTCCACTGGCTTTTTGCTGGTGTCTGCCAGTGTAAATGTCACTGAGGGAAGGTAATGCTGTCCCAATCTCGCTGTAGTCTCTTTTTGTCCTCTGCAGTACAGCAGCTGGACCAGACTGTACAGCAGTAGGTGAGAAGGCTCTCAATGGTGAAGCAGTAGAAGGTTATCAGTAGAGGTCGGGGAGGTGGGTCTGGCGGCGCTTCCTGAGGAAGCACAATCTGTGTTATGCCCTCCCCACTTGGTGAGAGATGATTGTGGCCCAGGTGAAGTCGGCCGAGATGTGGAGATGTGAAATGGAAGCTCTCCACCTCTTCTCCATAAATGAAGAAGGAGTGCTCAGTCTGTTTTTCTCCTGAAGTCCATAATTATCTCCTATGTTTTGGAGGTGTTCAGTTTTACATAACTGATGTTACACCATTGTCGTAGATGCTGCACCTCTTCCCTGTAGGCTGATTTGTTGTTGTTCTCAATCAATCCTATAATGGTTGTATCAGCAAATTTGATGATGGTGTTGCTGATGGATGGGGAAGTACTCATGTGTAAAGAGGGAGAACAGGAGGGGGCTGCAGTGTACAGATGTGTAGCATGAGAGTGGAGGAGGTGTAGTGTCCCATCCTGATGTTCTGGGGTCTGTTGCAGAGAAAGTCCATCCATTTTAAGCAAGTGTGTGTATTTTATTAACCCATTAGAACCTGGGGTGCTTTCATGACATTTGCATCTTTCATTACATCTTGCATTAGGCTTTAATGAGTTGATGCACTGTTGTTTTTGTGTTTCTGTTAATCATTGTCGTCATAATGCAGGGGAAATTAAATCACAAACGGGAAGTACTGAGGCAACAAGTGGAGGATCTTTCCAGTTTTCCAAAGGTGCGAGTTTTACTTGAATAACTTTTTTTTGTGCATCCTGATGATCCTAGCTGCTATGTTGTCGGGAGCTTCATGCCACTGGTAGGGTCACCCATGGCTAACAGGTGTCTCAGGGAGGGACTAGATGAAGTGCGGCTCAAATCACCCTTTTGATGATGACAAAGCAAGGACCAGGGTTTCCCTTGCCCGGACGTGGGTCACCGGGGCCCCCCTCTGGAGCCAGGCCTGAAGGTGGGGCATGGAGGCGAGCGCTTGGTGGCTGGGCCTTTGCCCATGGCGCCCGGTTGGGCTCAGCCCTAAAGAGTGACATGGGACTCCCCTTCCATAGGCTCACCACCTACAGGAGGGGCCATAGGGGTCGGGTACAGTATGAACTGGGCAGCTGCCAGAGGCGGGGACCCTGGCGGTCTGATCCTTGGCTGCAAAAGCTAGCTCTAGGGACGTGGAATGTCACCTCTCTGGCGGGAAAGGAGCCTGAGCTGGTGCACAAGGTAGAGCGGTTCTGGTTAGATATAATTGGACTCAACTCGACGCACGGCTTGGGCTCTGGAACCACTGTCCTGTCCTCTTCCATTCTGGAGTTGCTCCCAGTGAGAGGCGCTGAGCAGGTGTGGGCATGCTCATTGCCCCCCGACTTGGCGCCTGTACGTTGGGGTTTACCCTGGTGGACGAAAGGTAGCCTCCCTCCACCTTCAGGTGGGGGGATGGGTCCTGACTGTTGTTTGTGTTTATGCACCAAGCAGCAGTTCAGAGTACCCAGCCTTTTTGGAGTCCTTGGAGGGGATGTTGGAGAACACTCCATCCGGAGACTCCCTCATTCTGCTGGGGATCTTCAATGCTCAAGTGGGCAATGATTGCCAGACTTGGAGGGGCGTGATTCTGTCCATCCTCTGTGGCCTTCACATGCATATTTATGTCTGTTTGCAGAGTGCTTGCAGATGGATACCTATAGCAATCAGGACAGTACCACTGGAAACCACCATAGCACTGTTGTGCAGTACAGCTCAAATGCAACTAGCGAAAGGCAAAAAAGAAGAAACTGTGCTGTATTTAAAGGCCACATAGACCACCACCGTCTACTGTGCAGTTTCTTTCTTTGTCTCTCTCTGAGAATAAACATCATCATGATCTCCTCCACCACCATGTCTGCTTTTGTCTAAACCAGTGTTTCTCAGTCCAGGTCGTCAGGACCCACTGCTCTGCATGTTTCAGAGGTAACCCTACTTCATGCACCTGAATTAAATTAATTGTTAACAGGCTTCAGATTAAGGAACAAGTTCCTTAATCCTGAGGAACACATCTAAGACATACAGGACAGTTGGTCCAGAGGACCTGGATTGAGAATCACTGGTTTAAACTGATATTGAAACCTAGAAGTGAGAGTTGAACTCTGCACCGCCCTCTAGTGGATGTAATGCCAAACAACCATGCCAAAGTAAAGGACACATGGGAATGTGAGGGCAGAAGTTTGACAATGTTTGAAACTAACATACTGATTTATGTACATAAAGGAAGCATAAACAATGTTATAGTTTACATGTGAAGCTGAGCCTTGAGCACAAACTTGAGGACAGACAAAAAAAATTTAAAGTCTCAATAAAGCCAATTCAGAAATTTAAAATATATATTTTATTTTAATCTGCGAAAAGATGGATAATTATATGGAATCTGAGACACATCAGTTTTCTCAGACACATCAGAAACAACAACTTAATGCACAAGCAAAGTGAAAAAATGGAGCGCTCACAAGTGCAGTCCACCTAGCTGGAGCCGCAAGATCACAAAATCACAGAAGAATTGAAAATACTTGTGATCTTGTGAGATCAGCAGCCTTAGTGAAAAGCAGACATTACAGCTTATTTTCATGTAACTCTGAAACTTAATTTGGCTCCTGTTTAATGTTTTTATCATTCATGCTTGGCATTTTTTCTGATGTGACTGATTACTAAACAGGCTAAAGTACTAAACAAGGTTTTGTACTGTAGTGCTTGACACATACATTAAACCTCCTGTGTCTTAATATTACCTAACGTCCTTAGGGAAGGAAAAAAAACAAAACAAAAAAAAACAACTAATTTATTTTGGTCTTTTTAGGCATCGCCGTCACTGATAAGCCAAAGTTTTGGCTTGGATAAGCCACAATTTATTACAGGAAACTTGACTTGGACCTGGACCAAATATGGTGTAAGTATCTGGGTTTTAACTCCTGGAGAACTTACTGCTCAGACTGGAGGGCAAAGAGCAACAATTTGACTTGGTAATTGGTGATTTGGGTTTTCCTCATTTTTGGGAGTTTGGCTTCACCATCAACTCCACAGGCACTGATGTGCTGCAGACCCTTCGTCTTTACTCTCCAACAAATCCAGGGAGCAATCCCAGTAACACATGTAGCTGTAAAACAAAATAATTAGACTCACTTGCGTACATCTTTCATCGGGCTGTGATGGGCTGTCATTATTGTATAATATGTTTTTTTCTTTAGAAACTTGTCTTGTTATTAACAAACTCCTTTCATTAATGTTTTATGTTTCTGTCTTTACTCCAGAGAGAATAAATTACAAGACTCACACACACTCTGCATATTATCTCCCTAGGAACACTTCCTACTCGCTGTTTCTCTTTTCTTCTTGTTTTTCTTCATTTTAAGGTCATCTGGGTGAAAGCCTGACATTTGTTGTTGTTGTTAAGACAAAACCGGCAAGTATTTCAACCATTTCTCCATCAAAGATAAAATTGACATGATCAAACTAGTTCATAGAGCCTGAGCAGCATGTCTGCATGAGTTCTTCCCACACAAACTAAAGACATTTCCAGTTAATTAATTTATCATGTTAAAACATGCACTCTGTGAAAACGCAGACGTCAAGGTGCATTTTCATGAGTACATTCATAACTTTACGCTGCATAATGATAATGTTCTAATATAAGATGGGAAATACATTATACGGTTGTCACTTTTTATAATTTTGGTTTAGCTGTTGTAATTACTTGTTCTTCGCCTAAAGGGCAGTGGCTGCAAAAAAAAAAAGGCTTCTGAACAAAGAACATTAATACAAAACAGGAGGAATTTGTGGAGTGAATCAGGTATTGTTCATTACTTTAACTTGCTAATTAAAGCAAATTAATTTATTTAAGTTTCATTCTAATTTTCTGATATTATATAGCGGCAATTTAATTTTAAAGCACTTTTACATGTAGTTTAGTTTAATCCAGTTAATCTTAACCTGATTTTAAAAGAAGGACCTATTATATGATCCACGTTAGGCTATTCAAGTCAGTTCAATTCAGCTTTATTTGCAAAGCACAAATTCACAGTCATTGTCATGCATTTTAAATAGATAATCAATTTTAGCAATATTGTTTACTGTTTATGTGTTTTATTACTTCTAATAGATATTGCACATGCATCTCATCGTCTACCTCATGACAGTTTTTTGAACAGCTAATCATTCATTGTTGAATGTGGCAGAACAGTTTATGTACATACATTATTCACTCGTTTTTTTTTTTCTCTCTTTATGTTCTATCCACTTTTTAAAGTTGTTTACTTTTATTTTCTAATCATTTATGGTATTCAGTGTGGATGGCAAAGTACGAATTTCATTGTTCAGGGAAACTTGTTTCCTTACTGGGCAAATGACATTAAACCCTTTGAATCTCTTGAATCTCTTAGCCAATTCACTGTGATCCAGTTAAACAATTTCACATTTTTCCAGTTTATAACAGTGTACATACAAACCAATTCTTAAAAAATAAAAGGAAATGAATGGATTGCATTAAATTTCCTTTTTCATGTTTATACATTTTAAAATAGCCCCCATTTGAGCATTTGGAATTTTGGAAATTAATTTGACATTTATCATCATCATCATCTTCAATTTATTCAGCAACAGCTGAACAAACTGCTGAACAAGTAAAATATTTAAATTATTAAGAGCACAGTAAAATATTAATTCATTCATATATAAGTAAGTAAAAATTGAAGAATGAAACATTACTGTGTTGTAAAATTTTTAATGTGATACACAAGTATTTTCACAAAAAAGTGAGATTATTATAGAAATTATTATGTAAACCTGTTATAAAACTACTACTACTTTATTATTATTATTATTATTATTATTATTATCATTATTATTATTATTATTATTATTATTATTATTATTATTATTATTATTATTATTATTATTATCATTATGGAGCAAATATGTCCTACAGTCGGAGTATCACAATCATCTAAATTAGTGATTTTATCTTTTTTTAAACTCAACAATAAAAACAGAGATTAATGGTCAATATTTTCAGTGATATTCACTGTGACAACCTGCTGTAACTTTATATCCATTCCACCTTATTTAGTTGAAGTAAGTAGTTTAAATTTATGTTACTGAAGATTTTGGTTTGTTTAAAAATGACATTGAACTTTCACACATCACGGCTTTGCCACAGCAAATTTCCATCTAACATTTATTCAAACGGTCAAAAAGTCTCCAGTTAGCTTACTTTTCAGACAGATGTCAGTAATTTACATATATCAATGGAAAGTGAGGTAAATCCTGTAATTATGGAAATTTATGCAAATGTGTCATGGTGACTGATAAAAGGAGGTTATCTTGGAATTTTATGGTTATTAACTGATGTATCCTTTATGACAGAAAATATCTTCTGATTTGATGCAAGTACTCTCATGTCTAAACATTTAAAATGCAATTTTCATTTTATCACATTTTTTCCTTTGAACAGTTGTCAGTGTTCGTGAACACAAATGAACAGATTGAAATATTTCCATTTTGCTGAAATATATGTGAAGATTTCGAGAGAAACAAAACACAAAAGTATAAAAGGTGAAATCCATGTGATCCATATAAAAATCACACAGATAGCAGAGAGCACAGTACACATTTACACAACACTGAAGTAGTTACCTGGAATGCAGTCATCATTGCACCTGGGGGAACTAGATCCACCCACAGATGAAAACATCTTTGTCTGGAAGAATTTTGGCCATTAACGGCCACCGTACTTTTACAACTGTGCTTGGAATTTGACGTCCATCTATATCCATCTTTATCACTAGATAAAAGTAATTCTTACATGCTGCACGTTTTTCAGTCAGAGTATTTTAATCAGAAACTTTTTAAAACAAAACTTAATAAAATTAAAATTCAGAGCAGGGATGGCAAAGCTGGTCCTTGAGGGTGGCGGTCCTGCAGATTTTGGATATTTCCTGCTGCAGCACACCTTAATCAGATTAACAGATCAACATGTTTGGCCACAACTTGACAACAAGCTGTTGAGGAGAGCCAAGTTTCTAATTTGAATAAGGTGTACTGGAGCAGGAAACATCTAAAACCTGCAGCCCCGAGGGCTGGAGTTCCTCATCCCTCATCATACAGCTTATAGAGGCAATAAGGGCTCAAGCAACACTGATGCCTTCATATTAAAAGATAAATAAACTGCAAAAGCATCCATTAACATCTGGGTTTTAATGGATAGTAAAAGTGTTCAGTTGTAGGTAAGTGACTCTGTTTTAGTCACGAGTTCCATCATCATCATCATCACGGGTGGTAACCAGCTCTTGCACCCAACACCTGGGTGCACATGCAAGTATTTAGTGAGCGTGCTGACCTCGTGGCTGCATTAGTGGGAACATATCACTTTTTTTCTTGATGTAAATGCATTTATTTACCACTAAACCAGTATGAAGGTCAAAGAAGGTCACAGAAGGGGGCTGATGTTGCTTTTTCATTAAAAGGTGGAAGTATAGGATGTTATGCATTCTGTTATAAACAAAGGAAATGGAGATAAGGTTACTGCTGGTTAAACTAACAAAAACGTGGAGGAAATAGAGACAGCGGTACTAAGGAATTTCACAATTGGCAATCTTTATTCTCTAAAGAAAATACATATAGCTGATCAGTTATGATTTAAATGTTTGTTACATCATTAGTTGGTGAGAAAAGGTTTCTGCTTCTTCTCTCGTCATATCAAGTCTACTTGACAAGAGTTAAACAACTCAAACAAGCCCAAAAACTCTTTTGCAAAACCTACTTCAGTTGAGGTTTAAAATGTCAAAACCAAACCTAGAATCCTACATTTAATTTTATGTTTGCAACCTGTGTGTGTGGAACAAGCATCTGCAGTGGTTTACTGTTTGTTGGTGTATGTTGGCACTGTGTCGAAGTTCCCATTAAGCGAAGCACAAAGCAAACCCTCCTGCTGTGTAATCTGACTGTAATCAGCCCTGCATCTGTCTACCATCCTCTTCTCTTAAAGTCTCCCTCCCTCTCCTTCCTCCGTGCTGTGTGCTCGTCTTTCAACTGGCCAAGTCTACTTCCCACATATGCTACCATCATGAGTAATTGCTTGGATTCACAGCTTAATTCAGATGGGTGATCCATTTACCTGCAGCAGATGACAGGCAGGATGTTTATTATAGAGATCATCGCGCCCTGGCTGACAACTAAAATCTTGGTAATTGAAATGCACACGTGTGTCAACAAATTTAAAGACGTGAATGTGCAAAGTTTCAGTGGCATTGAAGCCAAGTCTGCACAGCAGTCCACAATGTCAGGAAGTTCTTGCTATAATCAGGACACATGAAGACTTTTAATATCCAGAGTACTTTAACTTTGACTGGTCCTGCTGATTCAGCAGATGTGAGCGTACAGGATGTACTTGAAATGCTGTTTTGATTACAACTCAGTTTGTGCTTTATGTCACGCTTCCACTCTCTCACCTAGTGCTCTAAGCTTTTTATATCACTAGAAAGCTGAAAAGTATATAAGCTCATATCAAGATTTTACTTTCTCTGTATCTGCCAACCTAAAAGCTCTGATTTCAGGATTGTTATGGTGCTTTTAGAATTCTAACCTCTTTCTCTGCATTTTTGTATTTCAAAGTGAGCTTTTTATCAACACTTCCTTTCAAAACAAGGTTATAAAATTTAATTTTGGACATATTTCACTTCAAAACCTTACTTTTATCTCAACAGACTGACCCTTCTTAACTTAAGGTTATCAGAGAAGAAGAAAGCTGCCTTTGGTGAGATGAATGGTTTCATGATTTAGTGAAAAGATCAGAGGAAATACCATGCAGGTTAAAAGTGCCTCAAGACTTCAACAAGCTAGCAAACATCCTTGATTTTGACAAAGTGAGAGAGGATGCAGACACCTAAAGGAAAATTCAGTGGGCTTACTGAATGCATTAGTGAGTTGTCTCAAACTAATGAACATAAAACAGAAAACTCTAGAAAGCGGTTGTACCCTGTGACCAGCAGTCCTGCTGTGAAAATAAAAGAGCACTAAAGAATGTTCTATATACTTGTCAGTCTAAGTATTTTCCTTAATGAGAGGTGTGTTCATCTTTTATGCCCTCTTCTAAACCAGGTCTGGATCTTGGTTTGTGCTTGGAGTTGTATCATTCACCGCTTTTCCACCGCAGTAACCTTTTTTCATTCACATGACATTTTAAAGCTTGGCAAATTTCAGGTGACATCACCCGGGGAAAAAAAGTTTCTCTCATACCTGAATTTTCCCCCAAAGCACCTAGTATAGGAGTGGGACTTTCCAGATTTCCTGGAATTCTTAAGCGCTGGGCTATGCGCTGAAGAACTCTGATTGGTGGAACAAACATGCAGCATTCCTCGAATAAGCCGGTGTAAAAACATGCTTTTTTTTACTTCCTCAAACTTACTTGCATGTATTGATTGTTAAAAAATTGAGTTACAAGAAGGCGATGGACAAAGTTTGCCTAAAGGGGGTCCCTCGTCTCTGTGTAGATGAGATGAAGTGTGTCCGGTCATTTTTATTTTATTTATTTTTTTATTTAATCATCTGGGAATTTTATTCACATGGAACTAGCGTTTTGGGATCCTGAAAATCCCAAACTTTTTAAACCAGATAACACAGCGAATAAATGGGGGTCATCAAAAACTGCTATAAACTATTTTAGTCATGGTGCGGTGGAGGTGAGGACCTAATTGCAGGACTCAGGTAGGAGGCAGATGGAATGCAGGAACAAATGTTTTAATCCAAAAGAAAGAAACACAGAAACCACATGACAGGGAAAAACCATAAGGCTCTGACAAAGGAACCTGCAAACCAAGGGGTATAAATACACTGGGGAACTAATAGGGAACAGCTGAAGTGAATTTGCTACTAAAACCAAGTGTACAAACAAACAGGAAACAGAAAGCAAAACATGATACTCAAGGGGAAAACTCAACAAAATAAAACAGGAAACCAGACAAGACCATGAACACAGGACCGTAAAAAACCAAAAGACACACTGATCGTCACAGTTTTAACACACATGTATCCTTACTCAAAAGAAAGAAAATAAAATCTGTCTTTTAAGGCTACAACTTTTGCATCCAATCCTTTTCCTTCTATGTACAGAGTTTAGGTAGGTTCAGTGAGCTGGTGGAGCTAGTAGTGGAGCACTTCATGTCTATCCTGGATTTTTCGTGCAACATGCAATTAATAAAATGTGTTTGAGAAACACCAGAGAGCAGATGATTTGTTCCTATAAAAAAAAACCCAACAAAACAAAACAAAAAAAAGTTAATTTAACTGGCTTCACTGCAGGACAGGACTCAGCCAGAATATGTTATTTATGGTGAGAATCTTACTAAAGGAAGCATTAATTCAAGCATAGTTTCAGCACAGCGTGGGGCAGGGGATCCAGCAGCTTTTTATTATTGGAAGAAAAGGGTCCTCAATGAAATTAGGTTGGGAACTACTGTTCTAGGCATCTCGTGGGTGGGACGTTACAAATACATACATGTTTTACTCAATCTCTCTTCGAAGGGCCTATACATGTTATACACCATTGAAAAGCTAAGGTTCTTGAGATGTGAATGATGTACACCACTCCAGGCTACAATCATTGCTGTAGATTCAGTAAACACTTACTTCTGACCATAAAAATGGCCCAGTTACATCAGGAAGGGTCCAGTACAAACACTCCAATAAAAGAGTTGGTGCACAACAAGCCTTTTATCCAAAAAAACCTGTTTTAGGCGAAATGTCCAGGATTTTAGGGGTTAATCTAAATCAACTGGCCAGCATGGTATTATACTTGAACTGTCAGTAAATTCATTACAGAATTAAAGATTTTTCATTTCTAGGCTGTCAAATCATTTTTATAAATATTATTTTACTTTGTCACATTCATATCACAACTGATTTTGAATAGTTTCTTAAAGGAGAATTGGTGATGACTCCCTGAAGACTACCTATGGTCACTTGATGTAATTGTGGGTTTGGACAGCCCTGACCACTCTCAGGCTTCCACGGGACATGTCTAGACAGCTTGGATTTAGCCTATGTCACATGAAGAACTACTATATCTGTCTTGATATAGTTTAACTATGCATGCCTGTCTGCATGCCCAGATTGTTTCCTACTGATTAGAAATCTTTAAAACCTACTACAATTTACTATGATTATAAAAAAAGGAAAAAAAGTCCAAAAAACATCTGATCTGATCCGTGATAGGGTTTACATTTGTTATGGACCATTTTCAAGTAGTAACTGAGTATTTCAGGCAGCAGGACAGTTAATATGAGATTTAATCTGCCAAGGTTTGGTAGTGCATCTTTAAATCCACTTACTACTTACAATTGCTCTAGTTAATGATGTCAATGCACCAAATAAAGCAATATTCATAAATGCCATTTAGAAATGTGTTTATAGGTCCTGCTTAAAATGGCATGTATTTATGTCTTATGTGTACAGCACCATTTATAAATGCCACTCCAAAAAGCATTCACAAACACAAACTCCTTGTTTAATTCTACATTTGTAAACTAGACTGGTGATATTAAGACATTAGTTTGATAAGAAAACAAGACACTGATCTCTGTAGGTAAAATCCATCCATCCTTTTTCTAGACGGCTTATTCCAATTCAGGGTTGCAGGGACGCTGGAGTCTATCCCAGCAATTAGCAGGTGAGGCTCCACCCTGGACAGGTCACCAGTCCATCACAGGTCCAACACAGAGAGACAAATAACCATGTTCAAACCCTCCCTCCTACTATCCTGGGTAGTGGGGTGCCACTGCTCTGCAGGTTTTTGCTGTTTCCCTGTTCCAGCACTGTTTTTTCATAAGTCTGTTAGTAACCCAGACATTTGAGCCAGATAATTAAAGCAGTGAGACTTTCCAAACCTCTTGTTACTCCTTGGAAATCACTCCTTCATTCTGTAATAGGTTGTTTTGCAGGTGTTTTGTCTTTTCTTTTTCATCTATTTATCTTTTCCTTGGTTACATACAGATACCAAAACCACTTGGCTGCATTCAGAATATAAAATACCTGCTGAGTTTTGTGGAAAACCTGGTTTGGTGTCGACTCAAAGACTTGTGTGGGACAAGCCTTGACTCTGTCACATAGGGCTCCTTTGGCTAAGAAATGAACATATGATACATAGTTTTGGTTCATAGAAATGGGAGAATGGCTGCATGCAGTTTGCTCTGGCAGCTGGGCTGGACATTTTCATCGGGTAGAACTGCTTTGTGACTGCTTGCTTTTCTTGTTGGAGCATAAAAAGTAGATTGAACCTCAGGGCAAAAGCCCTTTCTGACCTGTACTGCTTTCCGTTAACATAGTGACGTTAATGTAAAGCAAAAGATTTGAATGTGTCAGGTGAGAACAACTCCCCTGGAGGTTTTCTGTGGCATTTTGAGCAGCAGTCTGATGATTTTGAACTTCTATTAACATATATATCTCAGCAGGGCTGCAGAAATGAATCAAGCCTCATTAAATCACTGCATGCACCAGATCTCTGCTCTATTTAGCAAGAAAGGATGAAATCTTTTTTTTTTTCTGTTTTCATTTTGATGGGACATACTTTAGCTAGTTAGTATTATTTCCAGTGAATAAATGTTAACTGTTTGCTCCATTTGTAACAAACATTAAGCCATTACAGGAAATATGAAGACACAAACGGTACAAAATATATGGCACAATCTTCCTTGAGTGATAGTAGAGGATCAACTGCAGTTATTAGGTCTAAAATAGCAAATATGAACATTGCAGGAACTAAAGTAAAACTCAGCTGCAGCCTCAGCTGAACTCAAACCTTCAACCTGGTCTGCATGGATTTATTGTAAAATGGATGTTGGCTGGTGAATAATCAATAACAGCTAGAAAAATGGCAATGGACACAATAAGAAATCATTGCATTGCAAGCGTGAACCCCCCCTTCTCTGTTCAAGAGTGGTCACAATAAATACAAGACCTCCAAATTTTTGCTCTTCAAAGCACTGTGAGATTTATTGATTAACCTACAGGGGTCATTGTTAATAGTCACATTAGCCCAACAATAACTAATTATTCTTGCACAGTTATCTCAACCTCTTTAAAGAGTGTACAGCAGTTACTGACCAGCATACCACTCTATTATAATTACTCAAAATAATATATTTTTTGTTTATTTTCATGCAATAATTTGTAGGTTAGCTAGATTTTAACAAAACATGGAGGTAAAAGTTGTGTTATTTTTATATTTTAGACATAACAATAAAACTCACATCCAACATGAAGACTGACCTGCTGCAGTCACATTTACAGACACACACAGCAGCAGGTGGATAATTAGGTCAATGATCAGCAGTTAATAACAATCCAAACAGTTTGCACAATTAAATTAATAACAATATACAAACTCTCTGCTCCAGTAATCCTGCCATTGAAAATTACATACAGCAGTGAGCCAAATGCATTAGAGAAAGCTGTTTCTCTGATCATATATCAACATTCCTAATGCCTCCCATTCACTGCTGCTTTACTGAACACAGTGTGGCGTGCTTGTTAACGTAGTGTGATGTTATTAGGTCAGACATTTTAACTTGTTTCAATAAAAGCACTTTTCAGGGCTGGTGAACTGTTTCCTGTCCCCTGTGACATTCATCTAAACTGTTATTTCTTGTTGTTTTTTTATTTCAGTGGGGTTATCACAGTGGGATTTATGATTAGCGTGAGTGCTTCTGGGATTTCTGATTGTCTGCATGTGTGTGCGTGTCCATGGGAAGCCGTCTATTTATAACTGCAGCCTTGGCCTTGCCAGAGTCAAGAGCCTCGCAGCACAATTAGTCTGTGAGAACCATCTCTAAGAGACATTTAATCTTATGATCTGATGAATGTCAAACATTAAGGATTCAATATTATTAATCATCAGGAACTTTCCCTGTGGGCGCTCTATATTAACTTCTATTAGAACTTTATTCCTGTAGTTACAGGCTTTAAATTCCTTTCTAAATTAGTTCTGTCCATAACGAGATCAAATGTCTCCACCATTCGTTCTTTCTAAATTTCTTTAACTCGTCACTTTTTTGGCTAGTTTGTGTGCAAGTGTTTAATGAGGTTACAAGGTCCGTGGAAGGTGTAATGGTCAGCAAGGACATAATTTGTCTCCCTCCTTTGGCTTAGAGCCCCATCAATCACTGCTGCCTTTCTGGAACCCCAAGATGTCAAAAGCACAGAAGTGTGTCAAAGGGAGAGCATGTTAGAGTGTGTGTTTGTTCATATACACACACAGACCTCTAATACCACCAACAACCTCAGGACTGGTGGAGCTTCCAGGAGAGAACAGCAAACTCGTGGGCGTAAACACTATCAGAAACCCTTTAACCTTGCATTTCCAGTTCACACACCATGTATGGTATTCATAATCACCATCTCTCTCGCTCTAGGAGCCAAAGTGCACTAGCATTTGGGAAAGAATTTGACCATCTGTACAACTTTTCGGGGTTTGGCAGTTTAGGATGGTTTAGGATGGTAGGTCAGACCCAGCAATTACTCACTATCAGGGCTTTAAATAGTCTTTTATGATCAGCACCCAAAACAGACACTTTTTGGGCAGAAATAATCAAGACATAATCATTCAGCTGCACTTTGGACAAGCAGTAGCATACACATGACACAAGCAAGCACACAGCCAATGAATGTACGCCATAAAATAGTGTTCATGGGAAATGTAATAATACCACCAGGATAAATAACTGAAATTAGCTTCATTTATACCTGCCAAATATATTTTAACCTACGACCCTTGAGTTGGCGGGTGTTAATTTGTAACTCTGCTTCCATGATGGTGAATCCTTCTAATTTTGCTGGCAGATTAAATATAAAGAAACTTTTAAATTTACAGTTCAAATTTTCAGCCCTTCTACTTAATATACAGGTTCCCATCATCACATCTGTGGTCTCACAAAGTTACCTACAGCAACAGCAGCTAACATTTAGAAATAAAAGGCTATATTTTTGTGTCATGTTTGGTGGGTTTTTGTTGTTTTACTTTTGTTTGTCTTTGAATTTACTTAAGTTTTGTAACTTGGTTATCCTGTTTTAGTGTGTAGTTCTGGCTTTGTCTGTTCTCGCCAGTTTAACTTCACGTTTCTGTTTCTGACTGCCTCACCTTGTCTGCATTAAGCATCTGCAGTTTAATGGTGCATTCCCACCAGTGCTTCTGAACTGAATTCTAGTTTGTTTGCTTTGAAAGCAACTTTGATGCACATCAAAGAAGCAAACTACGATCTTCCTAAATACATATGTCTCAGTTTGCTTCATGTGAACCGAATGCAGGAAGAGGACTACAAATAATGTGACGGAAATGGAAGTTGTCCCGCGTTAACCGATAGGTTTACTTGTTTGTTGTTTCGCTTGTCCTCTCATTCAGTAATTGCCTGTAATTCTGTTGTCATGGTTATTGTGTCAGTGATGTCCTATTCCCACACCTCAGCCTTGGATTTTTGTTTATACATATTGGACATTCTAGTTGCAGTGCTATTGGTGGATTTGTTTATTTTTGGTCTCAAATCTAGTTTCCTCTTGCCAGTGAGTCCATGTGCTGTGACATTTTAAAATGTTAGTCTTAACGTTTGAACATAAATACACGGTTCTGTTGGTTCATATGTACAGTCCCTGCTTTCAAAAGACAGCTTTGGTTCTTGCAGGATTCCTACAATACACACCCAAAAGGGAACTTTCATTGCAAGGGGACTTATCATTCTTCTATAAGCACCACGATTTGATAAGTTCATGTTGACACATTCCAGACATGTTCACTAGAAAACATGATTGTTACCTCCTGACAATGAAAGGAAGAAGGCTTTTTGTGTGAGCTGAGCAACATGAAAAGGACAAAAAGTAAAGGGAAACTGTGCATAACTACTCAACTAAACAGAGCAGAATTGTGACTACAGTGAATGTAAGCATACATAAGGGCTAAGATGTGGTGGCTGGAACATCCATACACTTTCAGGACTATTCACACATGCCACATGCTTTGCAAAGACATCAACTTATTAACTTTAGGGAGTAAATGTGGTAAATATTTAACAAATAAAACACAAGTGTTTCAGCATCATGATTTATAATTAGGCTAACTGCTATATGCTTAATGTTTTAGTGCTTTTTACAAAGTTAACTGGAGTAAGTTATGACTAAACTGTCTTCACACAAAAAACACATGATGCCTGTTTCCATCGACATAGAAAAGCATTTTCCTACCCACAAAATTGGCATTTAAAATGATCTGCGAGAATCTGTGCACTTCAAGGAGCCGCCAGACTTTCTTGTTTAGACTTTAAAGTAATTCGGTAAAACAGACAGGGGGAAAAGGGGCTAACAAATAGAAAATTATGAAACAAAAAATAGTTTCACAAGTACAGAAGAGTGATTGTTAATTTTGATAATGAATTGTAATTGATATATGAGGACTTAAACTGTACTCCACACATAAAATACACATGACTGTTTCATGAGCTGCTTTAGGCTTCTAAAAGCTGCTAAGACAACAGTCAGTATGTAGCCTGATCCATCTTTGCATCTGCATCATGATCATCTCCAGTGTAGGCTTTATAATGTGAAAACTGTAGAGCATGAAGCTCTCCATGTATCCCTGACAGTGTCTGTATGAGTGCAAACTAACTATGGGAGCCTATTTTTGGATGAAACTGATGGTGGAACTCAAGAGTTTTACAATATTTTAAATTTCTGTAAGAACAATTTGTAGATGCAGTACCAGTCACATTTACCCATTCACTCATTTTGAATGAGATGTGTCCAAACCTTTGTCTGGTCCTGTATACACATTTTTGACTTGTCTTGTGTTTGAAATTACAAACTCAAATACTATAAACATATTAAATGTAACACATCATGTTTTCCGGCTGGTTACATTTAATTTATATTTTGTCTCAGAAGGTAAATGAATGACCAATTGAAAGACATTGACATATATTCATAAATGTATAATTACTAACATTTGCATGACAGATTATAGATCTGCTGCCATTTTGAAATGGCGGGTTATTGACCAGTATTGGATTTTAGATTTAAATCTGTTTACAAAATGATGGACAATCAGAGAACCTAATAGAAAGATTTCAGTGTGAGCAGATGTGATGCTAAAGCTGCATTTAACATGCAATTGCACTGTTTTTCTGCATTTTTGTGTCAACTCTTAGTGTATTGAAAATGTGGAAAAATCCCCAGGTTGCAGTGCTGTTTTGAATATAGTTATATAGCTAGTATAGAAATAATTTAACTTATTAAACTTTTGCTCTTTCTCCGCTTTCCTCTAAAGACTTAAGACCCAACACTGCTTTCTGAAACTTCCATTCAAATTATTTTATTGAGCTAATGATTAAAGAATCATGAAGGCTGTGAATGATTTTACCACCACAAAGACAGTGTTAAAATTTAGAAAGAGAAGTGTCAGAGCCAGAGGGACCATGAGTCAGTAATGACATAAAAGGAGGGGCAACAAGAAGTTAAATAAAACCAGGAAACAATTAGCTAAAGAGCTTAGCATAAGGACTGGAAGGAGAGAAAACAGCTTCCCTCGCTCTTCAAAATTAGTCTTTATTTACTGCACCACAGATGTAACATTTTAGGCACTGCTGCACTTGATTAGATATCGGAGGTCCAACAAAGACCAGCAGTGTCTGACGCATTACATATGTGCTGCAATAAATAAGCTAAAGGGTTGATTGGATCACCGCAGCATGCTCGTTTGTTTTTGTTTTTCACGGCCCAGCACCTGCCACCTGCTTTTTCATGTGGAACAAATTTGTCCTCCAACAGCTTCAAAGCTTCTTAATTAACCTGCTTTATCTTTTTGTCTTCCTCAGAGATTACAAGGGGCAATAACAACCCCCTAAGAGAAGTCATTTCCCCTGTCCCTGCTGTGCTGTTCTGTTTTGGAGGTCACTTTGCAGATGCCAAATATTTGTGCTGCATGTTCCTAATTCATATTAAAACTTTAATTATACAGGGGTTGTCTCCTAAAATGATTACACTGCTAGTATGTTTCTGGATACGTCTAATTAAAGAGACTAACATACTGTGCAAAAATAGTTATGAATGTAATAAATTATTCATTATTCATACCAAATTTTGTGTTTCTCATTTTGCTGTCATTTGATCCTAAAATTTTAAGGCTGGTACAGAGACCCCACACATGAAGGTAAAAAATCAAGCATTTAACAGTTTTGATTGTCCTGTGTGGTGTGCTCCGCTTATCTCAGCACATAACGATGCTGTCCTAAAGCCAATTTACAATCCA
This sequence comes from Melanotaenia boesemani, assembly GCF_017639745.1. NCBI lineage: Eukaryota > Metazoa > Chordata > Actinopteri > Atheriniformes > Melanotaeniidae > Melanotaenia > Melanotaenia boesemani. Next base: position 23,536,592 of record NC_055702.1, on the reverse strand, counting down.
GTACTCCGGCCTGAAATTTTGCGTGATCAGACGTCATCTAACAAACACAAAGAAGAAGAAACATGGCAACAACCGAAAAAATAAAGAAGAACCATGGAAACATCCGTAAAACACAACATTGTACATGAGGAAGTAATTGTAGAAGCTTAGACCGATAATAATTAATAATTGCAATTTTTGGTCATGACCCGTTTCAGAACCAATTGTTTGGACAATTTCGCTCTTAACTCACCTCAGACCACAGGATAATCTTAATTATTGATTAATCTGTGGTTCCTTGAAGAAGAAATGAACAATATCTGTTTATTTTTTAGTAGATATATGATGTTTCTATACATATCTGTTGAATCTTGTTATATTATGCTGTGTTAACCTGTTTTTTGTTTAAAGAATCTCAATAGACCTAAGCAGGTATTTGCCGTCCTTGGTCGGGAAGGGGGAAAATCGGGACAAGAACAGCCTGATAATTTTATATGTGTGCCCAGCTTTAATCTTTTCTATGGATCATGTTGATATCAGAAGTTGTTTACTTTTTAGAGCCTAACTGCAAAAACAAAACAGTGTGAAAGTGTGCAAATAGTACTGTTATTTTCTGTTGGACTAAATTTAAATGATGAATTCATCCATTTAATCCATCCAGTTTTGCATTTGAACAAAATATTTTTGCTTCTTCCATCATAAGATCAAGAAACCCTTCAACCGAAGTTCCAATAATCTACATATTCAATACAAATAAACTTCACTGTATTATAGATGATGGTGTTTTTCAAGCCTTTAGCGAAGGACCTGCTGTAGCTGACTGTCCACAGCAGGCAGTTTGGAAAAGCTTAACCACCCATATTGACTCATTCATAAGTGGTTCTTCTACTGCAGGGATGTCCAAATTTAGTCCTTAAGGACCACTGTCCTGTAGGTCTGAGATGTTTCCCTGCCCCAAGAAAACTGAATCAAATTAAATGGATCAAAAAGCTTGTTGTCAAGTTCTGTGCAATGACCCATTCATTTGAGTCAGGTGTTTTGAATCGGAGAAACATCTAAAACCTGCAGGACACTGGTTCTTGACGACTGGAGTTTGACACCAGTCACCAGAGAACACCAGACTGTTTATGGTGTTGATGTCTATGATTTCTTATTTAAAAAGCAGTTAAATATACTACCTGGCATCATTTACACTCTGCCATTACAATAAAAAGGCATGCTAGTTGAGAACAGTCAAAGGTATTGCTTAGGTATTTCAATAATAATGCAGACATCTTCACAGCGAGTCTTAATTTCATGCTCAAGATAATGTGCAAAGCTACCAAAAGGGCAAATAATGATGTATATAAACAAAAATACTAAAGCTTCTTGGAGTAAATTAGTTCTTTCTGCCATTTGGTCTAAATGCAAATTAGTCTATTTTTTAATTCTATGTTAAATTAAACAAATCTTTAAGCATTGAAAAGAAAACATTTTTCCAAGAGCCCATATTTGCAGATTAACAATGAGGGAAATTAAGTCTAGCTAAAGCCAATATGCTATATTAGCAGAGGCAACTTATAATTGCTTTATTGTATGGGGAGCTAGTGATGGTGATGATGGCTCAGATTTCACAATAGGAGCCTTTAAGTGGTCAACTTAGGCCAGGGGTCCATACAAAAGAAAGGCGCAAAGTCACTTTTTCATCTTACAGGTAATTTCCATTACAATCTCCCATTTATTCGATATATTAAAGCTGCCCTTTCATTACCCATCCAATCTCAACTATCTGCTTTAATATCAAATTTAATTTCTCACTTTTTCATCCTTATAAATATGAAGTGATAATCTCCACAAGCTATTGTTAGAGATCATTCTTTACATTTCTTTGTCTGAACAAGAACTTCTAACAGCCTTAAGTTCTGGGAAATTTCCGTTTTTTTTAGTCCTTGTGTGGCACTTTAATCACCTTCATATCTTAAGGTTTCCAGGTCGGTGTAAAAATTTGCTCTACAAGGTAAACCTGTTAGTGGTTTCAGGTTGGGACCACTAGCAGTGCACACAATATTGAAAACAGAAAACACCTTAACACATACACATTTGATTTTGTGCTTCTGAAAACCAAGTTATACCATATTCTTGAACTTTAAGGGACATTTCCAAATGTCCTTTAGTGGGCACTAATTGATATATTTGGAAATTTACATTTTCAACCATAGAAAATAGTGTTATTACAACATTGACGGATATTAGTAGATTTTAAAACTTGGAAACTATTTTTGGTAAAATAAGTTATACAGTAGTAAGTGGTCGACATAACAGTTTTTCTCATATTTATGGTGGCTCAAAACGTTAGGGAATCACTATTCTAGCTTTCAGATAGATACCCTCACATTTGACTTGAGAATTTGCACAGAAGATTCCAAATGTTACCCAACATGGTGCTGTGCAATATGGCCAAACATGTCCACTTTGATCTTGTTTGTTTAAATGATTTGGTTTTAGAAATATTTTGGTTTTATCAACATGAACATAAGTTAACCCAAGATGTGTTGTCACGCTCTTTTTATAGAGAAGAGGCTTTCTCCTGCAACCCTTGCAAACAAGCCATACATGTTCATTGTATTGCTCAGTGATGAACTTTGTTGGGTCTGTAGAGTAGCTCTCGGGGTTTTGCACTTTCTCTGAGCATGACATAGGTTGAGTTTGGGCAAAATTTTCTGAAGACTGGAATGTTTTTGAATTTTCAATATCTTATTGAATGCTGGACTGTAAATAGTAAATTAGCTTTGTTATTATTACAAGCAATAGAAATTGCTTCTTTTTACTGATTCATTGCTGATGTCTGATACATATCTGAATCCCAAATAAATTACCAAAACTCTTGCTCTTATAAAGGTCTTCATACTTGATAATTTATTGATTAAATACATTAGATTAATGAACACAATACAATGTAATACACAACAGTACTGCTTAGTTTGTCACATTCTGCTTCTACTTGACCAGTTTGTTAGATTAAAGCTTAAGGAATGTAACAAACACCACATAACTTAGTTTACTGACATGTTTAACCATGTAGGACGTCAATGAGAAGAGGAAAGATGGAAGGAAATAACTAAAACGGCAGTAATAAACTGATAAATAAACTGAAACTGAACTGAATCTGAAACTGTAATATTCACTACTTAATTTCTAAATCTAAGCCCTCCTCATGGGTAAGTCTGTTTTTTCCCCTTTCATGTTAGACAGGTAGCAAACTGCAGTGAAAATGACTAAAGAAACATGACAAATGCAGAACCCAAGAATAAAAACACCAAGGTATGACAATTCTAATATCCCCAATGGTGTTTATAAAAGTTCTAAACAGGTTTTTTTGAGGCTGTTTTTTGGGTGAAGATAATAGGAGTTGAAGATCTGAGCGACTTTGAAATAGAGTTCATCCTTGGTTCACAGCAACTTCAGTCACAAAGACAACTCCACTGGCATGTCTCAAAAAGAACAGCAACTAGAATGACGCATGTGTTTCTTCTACAGTTTAGAAAAGACGTCAGTGCATATTGTTATTCTGTTTTCTAGTACAACTAAAACTGCTTCTTCAATATCTGCAATTTTCAAGAAAATCAAAACAAAACAAAAGAAAAAAAAAAAACAATGATTTATTGGATGACTGAGAAAGCCAATCCAGGACCTGTTCAGACTATGCCAATGAGAACAATTATCTATAGAGGGGGTGGTAATGTAACATGTTAATAAAGTATACCAAGAGATAGTACAGGCTGTATGCTCGACCTACAGTTAGCCATCTGATAGATCAGCAATCCTAAGAAAAAAAATGTATACAAATATCTTTGTACTGGATAAGATTTTTTTCCGAGTGATTACTATTATCCTTTGATAAACATACTACATTTATGCGAGTTCCTTACTCCAGAATGACAATTTCACCATCCACAGAGCACACTAGGTCATTGAATGGTTTGAGAAGTATGGAAAAATATAAATCCTCCTATGGCAAAACTTCAGACCCACATAATCAATTAAAAATCATTGTTAAGGTGCATTCAGATGGTTTTAGTGGAACATGTTGACCAAAGTCTGTGAGAGGGTCTTTGGGAGAATGGGGTATTGGGTGCTGTGTTTCAGGACATTTGGTCCTTGTACAACCAGAGTGAAGCCTTAGTTCACATTGCCACCAGTAAGTCAGACTCAATTCCACCGCAAGTTTTTACTCCACCAGGACTGCTGGAAGATTTCTAGCTCAGTCAACACACAACTGCATACTTGTAGCACCTTTAGTGGGAAATATGGTGGTTTGCAGCTGAGTCTGAAGAAGCCAGAATGAGGATTATTGCTTCCAAGTCTGAGGCCATGCTTATCTGTTGTGAAAGGGTGGATTATCCCCTGCTAAGGGGAAATGAGTGGAGGATTTCAAGTATCTTTGGGCTTGTTTGCGAGAGGGGAGAGAATGTAGCATGAGATGGACAGGCAGATTGTTGCAGTTACTTTAATGATGTGAAAATTTTTCTGGTCTGTTGAGAGAGAGAGAGCAGAGCCCCGAGAGAGAGCTGTCTGTTTACTACTTGATATATATTCCTCAGTTATGTTCAGGATCTGTGGATAGTGACCAAAAGAATGACATTGGTAATACAAGAAGATGAAATGAGTTTCCTCCAAAGCGTGGCTAGAGCTTTAGAGAGGTCATTTAGGACGAATTTAGAGTAGAGCCACTCCCCCCCCCGCTGAAGGGAAGCCCGACAAAATTAATTATGTTAAAATAAAAGCCGATAATGTATTTTCCTCCTCTTTCTTGTAGTTTGTACTTTTCCCCTTGCACTGTTCTTTCTGGTGTTCTGTCTGGTTCTGAAGCAGCATGTTCTATGACTTGAGTTGGCTAACTCTATCCTCTCCACGTTGCACCTTAAGCCCCTCTTCCACCAACGGGTGCGGGTTGGGACAGGTCTGGATGCATTGCTTTGTGTTTCCACATGGGAAAACTGGGAAGGGTACCCTAATATGTGACCTGACCCGCCCTACTTTGTTTGGACCTTTCTGTTGGGGTACAAGTCTAACCGACCCAACCCAAAAGGGTGGAGTTTTACACAATGCTATTCGTTGATTGGTTGAGAAATAAAAGTCACTCCCATGCGACCTGGCATAAAAACAAAGGAGGAACGGCTGCTTGTTTTGAGCAACATATTTTCTTTTTGTTGTTAAATCTCTGTTTAAGGTAACAAAGCACCACCAAGAAGAACACAAACTGTCGGATGAGTCGGATCCTTTGTTTCTGAGTTGTGTTTTGGTTGTACTTTAAGGAAGGTGCTGCGATGGTGTCATGTTGTTACATATCTGAGGCATCAATTGCTATCTGACTGATACTCCGCCACTCAAGTGAGGTTACGGTTGGCTGTGAAAACGCAACGTGATTGCAGTTTACAGACTATATCCGCACCCTAACCATCCCAACCGGACTCGCAAGGCTTTATTAACCTTTGTCTAGGCTGGTTCTGCTGGATGTTTCTTCCTGTTCAAATGAATTTTTTTTTTTTTTGGTTATCAAGTTACTTACTATAAAAACGTAGTCTTGACTTGTAATGAAAAGACTTTGGAACACAAATAGCATCTCTGTATATGAAGTCACCAGGAGGGAATTCTAGCCCTCTTCTGATATTTTTGAATAGTCCATAAATGAGATATTTACAGAGCTGTATTGTTATGGGTATGAGTAATGCAGGTACCAGCAGGCTCTTGGCTGATAAGACTTCGCTGCTCATTGTTAGCCTTACTGCCATGAGCCAAGCAGTTTGTTTGCTGACAAAGACAAGTGCTCTTAACTCTGCTGTTTTTCTTAAAAAACAAAACAAAACAAAAGAAACAAAACATGCTGTTATGTTGCTGATGTCTTCTTTTTAAATTAAGTTTTCATTTGTGGTTGAGCATTGAACAGTTAAATCTAGTCTTAGTTAAAAAAAAAATAAAAAAAAAAGCATGTGTTTTCAGCCTTGTTTTTAGCTGTCCGTGGCCTTGCTTGCTTATTTAATCTTTATCTGTTTGTTCATGTGCAGCCTTTAAACTGAGCCCATAACATTAACAGCAATGTGTCTTTGAGATTAGGGTGCCATTAGAGTGCCATTGCTAAAAAAAAAATCAACAGAAGCAAGTCTTGTAATGGATTGTAATTTAAAGATCTTTTAACTTTAATTGTCTTTCTCACCTCTAGACACACTTCTTGCAGTACTCTTCATGTAGGGCTGTTTTTTAATGCTTTGAATGAGGCATGTTTTTCACATCTCTGTGCTGAAGCTAATCTTCTCACTACAAACCAAAACGGCAAAAGACAGCCCCCCCCCCCAGTTTTGTGTGGATGAACCTTACAGGCCTCCTTGGTCCAAACTCTGTTGTGGACCAGGTTAAAAAAAATAAATAAAAATCTTTTTAATGAACATGAAAAGTTTCTATGAATCATAAGATTTGAAAGTTATAAAGAAAATACCGTACATGGGCAGTATACATTGTTGGACCGGTGGTTCCAAAAATTCTACAGGGCCCCCTTTTAAGTCTATTGTATACTACTGTGTTAACTATAGTTAAAACCATGTCAGTGGCAGAAGGAATAATCAATTCCTCTGCTATAGTGTGAGGTTAATAGTTTAATTAGTTGAACAACTCTGCTATATAAGGCAAGTTGTTTTTTTTTGTTTTTTTTTCCAAACTAATTTAAGAGTTTTTGCTGAGCAACATGAAGCAAAAAAAAAAAAAAAAAAAAAAAAAGAAAAAAACTCCACGAGGATGCTGAGAATGATTAAAAGGCAATCATTAAAATGTATTAAAATGAGCTGCTGTAAAAATTGTGGTGCACCTAAATTTTTTGCTGGTGCAACCAATGCTAAAAGTTAGTCTGGAGCCCTGGTATGTTTAAATGTTAAGGATGTAATGGCACATGTGTCTGTATTCTGGTTTTTCAGTTTAGAACATTCGGTTCGAAGTAGAGGTATACCAAGTTCCCACAAAGAAGAGAAACTGCCTTGCACTATGCTAGCGGACATTATGGCTAGTAACAATTTTAAGGAGAGACCAGAGCTTAAAGACCCTTTTCCATTGTTAAAAACTCCTGCTTGGGAGAACTAAGGTTACCCAGTTAAGTGTGTAAATGGACAAAGACAAGTGGATAAGACAAAAACAGTCTGTTGGTCTTTTGATGAGCTGTGCTGGATATCCGTTCTCCCTGCAGCCCTGCCCCTTCAATATGTGGATGGATGCAAGCTCTGGATGAACTTTGCTCAAACCACAAAATCACTACAGAAATCATAAAGGCCTTTTTTCCTATGCCATTTAAACTCTTTCTATTTGAAAGAGCCAAAAAAAGTTATGTGTAGTTCTCTGTTGCTTTTTGGTTCTTGCTCATTAGTTCACCTGGTCAGATTTGCTCTTTCACCTCACCTGTGTCTTGGTCCTTCAATGTATTTAAGCCATTGGCTTCAGTTCTTCCTTGCCAGTCCATTGTCTACTGTTTCTATTAGTTGTTTTTATCACTGTCTTCATGCCATGGTTTATAGTCTTGTTTTTTAAGTTTTTTTTTTGTTTGTTTTGTTTTTTTTTTATTAAAACCTTGTTTCCTGCATCTGTCTGCCTTCTGTCTTTTCTTCTGTCCTCACCTCCATTGCATCTTGACAATATTCATATGTTCTGGCAACTTATTTAAGGATCTTCTTTTTTTTTTTTTTTTTTTTTTTTTTTTTTTTTGAGAATTTACTTTTTTGTTTTTGGTTTAATTTTAAGTGTCTTTAAACATGTTCCTGTTTACACTAAAGTTGAGCACTGTTATGTTTTGCATGTTTCCTTACTGTACTGAAAAAGAACCAAACTGTGACCTTAAAACCAATGTGCATGCTGTGATTTTGGTGTACCAACAATTAAGCTGTGCAAGCTGTAGTTCAAGAAGGATAATTTTCTTTCTCCGATTGTCAAAATTTTAGCATTAAATGTAAAAATGAGGATGTCACCATAGTCTGTGTGAAACACCAGTTCCCAGAAACTAAGTATTTTGTGGTATAATTGTTGTTTTTTTCTTGTACTTTTTTCTTTCAATTCAAAATGAAACGTGTACAACTGATAAAGAAAACATTAAGACAACCAAGAACTAAAATTTTAAGCATTGAAAGATGTTTTTTTTTCCTACACATTTCTGATGGAGCTAATTTACGTTGGCATTTTTCCACTGACTTTGCTCATGTAGTCTAAACAGCTGAAAGGGAGAAAGAGAAAGCTGCAGAGTTGCATTACAGTCTTGACCTGCTCTGTGAACACACATCCAGACATCCTATTGATTGCATCAGCTCTTTATGGCCTCTGCATGACAACGATTTATTGCAGCAGATTAGCGCCTGCAGAGCGTGCATCCCTCAGCAACCAACCACACGCAAACAAAAGGAAACAGATTTCAGTTCACTGCAAAAGATCTATTTGTTCCCAGAGAAACTTGCTCCAAACTTCCCTACCTGTGAAATGCATAACCAGAATAAAGTGGGGAAAGAGACAGGCAACAGTTTGTTTTGGGACAGTTTAAATTATTTAGAGTTTTTCTGGTCTCGGATGATAAAATATTATGCAGCCAGGAGAAGTCTGCTAAGGGATGATGATATCAAGTCTTAACCCTGCTTGGCCTTAGGGAGGCCATTACTGCTAAATATTGTAGATTCAGATAAATTCTCTCTGATAAATAGTGCACACATTTAGACATGATTTCAGGGAAACTTCTAAATCATATGTCGGTGCCAACCATGTGATATCTCAAAGAGAAGAAACTAATACTAGAAATTGTTCGAACTGGACAACCTCACATGCTCAAGGACAAAACAGGCCTTTAGTAGTTACAGGCTCATAATGAAGTGGGAAACCCCAGCGTCCTGGTGTGTTAATAGTTTTGGTTACACCTGTGCCGTCAGAGTTTCTGCCATTAAATGTGCTCATCTGTGTGTTTGCCCCTTTTCTCAGCTCACAGAGAAAATGTAGCATCTGTGATACCGACTGTTGCCAGCAATCATACTATTTATTTAAAAAAGCAAACACTCCAATAGAGCTATAATAAATGCTCAAAATAGGAGCTTTGATGGGGGAACAGGATGAGTGAAGAACCCAGGCGGTCTCCAAATATCCAAATATTTAAATCAGCATATAAAGACATGGTACTCGAACAGTACAGAAATGGTCTTGAATGACAAAGCATTAAATAGATGGAGTATTTCTGTTATTATTATTATTATTACTGCATAACTCCATCATTGTAATTGAGTACTGTAAGCTTATAGATTATGTACCATAATAAGGATAATATTATTCTATGGCTATTATTATTATTATTATCATTATAATTATTATTATAATTATTGTTGTTGTTGTTACCATGACTATTATAATATAGTTTCATGATGTACATTTGACACGTTTCCTATGTTTCTCTCATGTTGTTTTTTTAATTCTGTCACATGGGCAGACATGTTTTGTTAGTTTTGGGGAGGCCAGTAAATTGCTAAATATCTCTGATGGTGACTCTGCTGCCGGCAGCAGGTTTATTATTATCTGCTAGACTCTTCCTCAGGCATTATCCCTGCCTCCAGCTCTTCCATCTCTGTCACAGAAAGGAAACAGTGTGTCCCCAAGTATGTCTACTGCTCCCATAAATGGAATTTCAGATATATCTATTCAATAAAATACCAACAGGTTAAGTAAGAAGATGGACAAAGTTCTGTTTTACTCAAAATGGGAAGAATTTTCCTCCCTTTTGGTTGCTATTTATTTCTGTGGTCTGACATGAGTTGTGACATTATACACTAATAGTGTAAACTCTGGATGTAGCACCATTCCAGCTGACACGTAGTCAAAGAAATTGATTATTTTGTTCTTTGTGATTCACATGATGCACTAAAGCATATTCCAGCAGGTTCCCAGTAGCTTTGTGCTCCATTTTACTAAAACTATAATGTTTGTCAGAAGCCGTGACAAGCAGCACAGAACTGATGACCAGGGCAGGGAGTCAGACATGGAAATAACAGAGAATGCAGTAAATCTTCAAAAATGAGAGCAACCCCCCCCCCCCCCCCCCCACAAAAACAAAAACCTATTTATAGATTCCAGATTGTGTATCATTCATTAGGTTAGAGTGGTATGACCAGTGGTGCCAGCCCAGAAATGAAAGGGATCAGGTCATTTTAATCATGAGAGAGTTTTTAGCAGAAATACATGAAACTTTTCCAGTCAGGCAGAAAATATTCTGCTTCTGAAATGCTATAAGCCAACACAGACATATTCATAAGGTTTCAGGGAAAATATCCATGTTCAATCCATACTTCAACGACCACTACATGAACTGACTACAACTGATCTAACATTACCTCGCTTTGTCTCTCTATATGCACTGTTTTAATAGGATACACAGTGTGCCCCATCTCCCATGAAAATGATCTTTTTGGGAGGGTTCAGCAATAATTCAGACGTGATCATTTAAAGAAATGGGTCTTAGAGGTGTGTGTTAACTTTCACCTGCTGTTGTTTTCTTTTTCTTTTTAAGGAATTTTCTACACGTACATTCAAATAAATTTGCTTCTGATTTCGGTGAGAGACTATATTGTCAGGGAGTTGATCAAACTCCTTCTGAATGTAACTGAAAATACGCTGAAGGACAAATAAATAAATAAAAGAACACACACAAAAAAAAACTTTACTTTTTTCCTCGTCTGGCACAGACATCACAACCTCGAACATGTCTTTTAGGGCTGGTAATGGTGGCTGCCCTTGAATTGTCAGTGACATCCAGACCACTGGGTTTTATACGTGGCATGGCTTTTAACTGAATCTCAGGATTCATTTGGGGAAATTACAGTCAAAATCATTCTGATTCATCTGGCTGACCGGGAAGCCAAGCTAAATAGCTGCCCGCTGAAGCATCACATCATGCAGGTATGAGACTGCTATCTGCCCTCTCATCTAAAGGTTCGGAATCAAATAATTCCCCTAATGTCAAACTTCACCTTCATGACTTTTGCATATGGATACTGCAGAAGAAAATAGCAGATGGGTAATTTAATAACATGTCCTCATTAGTCTGATAATAAATTTGTTACACATCCTGTTAAACCTCTAAATATAACTGATGATAAAAATTGGTTAAATGCACAGAATTATTCAACATTAAGCTTCTGTTCTGTTCTGCCCGCTGATTAAAGAGCGTATGCTACACGGTGGACACCTTTTCTATCCAATCAATCAATTTCTGTATTACAGGGTAAATCTCTTAGTTTACAAGGTCACCACCGCCCCAGGAAGCCAGTCTGAGGAGGAAAACTGATGGCTCTGCATCTCCATTTACTGCTGTTATGAGGTGCAATCATAACAGTTCAGCTGATTGATGCTACTGTGGCAGGTATCTCCATGGTACCATTAATAGATTCTGCTGGGAGATGAGACAAGACAATAGAAAGCAATAACCCGTTTAAATGCCAAGATCCCTTCGGGACTCTCTGCATTGAAACAATTCCACTTAACTTTATCCTCTTGGTGTTATGAAAGAACATAAACACCTACATTAAAAACAGCAGGAGGTGGACGATTCTGATTCTCAGTAATGAGTAAGGAGTTTTTTATCCAGTTTTCTTTTCTTTTTTTCTTTTAGAAGCCTCAGTGCTTGTGTAAGCTTATTATTACCGTCTGGTACAGTGCCAAATTGTGTGCAGATGCCAGGCACTTTTGTCCAGGGTCAGAGGATAAGTATTTACAAGCACATGTGCAGTTGAGAACCTGAGAACAATAAACACACACAGCTGTCCTGGGTCAGTCACACACACACCTCAGTCCTTTTACACAATCAGCCCTCACACCCTCCTCAGCGTCATCATTCAGACTTTCTTGCTCATCTATAGCTTTTCTGTTCATTGCTGACACAGAAACTGAATCTATTCTTTATTTTCACTAAGCCAAGTTTTCATCCTTTTATCTCTTTTACATGGTATGGGAACAGCAGCGCTGTTTAAATTTACAGCATACTGTCAGACTCCATCTTCCCTCATCACACATTTATCGCTCTTTTCCTCCATTTTGTCTCCAGAGACTGAAAATCTTCCCAGCATCAGGCGGGAACACCTGTTGAAGTACCTAGGGGCATGTAAGCATATTACACTTGATATGAGAGCCAGGGTCTAGAGAACTAATGTGAGAGTTAGCCATCCTTTCTGTCACCATGCCGCCAAGCCAGATCAGCTGTCACTATGCAGCAAGTGTGTTATGATCTGGGTACATTACAATGCAGATGTTAGAGGTTGAGTTGGAGGGCCAAGTTAACAGTCTTACCCTGAGGGTTTTCTGGACTGCATGTGCAGGTAGCTAATGAAGTTACTGCACGCAGTGGATTATTTTGATAAGGGTCACCATCCGAAAAGGTCATAGTGCTGGCACACCTACTGGGAGAATCTGAGTTCATTTAGTGTTGAGCTACAGTAATGGAGATTTGAAGATCAGTGTGATTATAAGCCTCTTTTTTCACCCCATAAGTTTACAGTTTTTCACTAGGTGATGAGACATATACCTGAGACAGTTCATCATGGCTAGACTGACTTTCTCACTCCATACATGCCAAGATCTGGATATGCCCACGATATGAGTGTGATGTTGTAATGTAACAGAAATATTGATATTAATTTCACCAGGATGTGTTTGTGATTTAAAGCATAAATGGTCTGGTTTCCTTAAAACAACAAACTCAGCTCTGTTTGCCCTGTCAGTACAGTTCAGACATACTGGTCAGAGGGCCGTCATTCGGTGGACACATCATTTATATCTGAGTCACTTTCATGTGAATTTGAAAGCTAGTTTTATATAGCTGGAAACTGATTGAGTTAGTCACGTTGACCTAAGTGGTTAGGGAGATTGTCTATGATGTGATTAATTCAGCACACATTTCTTCCCTACTTTGACTTAGGGTAATCATGCCTTTGGCAAATCAATTGTATAAAAAAGGGCACAAAAAAGGAGAGCTTTCCACATTTATTATATGCATAATTATACGCAGTTAAAACCAATTTACATGGAGAAGAGGAAAAATCGAAGCAATTTTCATATTAATTTCAGTCATCTGATTTCTTGTTTTTTTTTTTTTTAGTGCGTCTCTCACTTTGGCCAAGAATAAATTAGTGTTATTAGCTGGATCGTGATGAAGTCGATGCAGATTTTATTTGTATGAAGAGGTTGAATGCCTCTCGCTTTAGTCATCCCTAGTTTTCTCTTGTCCTTGGCTAAATACAGACTAGCATTAGCCATAATGCTAATTTAGATCAAGGCTAATTTGTAGCATTTATTGTAGCTGCTACACAGTCCTGTAGACGCCTTGTATAATTACATACATACATAATAACACTTTTTACTTTCTAATTTCCTTAAATGTGTATGTAATTTTTTTTCTTTCTTTTTAATTACGGTGTTTCTCAATTGCTAAAACACTCAACTCCATTCTCTTAGCTAAACTGTCAAAAGTCTAAACACAGGTATCAAATCAGATCCCATGTAGTCAGAACTGTAAGCATATTTCACCTTGCTAGACACTACTCATGAACATTTGCATTGTGATGCACTTACGATACAAAATGATAAACACAAATTGATCACAACTGAAGAACAAGAGTCAGCTGCTGAACACAATGACTCAGTATATATGAGCCATTCTACCGAATTAGTTAAAATTGCAGTCTCTTACAAAAAAATACATATTAAAAAACAATTATGTATTCAGACCATTGATGTTTAATGATGGGAAGTGGCTGTCCCAACCTCTAACACCTAAATTTCCAACTATGAAAATTTAATTTAAAAATTTAAATGATTTTTTGTTTTTGTCAAAAATGCATTTTTTAATGCATATTCTTGTTTTATGTCAAAGGGAACTTGATATATTCAAATAGATTTTTTGATTTTTTCAGTGTAGTCGAGAAATATTTATATAAAATATTGTCCCATGTTTTCATGTCTCTACCGAAACATTATGAGTTATGGCCCATTTTGTTTGTCTAGACACGCCAAATTTCCACCAACAATGAAGACATACTTCCTCTCTTTGATGGCCACATGGTGAGCACACCAGTAATACTATTTTTAAGCTGTTGTTTTTTATTTCTGTTTTATCTAGTATTTTCCTAGGGAGAATTGAAACATGAAAATCCCTACCAAAAAAGGAAAAGGAAGGCAGAGAGATTAAGAGCGTACAGGGAACGAAATGAAATACAAATAATATCTTAAAAAGGAAAGAGAAAGAAACCAGAAACGAAAAGAAGGAAAGCTGAAACCCATCAATGAATATAGATAGAGCGAAAAGAAAGGTCAGGGCACAGGGGAGGAAAAGACAACAGAATCACCGGAGATTTGTGAAAATAAGGGCAAGATTGAGAAAATTTGCTTGGCTTCTAGAGAATGGTCATTCATGAACGAATCAATTCTTTTGAATGGCTCTTTTAAATGAACGATGGGAACCAAGTCAAAGCTGTGAGCCATTAATTTGTGAGTCATTCTTTTTATATACAAATTTTCCACACTGCCTTCATCCCATTAGTGATATCATAGAAGTCTGATGTCCAACACGCTCCGTTCATGTGAAGCATCTATGGGCCAAGAGTTGTTCGGAAACAAATACTGTGAGTTCTATCCAAAACATTGACTAGAATTTGCACTGACTGCTCAGGTTTATCCTTTTTTTAATCTATATTTTTCCTATAATTTCTTTAATCTTGTATAGTAGATTTTATATAGGTACATATTTTGATTGTGAGAACGAGCCAGTCTATTGAATGGCTCTTTGAAAGGAACGGCTCCTCAAGATCTGGCTCCTTTCAAAGAGCCATGAATCCCATTTCTACTGGCTTCCACAACACCTAGCACCTCCAGTGAGAGTGATTGTACAACAGGCTGATGTCTGAGACAACACCAGAGCAAACACCAGAACCTACACCATGGTTAAGAGTCTGAAAGAGCAAGCTGAAGATCAAGAGATAAAAGAAGAGGGAGGAAAAGTATCGAAAAAGGTGTCAGAGGTTGAAATTAAGGTTGACAACATTCATTCATTCATTCATTTATTCATTCATTCAATATTTACTGCTTAGTCCGTTAAAAAGAACAACTAGGAGACTTGCCTCCATTACCTGTCTCCACACTATTACAAGTTTTAATGGTGAAAACAAGCATGGCTAAAATTTACAGCAACAACAAAAAAAGTTAGAATAATAAAACTTTTCGAACAGATCATTTTGGTCACTATTGTAACACAGGTAATTTTGTGAAAAATAAAATATATTTTAATGCCAACCAACATTTCATGATTATGATTGTTTAGCTGTATGTCTAATTTCATTTATAAAAAATTCTGAATACAATATAATCAAATTTAGAAATTTTACAAAGAAAGATAATATGCAGATTTTATTAAATGCTAAAATATTAATACATTTTTTTTAAATATTCATTTAAATTTATTTGGCTGTAAAAAACCTTATAAATAATTTTAGAAAAATAGTTTGTACAGGGGAAGATTAAACAAAAAATGCACAACTACAAATAAGACTTTTATTCTAAATAAAAATTTCAATTTTGGTAGCAAGAAAATTTGAGATTCTCATCCTGCTTTCTGTCTGTTCACCTGATGCCGATATTCATCACATATTGTTCCTTCTGTGTTTAGAAGGAAGCAGCTTCACAGCTTTAAATTCATCCTGCTGACTTTTTACCTTTTAGTTAGGAAATCCTGAACATTTCATCCTTCTTTGTCATAAATATGTGATTTTATAAATGTATATGAAGAAATATTTTATCTTAAAATTGCTGCTAAACCTGTTTATATGTTTAGTGCAGGGGTCTGCAGCCTTTCCTATCCAAACAGCCATTTTTCCCTCAGCCAGCTAAATTAAACTACTTTAGAGACGCAAATGTTACGAGACTTTTAAAAGAGGCAAGTTAATATATATTTTTAATGAAGAGCCACCATAGGATGTTTGTTATTTTTGAAGAACCACATTTTTTATTTCCATTTTTAAGGTTTTAAAATAAAGAAAAACATAAAACCTTTATAAAAAAAAGAGGACAGACAGACTTTCTGCTAAGGAATGTAGATATTTGTGGAAAATGATGTAAAAGAAAGGAAAAAAAAGTCCATGGTTTCCAACCTAATGACGAGAAAGATAGATTTAAAAAAAAATATTTTAGCCACGTATTTAGAGGCATTGTGGAAGGTCCAGAGAGACACTTGCAGCTCCAGAGTTTCAGGTTGGAGACCCCTGATGTAGCTTTTGTAAACCAAAACTTACTGCATTTTCTTTTTATAGCTGTAGGCCTTTTTTTAAAGGAAAGAGACATTTTGCACGTAACGATGCGATTAATCGCGATTAATCGCAGCATGTCATGCGATTAATCGCGATTAAAAATTTTAATCGATGCCCAGCACTAATATATATATATATATATTGCTCGAAATGGGCGGGTTTTTTGTTTTGATCTTGACATAAGCCATTCAGTCTACTGTGGACATTAAAGCTTATTTCTACAACTTCTTAGCATTATTTATTTATTTATTTGTTTATTTATTTGCATTTTTCTCTGTTATGTGTATTGCTCACTATATTTGGATATACTTGGCATTAATTGACAACAGTGTTTGGTTTTGAGCACAGATAGTTTACTTTTGCAGCAATTGTCAGGTTTTGTGAAAGCAGTTTGAATTATGGGTTTAGCGTTCAAAGATGTAAGAAATTGAGAGCATATTTTAAATTTTAGCACTTAAGAAATACTTTAAAGGGTCAATACGTGGCATATAAGATGATGTTTTACTAGAAATGGTTATAGTAGTCATAATTGCTAAGCTAAGCTTGTGAAAGAGAATTTGGAGCAGGTTCTATCTTGCGGGAACCTGATGCATGCTACCATGTTCTCCAGTAACCCAGAACAGGCAAACCAAACACTGCTGTAAAAGCCTGGTTTTCAGGTTTTTACATTTAATTTTTCTGCTGCTGCTGTTTATAGATAAAAGAGTACAGGTTCAAACAGAATGCTCAGAGGATTGTATCACTTTCCTGATGTAATAAATCCATAATTCTCCATTAAAGCAAGGCACTTTTACAAGAATTGCCACAAATAAGCCCAGATTAAAAAATGAAGTTTCTCTGTAACTTTACTGTATTTTATTCCCAAACCATAGAAATTCCTATTTAAAGTTGTGTGTGTGAGTTTTGTACAATCAGACTTGCAGATGAGTTTCTGGCCATATATTCTCTGTCCACAGAGCAGCAATATAAGAATGGCAGAGATCCAGAAAAGTAATAATCTGGCTTATACTGTATCACTGGAATAATAAAAGAGCAGGTTTTTTTAAAAGAAATGGCAAATTAAAAAGCTCAGAGTACAACATTTTAATTCTGAAAGTCAAAAAGTTTTAATTTGCTGAGTTTTCTGTGCTGCATGCCGACTTAAAATGCCATTCATTCCCAGTCCATGTAAGCTTGTGGGAAAAACATGATGCATAAGCTTCTTAGAGCCAAGTGCAGAAATTTAGGAGGTATAGTCTAATTAGGATAAAAGTATTTGAATCCAGAGGTAAGGAAAATATGTAACACATTCATGTGCCCAAATAGTCGGTGGATCCCTGTTTCATCTGTTCTAGGCCCTTCTAAGCAAGGATTGGGACATTAACATGAACCAAGATAAAGGTGCACTTGATCGATCCCGAGGAGGGGGAGTTAAAGTGTTTATTGATCACACTGAAGACTTTCCCAGGCAATGCTGCCTGTAGCTTCCGATCACCTACAATGCGGAAAAAAAGAACAGCAATTCCCATTTCCACTTTCCAAAATGACTCAAGACAATGTAATCAGCTTTATATGTTGAGGAAATCAATAGCTTTTTCAACATCATGAAGCAGAGGATGACCTTTATCATTTATATGTGACCTCAGCTTTATTCTACTATGCAGTGACCCATCCGCTGTCATGAGGTCTGTTGTGATCATTGAAATCAGGTGTCACACACTTACTTTTGAGCCCACCTTAATCATCTAGTTTTTTTTCAAGATAGCCATTTAACAAAGAATAACAGCCAAAAAATGTGCGCTCTCAAAGGACGGACAGTCCTGATACATTAAAAATGAAAAACAAAACTGCCTGAATGTGCCCGGATCCAGAACGACGCATGACTGATTATGTCACAGAAGACATTTAAATTATTTCTGCAACAGTTGTAGTTTTTCACACACCGGTAAGGACCAGGTAAGGACCAGGTGATATTCATTTTTGGGTGATACATAAAATCATAGAATCATATAATTTTTAGTGAAGCAATCTTTTGGCATGGTAATCACAACTTGTCTTTAACTTAACTTGAAGATGATGTTGTCAGGTAAAGTGATGCAAAAGCAGGTCAACGCCAGATTAACACTAACCACATTATTAGATGTGATTTGCAGTCTGATAGAAGATATCAGCGTTGACACGGAGCAGAACACCGCTTACTAACATAGGATTGTTAGCATATTATGAAATCTAAGAAAACATTGTGGCTTTCCTAATTGGCAACACTGGTTGTTCTACGGTTCTCAGAAACCATATTACCGACGGATAATTGTGAGTTTCAGGTGTGACCTGAGTCATCATTGGTGTTTTTTTTTTTTTTTTTTTTAACTTATCTTGCTTTTAATCATTTTAATGTAATTTATTATTTTATTGTGATTATGTGTTGATGCCTTTTACTATTTCTAAATATCTGTAATGCTTTTGTTTTATGTAAAGCACTTTGAATTGTCCTGTACATGAAATGTGCTGTACAAAAAAAATAAACTGCCTTACCTTTCCTAGAGAGATTTTGTGCTTACAGTTATATTTGAAATGGAGACTACTTTTCATTAAAATATGAGCAAATAATGAACTGTAGTATTTTTTCCCTGTTGGTTTGACAAGATATTTGTGTTACTAACCAGTTCCCCTGATAGACAGTGACAGAGACAGTGCTCCTTCTGCTTAGTCATTTTTGAACACCCCCTTCTCCGAACGGTACAAACCTCTACGGCTTACCAGATGCTTCTGTATAATAAACATCTGGCTTACTTTTTGTTAGTTTCTTTTTTATTATTGCAAAAGAAAACAGCCATATCTAAAACCTTTTTATTACAACTGGCCCTATCTGGAGCCTGTATTGTGAAATTATTTTGGCTGCAGGGTGCATTTGTATTACAAATAGATAATGTCAGCACTGCAGCATGCTTATAGTGATCATATTTGTGTCTAACATTTGCACTAAAAAAGGAACTTTAGTGTGTAATCACTGTAAGTTTTGCCAAATAGAAAATCAGCAGATTTAAAGGACATTTAATGCAGCAAATATTAATGAATTGTGAAGAAAATGTCTCTGCAAAGAATCAGTGAAACTGGAAAGTTGTAGATCACCAGACCTGGGTAACCTGCTTCCATATCTGCATGAGGCAAGAAGCTTGAGGCGATATCAGCTACTTTTAGCATGGCATACTCAAATCTCTGACGGAACTGCTGGGAGTCCTGTTGTATTCTGAATACTGCAGGTGACTGGTTTTGACATTAAATATGGATGTTCTGCATAAAAAAAGTTATTGGAACAGAATGCTACCCATCTTACATATTAATTAATTCATTTATGATATTTTACTGCCTCAAAATTGTTTAACTTGCTCAAACAGCGTGAGTTTTTGTACGCTTTGGAACATCTCTGG
Organism: Melanotaenia boesemani; assembly: GCF_017639745.1. Taxonomy (NCBI): domain Eukaryota; kingdom Metazoa; phylum Chordata; class Actinopteri; order Atheriniformes; family Melanotaeniidae; genus Melanotaenia; species Melanotaenia boesemani. The sequence goes on along the minus strand of NC_055702.1, from coordinate 23,516,878 downwards.
TGTGTGTTCTGGGGTGGAACACTGATCCTGAATCACCCACAGGTGAGTTAATGTAGAGGAAAAGGGCTGCATACTGTATAGAGAGTGCATGTGCACATGAAGCACTGTCTGTGAATGAGTAACACATGTAAAGCACTTTGTAGAACCCCGACAAGGTTAAAAGAAGCTGCATTAGTGTGTGAAACATTTGTGTATCCTAAATCCTTTGTTTCCCAAGTTGACTTCATCATTGCAATTTGGGCCACCTGCACACTGGCACAGGGACCAACAGCTCGAACGTTGTTTGTGCATTCCTATCTTCAGTAATGTTAAAACTCCAAACTCTTACAAGGTTGCTCTTCTTGACCTAAAGGATGCCGATGCTGAGTGATTTAGTGCAGACCTTATCCTCAAGTAATCAATAATATCTGCAAAAAAAATTAGGACAATCTAATGAAAAGGCGATGAGAAATTTAACAGGCAAAGCTTAAATCTATGAAACTTGAACTCATTCTGAGAGCTCAAATAAAGGCAACTGAACTTCTTTTTCTTGGTTCCTGAACATGTTTCACTTCCAGTTCTAACTAGTTATTGGGGAGTTTTGACTTATAAGCATTAAAGAAGTGTTTACACCAGAGGTGTCAAACTCTAATACTCAGCGGGTCAAAAAAAAAAAAAATAAAATAAAATAAATATATATATATATATATATATATATACATATATATATATGTGTGTGTGTGTGTGTGTGTGTGTGTGTGTGTGTGTGTGTGTGTGTGTGTGTGTTTCTTCCTTCAGATGAGCTGAGCTCCACTTAGATTCCCTGTGATTTAAATCCTGGACGTACCTATTTATGAACAGAAAGGGAGCATAAGGGAGGCTTAATGGGGCCTTTATTCAAGCTTTGTGGATTACTGAGAATCTACCACAACTTGTTTCAACTTATATTTATTCGTTTTCTCTATTACATTTGGTTCTTACATAAACCAATAGTTCGGCCTTGATTAAACTCCATTTAAAGACTAAAAATGTTATTATAATGTAGCTCCTTATTTGCTCCAACATTGCAGTTTAAACCTAAGTAGTATGACCAGCTGAGCAACATGAGCATCCTCAAAACAATACAATACCGATCACAGTTTAAACCAACATTTAACATTGTCATTGTCTTATTTAATAAATAAACCACAGCAGGGGGCTTTTTAGTAAAATAAAAAAAATTAAACTGAAAAGCAAAGTAAAAATTTACTTCTACAACGTAAGACTACTGAACAGTTAAAGAATAATGTAAAGGGTTATGAACAAAAGGATTGTAGCAGTTTGTGCTGTCAAACAGAAGGAAAATTATTTGAAAATCTTTTTCTTCTATTGTTAGACCTCCAAAATGCCTTGCTGGCCAATTTCCTCCTCTTATCTGGAAGGAAAGGAGTAAGCATTCAGACATATCACTGCAACAATGAAAGTACATGATATATTGCTGTATTTTTACAACATGCTATGTACAGAAGAGTTCTTCATACACCATAGGCACGGATAATGTGAATAGAAGGATCCCCCTCTCCCAGTCCCCCAACCTCTGTTCTTATGAGCTTTTCATTTAGCAGATTTTTGACCTTCATGCACAAAGTTGCTGCAGCTACAAAGACAAGAAAGACTCAACCAAAGCAATGCCCACGTTCCCATTTCAAGGGAATTCCCAAGTCTTAGTGTATGGGGAAAAGTGCTGATTTATATGAATGGTATAACTGTGCTTGTCTAAGAGGAGATTCCAGACCTTTGCTACCACTGTGGATATTAAACCACAGCCAGATTTAACAAGGCCATTCATGTCTTTTTCACACTAACGGATAAAACTCTCTGGTTCCTACCACCCCCTGCCCCTTTTTTTTCCATCTTCTTGTTAGCCCAGTACTGCAATAAACATCAGTGTGCATTAGGAGTTAGGACACTTCCACATACCCTGCCAGGCAGCCGTTACCATAACTTGCCTTTTATGGTGGAAACTTTTATGTCTCGCTTCTGAATTTAGTATAAAAACAAATTTGGCAGTATCCATGCAATGTAAAGGGGACTCTATTCCCCAAATCTGCTAAGACCATTCAAGTGTGGAAACCAGTGTAATTAAATAAATGTGAGTTTTCAATTATTTTAAAAGACTTGTTGAGTTTTCCAATTGTTCATTTCTCCCCAAACTGTTTCTTTTCCCCCAAAGGTGATGTGTTTGAAATGCAAGTCTGGCCCCGAGACAGTGTTTGCATGCAGTGTTTTCCAAAAGTGAATAGGTTAAAAGAATGTCAAGAAGTCTTTGGAGCAAGAGAGGCGAAACCCTATGTTTAACAATTTAACAATGACAAATAAAATGTCAGTTCGAAATAAATCAAATTGCCTTGCGGTATACAATTGTAACATACAAATAAACAATTATGTATTGTAGAGCGAGTGCATATTTCTCTGTAGGGAGAGGAAATTATAGAAAAGTGTTAAGCTGTAAGAATCCCGACATATTTATCCTTCTACCTCCCATTTAACTGCTGTGTGTAAATCCAAACCACAGTAGCCTAATATGAAGTCAATCCACACGTGGATACTATGGCTGCCTTGTTTCTCTTATGTTCCTCACTATATAGGGAATGAGAGGATTTTCCAGTTGGTGAGCAGCCAAGTTTGCTGTAAGACTGTTGGGTTTCTTCTGAGCAAATAAACTGTTGAAATGTCATGACAATAAACAGCTCAGGCTGTATATTGTACACAGATATTTTCACACTTAAATCAAGGCACGCTGGACCAAACTGGGATGGCCATTGTAGACTAATAACCTTCAGAGAGAGATTAGCTGTCCAACGTTTCTATGCTGCATTGTGTTGAAATGGTTTGTATATGGCTGCATATGGTCTTCAGACTCAGAATTGGGCAATCTCAGGGGCAGCTGTGATAAAATGAAGGGAAGGTGTTCCATTTATCCTACAAACTGTGTTTCAAACAAGCCTCACTTTGTGATGTAATTAGACAAATTTATACATTTTAGTCCCTCTGTGTGCCGTTGCTGTGAGCCATGACATTTCATGCTTCCTGAGAAACTTTGTCCATAGCCCATCACTAGGCGAAGGGTTGGCATGGAGTGGAGTCCATGTTTTTACATGCCTTCCATGATGCGTTCTACTTCTTCACTGGCTTGGCCAGCTGTTACTTAAAACTATCCATCCACCTGGTTAAGACTTTCAGCAAAATTGTAATGATAATTTTCCGCTTCCCACTTTTCACCACACCCACTTTAGATTTCTGACCAATCACACAAACATTGTTGGATAACACACCAGAAAAAAAGTTCTGCCCAGATGTGTCAAGAACAAGCTGCAAGTGCTCCCAAACCAGAGGAAAGAATCTCAAATTTCTCTATTCTTGTATATACATTAGTGACCAGTCTCATTTTTCTTTTATTCATGTGCAGTTGTCAGTTTTCAGGTTGACCAGCTGATAAATGTGTGACTGTTCAGAGAGAATCACCAGTGCTTGCTCACTACCACAGTCATTTCAGGAGGAACTGACTATAGGGTTAATCACTTTACCATTGCACTCTAAAGCCAGATGTTAGCAGGTCTTTCCTGTCCTTTTTCCACTTGGGCGTTAAACACATGGAGTATAATGCTTGTGTGTTTCCCAGTGGGACAAATGGAAAATAAAAACTTGAAGTAGCAGCTAGCTTAGCAGTTAATGACTTCTGTCAGAAAAGCATTTTTTGGGGGGTGGAGGGGTTGAAAATATGGACTCAAAATTACTAGTAAATATAGACAAACAAGTAGCAGCACATTTCTACACAATTCTATGCGAACAATATAGATTAAAGCTAACCAAGTACCAACAGCCAGCCTCACTACATCAACACATTGTTAGTGACACATTAATATTGAGTTTAGAGACTGTAAATGTAAAGTGGAATTAAAAATCTCATTTTTCCTTTAATAACTCTAAAAGTTACTGAACAAAGAAATAAGAGTCTCCTGAGTAAAGCAATGATCCCTTTAGATTTATGCTTAGCTCACCAGTTTGAACCATTTATAAATATTTATGACAAATAATTGTTCATCCATTATTTGATATTTTGGTCATGTCTGAACAATGCAATATGCAGGTTTAAAGAAGATCAGAAACCTAAAACAAAGTAATGGAAAATTCAACAGTTACAAGCAAGAAAATGGCTCCATTGCTGTGCAGTTCTGTCAAAAGTAACCCAATAGGAAGAGAATGTAGTTGTCTCAGTGCTGTAATGTTGTCAACCAAGCCCTAAGTATAATACCAATTTTAAGCCCACTGATTAACTAAGCTATAGCTAAGCTAACTAGCCAACCCAAAAGGCTAGAATTGGGCTAGCCCTCTCAGGTCACAGTCAATGAAAACAAATCTTTTGGATTTGTGTCCATGTAGCATCTGTTTTTGTAGAAAAAAGCTGACTAGGCACTGGGAAGCACTGCCCTCAGGTGTTTTATCAAATAATAATAATAATAATGAAAAAACCTCAGTGCCTTTCTGTGTTGGGAATAAGATCCTGCCCCAAGTGAAGGAGTTCAAGGGTCACACTTTTGTTCATGAGTGGGAGAGGAAATGTAGCAAGAGATTAAAATGATTGCTCTCAATTTACTGGTCAGTCTACCTTCCTGCCTTCACCTATGATCATGCACTGAGTACAAGCAGCTAAACTAAGTTTCCTCCATGGGCTGTCTGGGTCCTCCGTTAGAGAAAGGTGGAGTAGCTTTGTCATCCAGAAGGGGTGACATCAGGTTAGGATGTCTCTCCTAGATGCTGCCTGGTGAAGTATTCTGACCAAATTCTACCAGGAGGAGATCCCGTGGAAGACCCAGGACATGCTGGAGGGATTATATCCCTCAGCTGGCCTGGGAATGCCTTGAGAAAGTTGCAGTGGAAAGGGACGACTTTATGACCCTTGGATAAGTGCTAGAAGATAGATGATATCCCAACAGTACCTGGCCTACATCTTAACATCAATTGCTGTTGATGGACCGGCTCTATTCTTACTTGTATTGTCTGTCTGTCAGGATTTGTCTAACGATGTTTTTCCACTATGAGCACCAAACAAAGGATGCTGGCCCACATGCTATCAATAGATGCGCCCGTCACAGCTCATTGTGACAGCCGTGGTGAAGAGAGAGGTTGATGCGTGACACAATCGGAGACAATAGTACACTGAATATCAGTTTTGTGACATTAGAAGGAGCCCAGTTGGAAGCAAGGCCACATTTTAAGTAGGTCAACTTTCAGAGGTTGGACAGAACCTCTTCATAATCTGCTCTCATCTGCAGGAGAGACTGCAGCTTATTTTTATTCTATCACATTATTATCATAAAGTAGTGTGTGGCCGGCCCTGTCACAGACTTTTCTGGTCACCTTTGTCCAAGATGTCCAACGGAACGAGTTTGTTTTCTGTTTTTCAGGTTACCGGGGTGACAGACTGGACCCATATGATTGCCCATATCTGAAAAAGACACCATGACGGCACCAGCGGGTCTCTGAAAAGGTCAGAGATTTTTACTTAGTGCACAAAAGAGGCCGAACACCTTTGAAACATGGCTTTTTATCAAGCCAGCCTCACACAGCTGAACACACTTTGTGCTCTATAGAAACAACTGAAACTTAGTTCTGACAATCTGAAATTACAACCGAACTAATTTGTAGTCTGATACTTGTTGAACCATTTGTTATATTTAAATTTTTTTTTACATTTGACCAACATGGAAATTGTGAGGGTTAAACATTCCACTATTCCAGGAAACATAAATTTAAAAACACAATGAAATTAGATTCTTCCTGGTCACAATGCTTCACAACACAAGAGGGGGAAACACTATTTTTAATGGAAACACATTCTTTTACGTATCAGGATTTAATCCGTTAAGTAAGAAACAGTTGTGTGTGTACAACCAAGCACAAACACATAGTCACATTCTCTGCCCTTGTGAATTACGATTGGTGTCATTTAGCACATTGTATTCCAAGACAGAGACGTAATATATGAGTCATGGATACTCTTTTTCACCAGGTAGCCTGGACACACACCACACAATATCTAAGGACAAGACACATCCATTACCTTGTATAGCTGACAGTAAATAGTGGTTTTATCTCTGTAAGAAGAAAAACCAAACTAGTTTTTTTACAGCCCTAAATCCTAAAAAACAGGATGCTGTGTAAAATGTAAAAAAAAAAAAAAAAAGAAAGAATGCAATGATTTACTAATTTCATGAAATTTCATGTTTTATTCCCAAAAGAATACAAACAACAAATCAGATGTTAAAGCTGAGACATTTTACCATTTCAAAGAAAATTTCAGCTTATTTTCAATTTAATATCAAACCGTCGGAATCTTTTGTTGATATTTCACCCTGTACATGGTAATTTTACACTGAATAGTATTTTTCTGAAATTGTGCCACAATTTTAGATGCAGTTTATCGTAGTTGGGTGAATCATGTCCATATTTATATGTTTGTTTATATTCAGTCATGTTACTGACGTGTTGCCAATTATTCTCATTAGTAGTCAAATGCGCCTCCAGCTGATTTTGATGTACTTTTCCAGCCTTTTGTTTCCCTTCCTCAGGCTTTCTTGAGATGTATTTCTGCAATCAAATTCTAAACTAAGTAATATTTTCTATTAAATGGTAAAATGTCCCAGTTTCAACATCTTATTGTTCTTTAAACTGTGGGATGGATGAAACATAGGTTTATGAGATTTAGACATTATAGTTTTAAGTTCTTTTTTACAATTTAAATATCATTGCAACTTTTTGGAATTGGGGTTACAGTATTTTTGTGTCTTTAGCAAACTGTTAACAAATAAAAAAAAAACTAAAAACAAAAATTCAACTGTGATATCTTGGTGTGCCCATCTGGACATTGATCTAATCCACTGTATGAGTCTATATTTAGGTATTTATAAAGCAGATATCACTTGGAATAGAACCAAAATCCCTCTATGCCAGCTGGTTTCTCTCTGCTTGTCCGATCTGGCTCTGCAGGCACTTAATTTGTCATCTACTCTGACCTGTTCTTCACCCTCACTGTCATCAAGTCATGCAGCTGCCTCTGCAAGGAAAATTTGCAACCTACATCTAAAGCTTACCTGATGGACGTACTGAATGCACAAGTCATGGCTAGCAGGCATATGAATAAATATAGAAAAATATTTTTGTATCCCTACAATTGGGCCACATGGAGATGAGGGGAAGGTGGAGAAAAAAATTATCAAACTTTGGATGGATTCCCAACAAAAGCAATAATTCAGCCACTGTATAGTATAACTAGTTAAAAATAAAAGACTGAAAGCACATTGTGGAGTAAATAGGAAAGCTCAGTCAGGAAGCAGTGGCTATGAAGAAGCATGAAACAACTGATATTTCACACACAGGTTCAGATTTTTAAGTTTTATTTTATTTTTATTCTTTTTAAACTCAAAGCAATTGAGTTTCCACCCAGAAATTAACACAGCTGAGCGCAGGAGCTGATTTAAAATAAATAAATAAATAAAATATTGTGATTGTTTTTTTTTTTTTTTAATTTATATGAATAAAATCTGTTCTACTGGTCATATTTAGTATGTGTTTGACAAACTAGAAATATACAAAAATGTGTACTATCAGTATAACAGCCAAAAGACAATCAACACAACTATGGATCCAGTTTTTTGATAATTGCCTGGAACTTCCATCTAAATTAACAATCTACAATCTTAAACTACATCAGGATTCTATGAATATCCAAAGACTTGGAAAATCAAATTTTCCAAAACCTGTCTGTTAACAAAAGGTCAACAATATGCAAACATTTGAATAAACAGGTAAATATAAATGCGACTTTGTGTCCACCATGCTAATATTATGACCAGTCTTCACTATTTTTCTTCCATCCTGTTTCTTCAGTGAGATCTCTCCAGCAGGTAAAAGTTAGTCCTGAGTCAACTGTTGTCTTATCTCTTGCTCTGTCCCTTTCTCTCTCTTTCTTTTCCTCACTTCCTCCAATAATGTGCAGAAACAGCGACATGCACATTTAAAACAGCTATATGTTGATATTCAGATGCTAAGGTTTGTGCCTTATAGTGAAATGTTTCTATAAAGTAATGCTCCGGGATGTGGGGAAAAAAAATGTTGTGAAGTGCATTTTCTCAGCCTCAGCTCCAGGAATGTGCATAATAAATATCACTGTGCTATCAAAACGAATCAGAAGCACAGAGTTTAAAAACTGGAAGGTTGTATAGTACTTCTTTGAGAAGACAGTGTTTGAAAGAAAACTAAGAATTTTACACCACTGTGTCTTAATGAACAACGTTGGTTGTACAAATCACAATCTTTTGCTCGGTACATAGTTTAACTGCTATCTGCATTTGGGCTTCATAAACGCCCTCTAGATACTGCTCATTGGGGGCAGAATCATAAATATGTGGAATAATCTGACCAGCTGGCTGCTCTTGGTTGTGTTGAGGCTGTTGTTGGTCCTTTATCTTTGCTGTGCTTTTTTAAAATAGGCAAAGATCTGCTTTATGATGAGGTGATTAGAAAAGCTAAATAGTAAAATAAACTCACCAGTGTAGTTACTGTTTGTGCTTTTCACCTGCGCTTTGGATTTTTGTTACAAAATTCATTGTGATGCGTGATGCATTGACTTCATGAATCTACTGAGATCAGTCGTGTTTTCAATCAAGAGTACAACATGAAAAAGGAAACAACTTTTGAAACTTGTTTAGGCTATCCATCAACTGAAAATTAGCTGGAAAACAAACACAGATCAAACTCACAACTGAACCATATAACTGCAGCTCGACATTTTCAAATACTAAGTTCATCATAACTGTTTAGCTCAACTCACATATTAAACTAAAGCAATAGCGCTTCTCAAACAAAAAATAATTAATTCACTAACTAATCTAAATGACACTTTCAGATTGTTTGACAGATGTTATTTATATCAGTAAGTCTTCTTTATGAAAATGTAAGTGAGGTTATTCATCAAGAGTTTGGAAAACTCTTGACCTTGAGCTGTGCACTCAAAACATGTGCACATAGGTAATCCAATCATTAAAAACGCTTTTTTTTTATCCATAGATGCTTCTTTAGTTTTTCTTTTTTGTATATCTATGTTACAGACAACAGCCAAACTCCTATTTATGTTGTGTTGAGACTTAAAGTTGGTTAGAGCAGTGGTTCACATCCTGTTTTCCTTGGGGATCCTTTTCATGCAAATTCTAAAAACCCATGGATCCCCTGCCCCACCCTATGCTGAAACCATGCTTGGTTTTATGCTTTCAAAAATGAGAATCTCACCATAAATAATGTAGTCTGAGTGAATCCTGTCCTTCGATAAAGTCAAAGTTAAATTAACAACATATAACATATAACCCAAAGAGCACCCCAAAGAGCACAAGGGTGCTCTCTGGGGACCCCAGGTTGGGAACCATTGGGTGAGAGTGATAAAATACATAATGAAGATTGTTATACCTTTTAACACACATTAAGTCAAACACTGTGATTTACATATCATAGCATTATAGTGCCACATGCTACATATTTTGCCATTGTAAAATCTAAAGTGACCAAACATAGTTTTAAATGGAATGTAAACATCGTTATATCTCAGTTTAATGTATTTTTCATCAAACATAAATATTAGTTTTTATTAACAAATCTGTCAAAAACCTGTTGCTTAAGAAAATTCAGTTCCTGTCCTAAACTCTGAACTTCCCACACTTTAAATTTCCCATCTTATTGAACATGTTTCACCCACTTTCACACATCAAAGGGCACCGTTTTTCCCTTGTGAACATGTTTAGACTACATACCAGGAAGTAAAACAATGGAAACAGACAGATCCATAAATAAATACCAGATACAAGCACAACGCACCAGAGCTTCTGTCTGACAGAAAAATCCATCAGAGCTACCAAGTCTAAAGCATCCACTTGCTCTGGATCATTGATTGTTAACAGAAAGATGACTTCAAGGAAGTCAAGCACAAATCCCAAATGTTTGTCAGAAAAAGCCGCTCCTACCTCACAAACTGCTGTTATGAGCTCGCAGCGAGGCCGTGTGCATTAGCATGAAGCTCTCAGTACATTGCTGACTGCTGGCCGATGGGGACCTGCGTGGTGAGCGCTGAAAACGACTCCGCCGGCTGAAGTAATTGCCCGCTGTCCACGACCGCTTGTGCTTCCTCAGGTATTCTTTGTAGTTCTTGGTGAGCAGCGTGTAAAGGAATGGGTTGATGCAGCTGTTGGAGTACGTCAGGCATGTGGTCAGGTAGTTGATGTTGCGTTTGGCTTTAGTGGAGAGGGACAGTGCGGGGTAGAACTGACCTAGCAGCTGCCAGATCCAGAAAGGCAGGAAACATGCCCAGAAGAGGAGCACAATGGTGAAAATCAGGTACAGCACCTTCAGGGACATAAGACCACAGAGAAATTATATAAAAAAAATAATCAGATTTAGCATGAGAAAGTCTTTGTGGCCACATCTAAAACAAACTTTTTTAGGGCATTTGATAATTTTAACAATCTGATAGATTGCTTTTTGCTAAACAGTTAAAAAAGCTACAAAATAAATAAATAAATAAATAAATAAAATACTTTGTTCCAAATATGTCTAACAAAGTCAACCACCACAGGTTATCTTGAGACATACAGTATATTTGAAGCACATAGCTAATATTACAGTGGTGTGAAAAAGTGTCTGCCCCTTTCCTGATTTATTTTTCTGCATGTTTTTCACACCTACATGTTTCAGATCATCAAACAAATTTAAATATTAATCTAATACAACACAAGTAAACACAAAATGCAGTTTTTAAATAAAGGTTTTATTATTAAGGGAGAAAAAATCCAAACCTGCATGACCCTGTGTGAAAAATATTAAAAGTTAACGTAACTTAACTGTGGTTTATCAATTTCTCTAGCCAGGCCTGTTTACTACCTTCCCAAGAGTGGCTGGCCAACAAAAATTCCCCCAAGAGTGCAGTGACGACTCATCCAAGAGGTCACAAAAGACCCCACAACAACATCCAAAGAGCTGCAGGCCTCACTTGCCTCAGTTAAGGTCAGTGTTGATGACTCCAACCATAAGAAAGAGACTGGGCAAAAATAACCTTCCTGGGAGCGTTCCAAGATGAAAACTACTGCCTAACAAAAAGAACATTAAGGCTCACCTCAATTTTACCAGAAAACTTTATCCTCAAGACTTTTCGGAAAATTCTCTGTGGACTGACGAGACAAAAGCTGAACTTTTTGGAAGCTGTGTGTCCATTACATTTGTCGTAAAAGTAACATGGCCTTTTAGAAAAAAACATCATACCAACAGTAAAATATGGTGGTGGTAGTGTGATGGTTTGGGGCTCTTGAAGACTTGCTGTGACAAATGGAACCATGAATTCTACTGTCTGCCAAACAATCCTGAAGGAGAATGTCCATCCATCTGTTCGTGATCTCAGGCTGAAACAAACTTGGGTTCTGCAGCAGGACAATGATCCAAAACACACCGGCAAGTCCACCTCTGAATGGCTGAGGAAAATCAAAATGAAGGCTTTGGAGTGGCCTAGTCAACGTCCTGACGTGAAGATGCTGTGGCATGACCTTAAAAAGGCAGTTCATGCTCAGACCCTCCAGTGTGGCCGAATTACAACAATTCTGCAAAAATGAGTGATCCAAACTTCCTCCACAGCGCTGTAAAAGACTCATTGCAGGTTATTGCCAATGCTTGGTTGCAGTTGTTGTTGCTAAGGGTGGCCCAACCCCTGATTAGTTTTAGGGGGCAATCACTTTTTTACACAGGGCCATGTAGGTTTGGATTATTCTTTCCTTTCTTTATAATAAAAGTCTTTATTTAAAAACTGTATTTTCTGTTTACATGTGTTGTTTTTTTTTACTAATATTTAAATTGGTTTGAAGATCTTAAATTAGATCTTACATTAAATGTAACATGTACAAAAATAAGAAATCAGGAAGGTGGACAACACTTTGTCACACCATTGGATGGCTTCAGCATATAGTAAACTCAGGTACTCATAAATTAGTTGCATTGAATTCAAAGCAAACAGTGTCATCTAACCGTAAAATGCAATGATGTTAGGTCATGTGGCCTCTTTAATGGTTACGGGTTTAAGTCTGGTTATATGAACTGATCAGATATCAGAATTCAAGAGCTGGAATCTGTGGGCAGGTTTGGTTCGACATGTGAATGCACAGAGAAACATCAGTGGCCCAGATCAACAGGGAGGGCCAAGCTAGGCTAAATAAAATGTATGTACTTGTGTTTGTTTTACTGTTAGCAAAACACAGATAAATTTGTGAAAGTACCAATGGAGAAACAATGATGAATGAGCAACAGACATTTCAAATTTGCAGTGCACTGACCTTTTGATTAGGTAGTTTCTTGGTCTGTTTGAAAGTTTCCGTTTGTGAAATCCAGTACGTTCGCGCTAGCTGGATGTAAAGATAGCCAATGATCAGTCCTGGGGCAACAATGCTTGTGCAAAACAGGAAGGAGATGTAAATCTTGTAAGACAGTGGTGTTAAGGTGGGCTGACACATTGCTTTGGTGCCCACTGGTGTTAGCTTGATGCTAATGATCATTGGCAGGGTGAGAATTAGAGAGGCTGCCCAGACCAGCAGAGCAATAGCCTTCCTGTAACTTTTAGACCGCTTTACAGTGTCAAGCGGCTTGAGCACAGCAAAATAACGCTCTGTGCTCATGATTGTTAGCGTAAAGATGCTGGCATGCATGGTCAGGAAGTCCATGCTGATCAGTATCCGACATCCTGCATCTCCAAAGTACCATCCTTTTAAAAAGTGTGTGCAGACCACGAAGGGGATGGTGAGAAGATACAGCAAGTCGGCCAGAGCTAAGTTTATAATGTAGATGTACATTGAAGCTGCAGTCCTCATGGAGTGGCACATGACCACAAGGGTGTAAATGTTCCCTGAGACTCCGACAAGGCACATGATGGAGAGGATGGTACCAATGGTAAAGGTAGCGGCCATATCCTCATGCGAGCTCAGAGGGGGGTCGGTCGCATTGGCGGTCCTTTCCACTAGGACTCCTACAGGCTCCATGGACATTGTTGTCATGCCTGGATGGGTGGAGACATAAATGTATGGGCTTATGAAGATGATCATTAACTCATGATTTATTGCATTAAATAATTCTCAAACAGTTACTTTCATAATTCATGTTTTTAGTCTATGACAAAGGAAGTCTTTATGCAGTGAATAAACTTGTCAGCTTTAAATACAAAGCAGCATTTCAAGTTTCAGTTAGTGTTTTCCAAATCTTATCTCTAATGGCATATTGGCAGAAGTGATGAGTAACCATCATCAAAACCAAAGTTGTTAAAATACTTTCTGCTAATTTGGCTGACATGCACTTTGAATGATATAACTAGGCAAAATGGCATTGCTACAAATATTCCTGGAGGTTATGAAAGATTTCCAAGCTGCTCATTAGAAAAGATGTTGGACAAGTTTTGAAAGCGTATAAATGAAATATGAACTGCAGTCCCAATCTGATTCACATTAGCAGTGACATCAAAATACAGAACAGAGTAAAACTCTAAAGCTCATGTTTGAAAAATGAAAAAAAACTTGCAGGGAAATCATTTCTGATGGAAATGAGAGCTATAGTTATTAGGCTGTAAGTTCAAATATTTTCATGTCAGCTAAATGTTTGAGCCCTGAAGATAAAATAAATAATTCTGTCAGAGTAATCAAGCAAAATTATTTCAAAATGATACAAGCAGCTTTCATGATGCGCATATCAAAGTTTTTTGGCCATTTCTTTTGTCTTTAAGACTGAATATGATCCATCAGATCTACATTTATAGGCCACATTATAGGTCCACCTTGCTGGTACCGGGTTGGACTCTTTGCTGCCTTAATTCTTATTGTCGTAAATTTAACAAGGTGTTGAAAACATTCCTCAGAGGTTTTCCCCATATTGACATGACAGCATCACACAGTTGCTGCAGGTTTGTCGGCCGCATCCGTGATGAGAATCTCCCGTTCCACCACATCCCAAAGCTGCTCTACTGGACTGAGATCTGGTGGCTGTGGAGGCCGTTGGAGTCCAGTGAACTCATTGTCATGTTCTAGAAAGCAGGTGGAGATGATCTGAGCTTTGTGACATGGTGCATTATCCTGCTGGAAGTAGCATCAGAAGATGCTCCACTGTGGTCATAAAGGGATGGACATGGTCAGCAACAATACTCAGGTAGGCTGTGCTGGTTAAACCAGGCTATGCTGGTACTAACGGGCCCAAAGTGGTCCAAGAAGATATCCTCCACACCATTACTCCACCAGCACCCTGAAGCATGACACATGATTCTTTTTGGGCTACCAGTACATAAATCACATTCCCATCACCAAGTTACTATACTGTCATCCTAGATCTACATAACTGGTTTTCTTAGACAGAGCCAAAACGTGTCACAGCTGATCTGCTAATATAGGTACTTTGTACAGAGTCATGGAAGTCTTCCTTTGACCATACTAGTGCACAGCTGTCAAGATCCTGATAGACATCACCAATAAGATATTCCACCTTGTGACTGAAGTAGTTCCAAAAAGCAGTCAGATTTGGTTAATATTACATGCCAGCCCAAGGTCATAGACCTGTCTGATATCTCTTTGAATATTTCCGAATCTGTCTGCAGATTAAAGTGAATTGGGTTTTATACACTCTTACCTGGACTGCCTTCTTGGTCCGAAAGGTTTAACACTTAGCTGTGGTTCCATCAGCCATGCTTTGTCTCACTTTGCTTCTCCAAACTTCACGCTTACTATAAAAATATCACACTCCAGAAAAGTGTCCACATCGTCTACAGACTAAAAACATGCAGGTGGAGCAAAAAGAGAATAAAAAAAAGAAAATTCCTTCTCCAGCAGTCTCGAGATAAAGAAACAACCTAAATGAGTCAGACATTACAAAAAACACCCCCGCATTGCTGAATGGTCCCTCAACAGCAAACTAATGAATCCAAAGTGTCTACAGTCACGAGAGGTGCGCTAATTGCAGTGTTAAAAGTTCTTCATTCGCTCAGCTCTTTGTGCACCTCTGTAGCATCCAAACACTGGATGTCAAATGTGACATCGGCAGCTCACAAAATCCAAGTCCAAGGAGTAAAACCTTAAAGAGGAGAGAAAACATCAATGAAATGATGATGACTGAGGATTACAATAAGCTACAGCTGGTTACGGAGTATCCTGACTATGACTGAGGCAGAGTAACAGAGAAGGAGAGAGAGTGTCAGAGGTGGAGAGGGGGGAGATAGATGTGGGGAGAGAGAGAGAAAAAGAGAGAGCAAGCGAGAGAGAGAGAGAGAGAGAGAGAGAGAGAGAGACACGTGCTGGCGGTGAGGCACTCTTGCTCAGAAGCCTGAAGTGGGAGGGAGAAGACTGATAGAACGGGCAACAGAGAGGTATGCAGGAAATGTGTTCTGCTCCCTTTCCAAACCCCGTGCTATCTATTTCCATGCAACAGGGGCGTGTGCCACAAAGTGATATGCACACTGGGACTGAAGGTACATTAGACACTGACAGAACAATGCCGCTGGCTCAAACACACTCACACAGTAAATAAATCAATAGCTAAAACATAGTCATTAATGACCTTTTTGTTTTTTTTTTGTGTAGTGTCCATTATTTAAAACGAGCGATGCCAGGGGTCAATGTCGCCTAACAGCAGAGCAATTCTTCCAAGCATCAAACATCATCTGCTGCATGAAGGCTGGTCCAAGCTAAACAATATTGTTGGCCTTCTGTGCTTGCTACAGGCTGCAAAGGCATTGTCCATTAATAAAAATGAATGCAAGACTTACCTACTTGTGTCTTTCTTCTGGAACCTGGAAGAGAAAATCTAAATAAAGAACTCGTGGTAACTTTTTTCTTTTCATAAGACCTTTTGTTTTGCTTTATTAGGTTGGTTCGGATTGGATGTGATTAAATGCTGATTGGTGTTTTTCTTTTAAATTTGTTATCTCTTTCATCATATCCAACTCAACTCGTCGTACTGTTTACATCTGGCTTGGTGTGTGTTTGAGCCTTGCCATTTTTTTTTTACACTTTTTAGTTATATAATGTGGCTTCATCACAGGGTTGAATTATGAGTTTGCCATTCTGCCTTGAAAAACAATACATCACAGGGATAATTTGATGGAATTTTTTGTACAAATGTCTGGTTAAACCCAAGGATGAACTGATTAAAAAGAAGGGATCAAAGTTAAACTTCAGGAAACCAAACTGGATCCAAAGAAGTAGTGTGACAAATTTATTGTATCCCCTCCATGAGCAAAAATGGGACAAACCAGACAAAAACAGACATTCAATGGGCTTTTTTCTACTGTATGTAGAAATTATGTATCATCTTTAGTCGATATTGATTAGGGATGGGTGAAACCAAAATTTGTTCTGCCGATCCAATACCATTAGTTTATGGTATTTTTTCACCGATAGATACTTCTTTCTCCTTAAAGGAAAATAACGATTGTACGTTGTGTGTTGAATTCTTTATTGCAAGGGCGATATGGAATATATATATATATATATATATATATATATATAAAACTAAAGGAACTGAAAGAATTGCTTTTAATACAATAAATTATACTGAGTAAATTAAACAAAACTAAGATTTAATAAATCTTTTTAAAGGTGTCATCACCTGGTCTTTTCATGCATCCACTGTCCTCTAAGTGCCTTTAAATATATATATTTTTTTAAACTTCTTCAACCAACAAACAAAAGATCGAACATAGAGCTTGTTCTGACAACTTTGTCTCATGAGAGTTCATGCAAGCTTTTGACTAATGTTCATGAGGTGCACACTGATTGGCCGTAAGGAGGCCAGAGTTGGAAGGGGGGCTGGCCCAGTGCATGCACAGAGCGTCTGACTCCAAAACATCAACAGCTTAGTGATGGGGAGCAAACCTGACCAAGCAGCAGCTTACAGAATTCAGCCATTTATGTTTGAACAAGACTCCGATCCTAAGAGTGAAGATACCGAGATAGTGGAAGAAGCACTTTTACAACAAAATGTTTACAAAAATTTATGTGACAGAGCACTTCGCCCCACTTATAAAAAAGAAAACACAGGGCTCATTTGTACATTGCAGGGTGTTACACTTTTAGGCTAGTCTCTTAGCATTAGCGTTAACATTAGTGTAAGCTGTGTCAGCATTAAGATCAACCTGGCGCCTCCCTCCTGGTTGGACGCCTGTTGCAGCAGCTCCAGTTCTGCGGGTGCTTTTAGTGTTATTTAGTAATTATTTAGTATTTATTTTATCTTTCCTTTGGCTTTTCGCTGTGTTTATTATTTATTGCAACGGAACTGCAATGGTTTTTGTATGCTCCAAGTTCTTCTTTTTACTTTTACTGCTGCTCTCGTTACTCCTCGTAACCGAGAGCAACGCTCACAGTGGCAGGCCCATTGTTTACTCTCGCAACCAGCTGTTAGCGCTGAGTAAACCTGTACTGTCGCCGGGGGTCAGGCATGATATCCCGAAGGAGCTACGGAGGAGACGCCGGGGATGCAGAGCCGGAGTGAGGGTGAAGGCAAGGAAGGGGAGATACAAGCCTGCTGTTCCTGCCATCATAATGGGGAATGTGCGCTCTCTGGCGAACAAGATGGACGAGCTGGCGGCGCTGATTAAAACACAGAGGGAGTCCCGTGGGTGCAGTTTACTGAGTTTTACGGAGTAGTGGCTGCACTCACATATTCCGGACCACAGCGTTGCTGTACCCGGCTTTGTGACCGTGCGGGCGGACAGAGACGTGACAGACAGCGGTAAGAAGAAGGGAGGAGGGATTGTTCTTTATGTGAATGAACGTTGGTGCAATCCCGGACACGTCCGTGTCAAGGAGCATCTCTGCAACCCAAACGTGGAACTGCTGGCTGTTGGGCTACGGCCGTATTACTTGCCAAGAGAGTTTACATCAGCCATTGTGGTAACTGTTTACATTCCCCATCAGCTGATGCGGAGGCCGCCGCTGACGTCATCAGCTCCATTGTCTCCCGGTTGCAGACGCAGCAACCAAATGACTTCATGGTAATCACAGGGGACTTTAATCATGCTAGCATGGACAGAACACTGACTGACTTCACTCAGTATGTGGACTGATCCACTCGGGACAATAAAACTCTGGACCTACTGTATGCAAACGCACTTCCCCAACAACAAGCCGTGGATCACTAGCGACCTGAAGACCCTACTCAACATGAAGAAGAGAGCCTTCAGGTCTGGAGACAGGGAGGAGCTGAGGAGGGTGCAGCACCAACTGAGGGACAAGTTGAGGGAGTGTAAGGACTCTTACAAGAGGAAGCTGGAGGCCAAACTCCAGAAGAACAACATGAGGGAGGTGTGGTCTGGAATGAAGGAGATCACAGGATGTGGGGGGAGAGGCAGACTGGCTGATGGTAATAGGGAGAGAGCTAACGAGCTTAACACCTTTTTCAACAGGTTTAGCTCTCAGACTGCCCCTGTCTCCTCTGCCCCTACCCCAGCCATCCCACACCTCCCCTCCTCTTCCAACTGCTCCACTGCTCTCCCCTCCCCCCCCTACAGTGAGCCCACTGGATCAGACTGGACTTCAACCCATAACACCTCCCCCTGCCCCAACCCCTTCCCCTGGCTTGACTGTAACAGCCTGGCAGGTGAGGAGACAGCTGGAGAGAGTGAACAGACACAAGGCTGCTGGCCCGGACGGTATCAGCCCCAGGATACTGAGGACCTGTGCCAGCCAGCTGTCTGTAGTTCTCCAGCACCTCTTCAATCTGAGCCTCAGCCTGGAGAAGGTGCCACAACTTTGGAAGACTGCCTGCCTGGTTCCTGTTCCTAAGAAGTCATCTCCATCTGGCCTCAGTGATTACCATCCAGTTGCCCTTACATCACATGTGATGAAGGTGCTGGAGAGGCTGGTGTTGGCCCACCTGAGGCCGCTGGTGAAACCTTCTCTCGACCCTCTGCAGTTTGCCTACCGGCCACGTGTGGGGGTGGATGATGCTGTCATCTATCTGCTGCAGCGAGCTCACTCGCACCTGGATGGTAGTGGAGGCATTGTGAGAGTCACATTCTTTGACTTCTCCAGTGCCTTCAACACCATCCAGCCTTCTTTACTGAGTGGGAAGCTGCGGCTGATGGGTGTCGGCGGGTCCTCTGTCTCCTGGATCGCTGATTACCTGACAGACAGGCCGCAGTTTGTCAGGCTGGGCGGTGTCCTGTCTGATGTGGTGATGAGTGATGTAGGAGCCCCGCAGGGCAATGTGCTCTCTCCATTCCTGTTCACCTTATACACCACAGACTTTCAGTACAACTCAGAATCATGTCACCTTCAGAAATCTTCTGACGACTCTGCAGTTGTTGGGTGTATAAGTGGTGGATGGGAGGAGGAGTACAGGGGGCTGGTGGACGGATTTGTGGAGTGGGCGGGTAAGAATCACCTGCTGCTTAATGTGGACAAGACCAAAAAGATGGTGCTAGACTTCAGGAAGAAGGGATCAGCTCCACAACCCCTCTGCATCCTGGGTAGTGATGTGGACACGGTTGAGGAATATACATACCTGGGAGTGACTATCGATAACAGACTGAGTTGGAAGACCAACAGCACAGCTGTGTACAAGAAGGCCTGCAGCAGACTCTACTTCCTGAGGAAGCTGCGGTCGTTCAACGTGTGCAGCAAGATGCTGGAAATCTTTTACCAGTCTGTTGTGGCTGGTGCCCTGTTTTCATCTGTGGTCTGCTGGGGGGGCAGCATTGCAGCCAGTGACACCAACAGACTGAACAAACTGATCAGGAAGGCTGGCTCTGTCATTGGCTGCAGACAGGACACTTTAGAAGCAGTGGTGGAGAGGAGGACACTGAACAAACTGTTATCTATCTTGGATAACCCGGACCACCCTCTCCACCCTGTGCTGGACAGACAGTGGAGCTCCTTTTCCAAAAGGCTCAGACAGCTTCGCTGTCTCAAGGACCGCTTCAGGAAATCTTTCCTGCCACATGCAATAAGACTGTTTAACTCATCATCATTGTGTCAGAGATAACAATATGAGTGACTGTTGTAACTGGTGAATTTTTGCACTGACTGGATCAACCTTGCACAGTTAAACTCCTCATCTTGTGTCACTGAAAACAACTGTCACTACTAATCATTGCACTGGACTATATTATTTGCTGGCTATTCTCACTTCTTACTGTGTATAGCTAAATACCTCCTTGTACAAGTCTGTAGATATTGAAATTTTTATACTGTTTTTTACTTTGCTACCTTTAGAAGCACAACTGCAAAATGACTGTAC
Source organism: Melanotaenia boesemani (assembly GCF_017639745.1). NCBI lineage: Eukaryota > Metazoa > Chordata > Actinopteri > Atheriniformes > Melanotaeniidae > Melanotaenia > Melanotaenia boesemani. The sequence goes on along the minus strand of NC_055702.1, from coordinate 23,496,568 downwards.
TTCTGCAACACCTAAATTTCCCAACTTGGGATGAATAAAGTACTTCTATCTATCTATCTATCTATCTATCTATCTATCTATCTATCTATCTATCTATCTATCTATCTATCTATTAAAGCATGACTTTATATCTGGAGCTGGCTTATTCAAGTAGCCTCCTGTGATGACGAAATCCTAGAAGCAAATAAAATAGAGATTAAATAATAGAGAGATTAATATAAGATTATTCACATATATTAAATAGAAAATAAATTATATAATATGTACAAGTAATATGATAAGTATAATAAAACAATGCACAATAATCAGCATTAAACCAGTAAAACATCAAAACAAAACCTCATCATCACTAAGAGTAGCAGCATCATCATAACATCTGATAGGCTACCAAAATCATGTGACACAGGAGGAATACACTGTTGCAGGGCATTGCCTAAAACTCTCAGAAGTAAAAACAAATGGCATGTTTTGTATCTGCAGTGTAATCTTGATATTAAAAAAAGCATAGAATCAATTTTTTTGATTGGCTGATATCGAAGTATTGACTCCATAGTATCGACCTCCCCCCCAAATCCCTAATAGTAACATCTCCTTAATAAATCCATTGGCACACTCACAAAAAATTTACAGCAAAAGTGTAATGTTGTTACCAGAAATAAAGCCAAAAGACATGACCCACCATACTGTACGTTAAAGGCTAAATAATTAGGATTTTTTTCTGTGAAAATAATTTAAAATGTTTTCATTTGTTGTGAGGGATAAACGGAAGCTTCCATATAAACAATCTGTCTCCTACATCAACAATGTTTGGTCAAGCTTTTCTCCTTTCAAAATAGGAGTGACGTGACGGAACAACTTGGGTGCACTGTGTAGCTCTTTATGTGACTCCCCACGGTTGCCTAACAACAACAAGGCAGCGTTTGGTATTTTATGTCGGCAAAAGAGCAGCAGCGTGCAGGTATGGAAGCTAGTAAAAGAAGCGGACCAGAAATAGTTTCAGAAAATAGATTCTTTATTATTTATTTATTTCAAATTAATTTATTAAGTGAGACTAAGGAAAAACAGCCACTGTGTGAGATTTGTTGTTTACACTTTATTTTACACTAATGTAAATTAGCGCATGAAATTAGCGCCATTTTTTTTTCTGCTCTGTGCTGGGGAGGCAGCATTGAAGACAAGGACTTAAAAAAAAAGACTGAATGAGCTCTTCAAAAAGACTGGCTCCGTTCTGAGCACCAGAACCTTGGACATCGAGTTCAGGCCATTCTGGACAACAAAAGACATCCTCTGTACATAATTTTTGCTGGAGTAACACACTAGGTGTTACTGGAGGTTGTTATGATAATTTTATTTTTATTTATTTATTACGCACCCACACATTTGTTAATAGTGGGTTCTTACCTCATTTTTAACCACATAATTTTTTATACTATTCTAAATGCATTTTGAACGTTTGGGTTTGTGTAAGGATGAGCTACGGGGCAACTGAATTTCACCAAGGGGATAGCTCGCTCGCTCGCTCGATCAATCGATCGATCGATCGATCAATCAGTTCACACTGCCGGTTTTAATGCTCAAATACTAGATTATAAATTATTATTTCAAAATGCCCTTCATCACACTTAAGTGTGAATGGTACCTGGCCCTGAAGTGACATGCATGCGCAGAGGAAAACATGGCGTCACATAATAGGACAGTTGTGAAGTCAGCCTGTTATAACTTAAATAACATAATGAGAATAAAGGACTAATGACTCAGCAGGATTTAGAAAAACTGGTCCATTCATTTATCTTGAGTAGACTGGACTACTGTAATGCTGTCCTCATAGGTCTCCCTAAAAGTCCACCAGACAGCTGCAGTTAGTCCAGAATGCTGCTGCTCCAGTCCTCACAAAGACCAAGAAAGTAGATCCTAGAACTCCAGTCCTCAGATCTTTACACTGGCTTCCTGTCTGTCAAAGAACTGAATTCAAAATCCTGCTGTTAGTTTACAAAGACCTGAATGGTTTAGGACCAAAATACATTCAAGATCTTCTGATTTGTTAGGAATCAACCAGATCGCTCAGGTCATCAGGGTCAGGTCTACTTTCTGTTCCTAGAGTTAGAACTAAACGTGGGGAGGCAGCGTTCAGCTTTTATTCCCAGAAAACTGCAGGTCTGCTGAAACTCTCAGCAGTTTTAAATCAGGGATACAAACTTTTCTATTTGCAGCCTTTTATCAAAACAATTGTTAAATTCCTTAGACTGGAACTTTTTCTTGCATTTTATCTATTTCATTTTAGATTTTTTTCTGTTTTTATTTATTGTAAAGTTTGTTTTTAATGCACTTGTTATTGCTTTCTGCACCCTGCTGTAATGCTTTTAATGTTTTATGTAAAGCACTTTGAATTGTCTTCTACAGGAAATGTGCTATACAAATAAATTTGCCTTGCCTTAACATAAATTGGATTTGTGCCATTCAGACTGTCATTAAAAACTGATATGAGTCACATATGGGCAAAAATTAGAATAGAGCTGCAGTGTGAACATAGCTTAAGTGCCCCTTGTCTCTGCAACATCCAGGTAAAGGTGTCAACAATTCACATTAAAGGCCCATTTATGCTCGATGCAGAAGACGGATATACAGACGGATGAACAGTTTTGTCCATCTGCTGCAACGGTTACACAAAATTTGGTCTATTTTCACAGAGCTTAGTCTTCCGTCACTTCTTGACGCATGTGACGCAGTGATATAACTGGAAATTGTGGGAGCAACGCTGAGCAGAATAGCTGACATGTGACCAGCAAAAGAAACAAATCCAGAAAAGAAAAGAAAAAAACAAAAAACAGAAGAAGAATGAAAACAAGGACAATAGCTGTAGAAATTACGCAAGCTTTTGAAGAAACTCTATGGGAGTGTTTAGGGCGTGTTGGGTGGCTGGAAAAAACTTTATAGCGAAGCATTACCGGCGTCTAAAACTGACGTCGGTTCGCGGAGTGAACTCTAAACTCAGCATTGCCCACGAGCGGATGAATTGATTTCATAACCATGGCAAAGTAAAAGACGTATGGAGGTATGAGGATGACAACGTCCCTATTTACGTATGTAAGGGAGCATAAATGGGCCTTTATGAAACAATCAAATACTTATCTGCATATAGAAGCTTATGTACCTAATTTCCTCTTCTGTTTTTACTTTTAGGGACACTTTTAGGGACAGGTCAAGGGTAAAAACCATCAAATGAGATCTTGTTTGGAGGTAGTCTAGAGTGGTGGATGGTTGTAATAGACATACTTTCTGCTGACAGACCCTTGTCAACACCACCAGTAAATGGTTGATATTTTGCTTTTTAACTCCAATATTATATACATTTAGAAAAATGTTTTTTATTTACTGAAGACAAAAATAACAGCCATCAAAGAAATCTGCAGTAAAGGACTAATCCCAACAGAAGAAAGCCATTCTTATCTCTTATCTAGGTAATTTCCAGGGGCTTTAGACGTCAGGCAGTCACTGCCTGGAAAAGGATGTTTATACTTCTAATTATGTTTTAGTCCCTGAATAAAAAGGGTATTGCATATTAAAAAGGAGCGACTAAACCCTTCCTTCAACTTGGATGGGACTTGATCTAACTGTATGTATAGTGGAGGTTCCTGGTGTCCTATAAGAGTAACTGTAGGAAAACCAAACATATGGGGAATTATTTATGCTCATTGGCCTCTGAGCTGCCTGTTTGTGTATTCTTTATATTCCACAAAGAAAATTGGATACAAATTAAACTCATTCTGGTAAACTGTAAAATTAGATGGCAATTGGATTGTGATTATCTTCAGTGTTGTTCAGTAAGTGGCAGGACCGCAGCACCAGAAAATTTGCATGGCAGTAACTGAGATTAATGTCAGGTAACAGGAGTTACGGTTAAAAATAAAGCTGAGCAAAATATAAGATATTTTATCAAAACCATCCATTGATTTGCTATCTTGGTTTTCCTTTACAGTTTTCCATCTTTTCTTTCTTCCCCACCCTAATTTGCCCATTTCTAAAGGCTAATCCAAATATGAACTATGCAGTTTCATACTGTTGTAGATATGTTTATGATTCTCTTTATTGATAAATGAATAAATCTTTAGCTAATGCTTATTATAAGAAGGTTTTTAGGGTTTTTTTTTTTCTTTTTTTAACTTGTTCTGCCCAGCATCATAGCAGCAGTATGATAGTCTGGCTGCTGTGTTAGGCCGAACAAATTTGCTTTGCCAAGAGAAGCTTTAAAATTATGAGGCTCCACTTGAGAATCTGATTTATTTATTTATTTAATCTTATTTATTTATTTTGAATTATGGAATTTATGTAATCTTGTTGGAAATGACTGGAGGGGACAGAAAAAGAAGGATAATAGTGAAAAAGTAAAGTAGAAAGAAGAAAGAGGAGACAAAGACACAGTAGAAAGAGGCAACGACCCTTCAATCCGACCTAACACCAGACAACCAACTGCTGCACAATATCAAACTGCAAACAAAGCTGACAATCTTTAAAAACAAAACAACAAAAGATAAAGCAAAAAAAAAGCAAACAGATACACACACACACACACACACAAATAAAACAAAAGTATCTCTTAGTGTATGAGAAATGGTCAGAGATGAGTGTGATTGTGCAAATGTGACTACGCCTCTACGGAGGCTAGAGGCAGATAGGGTGGCCCAGAGAACCGTTAGCTGCCATCAGCAGCAATCCTGGAGCACAAACCCCAGCCACCCCACCACCACCCTGGACCCACCCAAAGGGCGGCAGAGGAAGGCCCCAGCCAGAGCCCCCCACTGTTACGAGACACAGGCCCTGGCGGGCCAAATCAGCAGCAGCCGACCCAACTAGGCACCAGCCCAGAAGCCCCCCCATAAAAAAAAAAAAAAAAGACACAGGCCCCACACTATGCCTAGGAGGACCAAGCCATCAAGCGCGGATCAACACCCACCCTGATGTTTCAGCCTTCTGGGAACCAGGGCACCATTGACCACTCCCCCCATCCTCCCCCCAGCTTTTCACTCAGCCTTTAACCGCTGCAGAAAACTGCTGCAGAGTTTTTACCAGTTGATGGTTTCCAGCACTCTGTTCTTTGGTGTGGTGTGCTGGAGAGGAAACACCAGGAAGAGATACACTAACAAAGCTGCTCTACAGACAGACTCAGGAAATCCTCCCTACCCAGGGCCATTAGACTGTTTAACAGCACACTGGGGAGGGGTTGGGGGAGGGGGCACCACAAATACTATAAAAGACTGTCACCTGCAGGTGGCTTTACGTTAACACCTCACTTTATCTTGACACATGCCACTGGTTGCTGTCAGTCTCAATTTTACGGAAGCACGGAGCTGCCCCCCCCCTCCTTAAAAAGTGATAGTTTTAGTGTAAATAAACCATATTTGTTGTGCTGTGCATGCTGCGTCCAGAGAAACGCCTAAGTTACCAAATGGGATTAAGGTGGATTTCATTGATCTGGTGAAGCTTGGAGAACACTGTGTTGACGTTGTACCCTCAAAGTAGGCAGACCTTTATGTCGGCAACTTATTCCTCCCAGTCCCAGCGGTGCATATAGCCTTTATATTTTTCATTTTTATTTTTAGAAGACAGCCATATGCATAATCCCTGGTATGTGTTAATAACTAAAAGCAGCGCACACACTCTATGGGAGGGATCACCAACTTCACACCTCTTAAACCAGTGTCCTATAGGTTTTCACTGCACCCCTACTGCAACACACCTGGTTCAAATGAAATAGTTCTCCAACAGCTTGTTGTCAAGGTCTGCACCAGCCTCTGAGTGACCCATTATTTGAGTCAGGTGTGCAGCACACCGTGTGCTGCAGTATGGACATATATGAAAAAGAGCAAATATATAGTAGAAACCCCTTTTATCAGTTTTTCTTACCAACATAATCTTCTTCTTAATAATAATAATAATAATAATAATAATAGTTATTATTAGTTATTATTATTGTAAAAAAGGTTTAAGGTGTTTCTGAACAGAATTAAAATCATTCACTTGAACATTACTGAAAGAATTCTTTACCAGTTTCCTAATCTGTAGGAATCCTGCGAGTCATACCTGTTCTGACTCTAGTTCGCTGTGCTGCTTACTAAATTTTTAGCAGTGCATATAGATTGATTGGACAGTTGCTGCAGTCCCTCTGCAAATCAGATCCATCCTATGGCATAATTGACAAGGAGGGTTTCTTTTCTCAGAGAGATGTATTGACATCAGTTATCCAGCAACCAGGCCACAGTCCTGATTGATTTTCTTTTTTTCTTTTGCAGTTGTATTTTCATTGTTTAGGCATTTTGAGTTACTCAGTGGGTCGTTTCTTGATTTATGTTTGTTAGATTTAATATGACAGATTTCCAATTTATGACCTTTTATTTGTTTACGGCTGGATGTATATTTAGGTTTACTTTTGTGAAACAGTAAAATGAATTGGAGAAAACTGAACGTTTAAACAATTTTGCAGTAAGCAGCGTGGAATCAGTTTAAAATGGCCTTTTCCTTTTTTTTCTTTTTTTTTAATGCCTTTTATGCTGCTATGTATATAGCTGTAACCTTTTATCTTCGATTTATAGCTCTAGAGTTTTCCTTTGCTGCAGGTCAAGGTTCTCAGCTGCTCAGAACTCCGATAAACTGACTTCAACAAGCACCCACATGGTAGTACTCATGGATATGATACAAGTGCATATTGTTAGGAAGGGGGGGGGGTGAGAAATATTCCCTGCAAAACGACTCTTAAGTTGCATGAAAGATACACAAATCTTCCTGACAGCCTGCAGTTGACTTTATGACAGGATAAAATGTTTATAAATTCCCATCAGTTGCACTGGAGGAATTGGATGTATACATGTCAGTCGAAAAGCACGTTGCCTCTTCTCTGCACTGCTTCTCAATGACTGAAAATAAATTATGTGCTGTTATGCAGAGCTGGAGTCAGTTTACATAATGTGTTTCTGAGAGGTTGACTGGCATGTAGCTGCAGTTTATAAAGTGTCCGCGGGATCTTATCACAACAGGGGTAACATTGCTTCTGCATTGCGTGCATGTTTGTGTTTAGAGGTCACTCTCATAAAATAGGAGGCAGTGTGTAAAGGGGTTAAGAGAGCACTGATGTGCAGCTTACAGCCAGATCAGGGATGCAGATCAAGACTTATTACCTAGTAAATGATGGAGCGAAAAAGCTGGTTGTAGATTTCTACAACTGTAAGCGAATACATCCACTTGTCATGAGCCAGTATATGTTTACATGGGGAAAATTATCAAATTAAATCAGGGGCGGAGCTTAAGAGGTGGAGTACAGAAATGTCTTTCCAGACCTGCATGGATCACCAGTGTCCCTAGACCAGTTTGAAGTACATTTTAAAGTAGTTTCCTAATTAGTCATCCTTTACAAATATAGATTTTTTTTCTTTTCTTTCTTTTTTTCCTTTGTGAAAGTGTCAGAGATGAGCTGCAGAAAGTAAATGTGTTATTTTGGTACTTAAATAGTACTTAAGTACCAAGAGGAGCCTTATATCCATAAAGCTCTTCTTAGCAAAGAAAGTTTGTTGGGCACAACACAGCAGCCAGACCTTTGTTCTGCTTGCTATGATGCTGGACAAGACAAGTTAAAAAAATTAAAATTAAATATTTTTAGAAAGGATTTTGTCACTGTGCAAGTAAAACTACTAATGTTGATTGAGGCAAATGTTAGCATTAAGCTGTATATGCTAGCATTAATTAATTTTAAGATACGTTACTTAGTGCAGAATAACCTACAGCTGTGTGATCCAGTTTCTTTAAATGAAAGACTTGCAAGTTGCTAGTTGATTTTAAAATAGCTTACAAAATATATCTTGTAACCAATCTGATTTTGTATAAGAAGACATAAGAACAAAGGGATAGATAGCCATAGAGCAGGCCGAGACAGACCCCAATTCCATTGGCAATAGCCCCATAGCTCCTAACATGGAGCTAGCCACATGAGTCATGGTGGTCAGACACAAAGATTCAGTCTACCACTGCCACCACCAGACAATGAGCCAGAACTGAGCCATAGACCCCCCTATGACCACATCAGCCTGGCGGCTGTAGCTCAGGAGGAAGTGCAGTCATCGGTGGTACGATTCCAGGCTTTCCCCGAGTACATGCTGAAGTGTCATTGGGCAAGACACTTAACCCCCTTGTGTCTGTTGAGGTGCGAATGGGTGAATGTGAGGTGACCCCTCTTTGAGGAGTCAAGGTGACTTGAAAAACTCTATATAAGTACTAGTCCAATTAAGATCAAGCTCATCTCAAAACAACCAACTTACCTTTAAAAGAACTTTTTTGAACTGATACCGTCTTGGCCACCCCCTGGCCCCCCATGTATAAAATTCTAGCTCCGCCACTGAATGAAGTGAAGGAATAGAACAGAAAGGAAATACCAAAACGTATTATCTGTCCCCTGGACTAATACAATACGGAGTTTGCTGCTGTTACAGTCAGAACTCCCTCTAACTGATTCTGGAATCCTTTATATAGGTCTGATTATACACAGTTTTGCTGACTAATGCTGCAGTTGCAGAAGTCTGGTTGGCTGCAGTCACAGGTCGACCACATGCAGATCTCTACAGCCTTCCTTGTGACCCCCATCTGCTTGTGTCCTAAAAAACAAGAAGAAGAAGACAATACACAGACAAGCAGATTTCCTCTGGACTACGATTAACTTAGACATTTCCTTTAAGTGTAACATTTCACATGTTGTTTTACCAGCAGACACAATTAATCAGCCCCCACATGTTCATCTCACTTACCCCATATGAAGAGTCTCATTGTTGCTTAAGCACACTAGCACACTGTTAGTAAGTATATGAGCTTAAAGATAAGAGATATTTAATATGATTAACAGAGTAAGAATATAAATTAAAATAAGTAGCACACTTAAGCAAATTCCTTGATGAGTATCCCAATAAATTTATTTACAACAATGACCTCATTGTGATACTTATTTATTCTAGACAGGTGGTGACGACTTGTGGATACACATCTCTATCCAACTCCTTTAAAAATTCACAACTCCTTTGATTCGAAAAATTAACCTCTAAATATATTTAAACTAATTCATTTTTAAAACCTAATTTGCTTTTTAAATAGTCATTTTTAATGGCAAAATGTCCAAATTTCCTAAAAATGTTTCATCACTTTGCTCAGTTCATTCTGCCAGTTTAGCTAAAGACAGTATAAGAATGAACTAGCCATGGTAGATACTCGATCATTTACGTTTGTCCTAAAACTCCACTGGTGTTCATATATACAGCCAAAGGTAAAGAAATGATCAAATGTGTATATTCTAAGCATTTTAGATGAACCCAGTTCGTTGTTTCTGTATGTACACAAGAGTAGTAACTTGTCTGACACCACTGTCAACCACCAGCATCTTTATTGTAATGCTAACAGAGCAGCCATCCACCTTTTCTATTCTTTTTTTTTTTTTTTTTGTCTTGGCAACAAACACAGAATAAAAAGGTTTTTCTTACTCACACCTAGTGATGAACAGTGGATCTTTTCGTCAAACATCAACACTAACACTTTTTGATGTTTTCCTTTGGGGAGAATATCTGAACCCTGCCTCTTTGTTTCTTTCTGGATTAGTCACAGCTTGTTCAGTGCTACATCCTCCACCTTGTCATCCCTGAGCACCACATCCTCAACATCAGTCATCTCCTCCAGTATTTTGGTCTGGGTTGATTCAGCTGTATCAGTCTGTCTTGAGATGGAGCCGTCAGATGGAAGATGCTGAGTGTGAATTTGATGCACATTTCTCCAGCGTCACCCATCTCCCAGCATTAGCTTGTGTGATACTGGTCATGGATGTCGTGATTCCTGGAGCCCACTTAAGACAAAAACCAAAGTTCTTAGTCAAAACTACATTTCTCAGTGTGGACCACTCGCCCTTTGCTTTTTTCATCATGGGCTTTGATTTATCTGTCTCGCTGTTTTTTTTTAAACTTTATGCTCAGATGTGGGTGCGTTATATTTAGTGTGCAGCACAGATTTCCCCCAAGAAGCAGTGCTGCTGGAGACAGAGCTGTTGTGGTTTGAAGAGTCACTGTTGCTGAATAAAGCCCTTGCTAACTTAGTTTTGAAAGATCCCAGACTTTTTTCATCATTCTTTGAATATTTACACCCCTCTCTATGTGTCTGGTAGACGTCCATCCATTTTGAATGTGTGTCTATATCAGTACTAAAAGCGTGTTTTCCTCATGAAAGGACCTGCATAATCCATGTGAAGGTGATCACTGCTATCAAACCAGTCGTGAATGCAGAGATATCAGGGGCCTCATTTTTGAAGCTGGTGTAGGAACAAAAACCGGTGTACGCCAAATAGAGTCAACTTTTGGGATTTATGAAACCCAAACTTGACGGGAAAATATTCCCACCTCCACGCAACTCTGTCCCATGCGTACGAACATAATCTGGGAAAACGGGAAACTGCAACACCAAGAGTACAGAGTAAAATTAAGGAAATGATGTTTAATGTGAGGCATTTGTGCACAATCCCCTTTTACCTTTCACACCACGTTATTAAAGCTGTTTCAGAAATTAACAAAGAGGCACATTTGATATTAATTCCCCTAAGAGTGTACACTCGGAAAGAAAAAATAGGATTTTCAGGAAAAAGGAAAAGGGAGATATTACTAGGAACCTCAACCACTAAAAGATGTTCCAGACATGCTGGATTGGATTCAGGTCTGGTGAACAGGCAGGCCCGTCCATTGAATCAGTGCCTTTGTCATGCAGGGACTGCTGACAGACGCCAACCGTATGAGGCTGAGCAGTGTCATGCATCAGAAGGAGCCTAGATCGCACTACAATAGCATATGGTCTGACAATGAGTCTGAGGACCCCATCTCCTAATGGCCATCAAGATACCCCCTCTGGTTAGCACATGATCTGTACAGTCTGCGAAGGAGATGCCTTCCTCCCTAGACCATCCCAAACCCACTGAAGCGCACAAGGCACCAATAGCCATTCCTGGTGTTCACTGGCCAATGCCAACTGGGCTGCAAGCACAGGCTCCATGTGTGAATGCAGTGCCTTCATGCCATCAGCTTCCTGACCGAAACATGCACAGAAGTGACCCTGCTGGGAGGTAATTGTGGTCTCTGGCAGCGTCGCTTTTTGCAAAAGAGCATCTAGCGGGCTTACAGCCCCCCTTCACATCTAAACAATGTTAACGTAGGAATAGGATTATGTTACGGGATTAGGATTATGTTAACATAGTAACGTAGGATTTTATACAAATAGCTCCACGGTGGTCTCAAGTGGTTTTCCTCAGCTACAGTACACATCCATAGACAGGTTTCATGACATTTAGAAAATGTCATCTGAGGATGATGTTCGTTTGCCTGTGGAATTTTAAATTACTACAAAACAGGACAGCCTGGAATATAAAGCAATCCCAAGTATCTCCTGATTACAGGTTACCTTCCTTCAGTCCTAATGCAAAGGTTCTCCTGTATTCTCACTAGGGTGAACAAATACAGCCTTTTACCACCTCAAGTGTAAAAGGAGAACACACCACTGAGACTTTACATCATGCAGGTCAGACTCAATTTAGGTCTTGACACCTATGCCACAGCTTCTAAGAGGGATGTGTGCGTCTTGAAAAGATGTTTGCATTCAAAGTAGAGTTGGATTAAGTGCTTTATTGATTAGAGGCAGACGTGCCGTTGGTGGCCGTCGTCATCATCATCATGTCAGAGGCAGACGTGCCGTTGGTGGCCGTCGTCATCATCATCATGTCGGAGGCAGACGTGCCGTTGGTGGCCGTCGTCATCATCATCATGTCGGAGGCAGACGTGCCGTTGGTGGCCGTCGTCATCATCATCATGTCGGAGGCAGACGTGCCGTTGGTGGCCGTCGTCATCATCATGTCGGAGGCAGACGTGCCGTTGGTGGCCGTCGTCATCATCATGTCGCCGGCAGACGTGCCGTTGGTGGCCGTCGTCATCATCATGTCGCCGGCAGACGTGCCGTTGGTGGCCGTCGTCATCATCATGTCGCCGGCAGACGTGCCGTTGGTGGCCGTCGTCATCATCATGTCGCCGGCAGACGTGCCGTTGGTGGCCGTCGTCATCATCATGTCGCCGGCAGACGTGCCGTTGGTGGCCGTCGTCATCATCATGTCGCCGGCAGACGTGCCGTTGGTGGCCGTCGTCATCATCATGTCGCCGGCAGACGTGCCGTTGGTGGCCGTCGTCATCATCATGTCGCCGGCAGACGTGCCGTTGGTGGCCGTCGTCATCATCATGTCGCCGGCAGACGTGCCGTTGGTGGCCGTCGTCATCATCATGTCGCCGGCAGACGTGCCGTTGGTGGCCGTCGTCATCATCATGTCGCCGGCAGACGTGCCGTTGGTGGCCGTCGTCATCATCATGTCGCCGGCAGACGTGCCGTTGGTGGCCGTCGTCATCATCATGTCGCCGGCAGACGTGCCGTTGGTGGCCGTCGTCATCATCATGTCGCCGGCAGACGTGCCGTTGGTGGCCGTCGTCATCATCATGTCGCCGGCAGACGTGCCGTTGGTGGCCGTCGTCATCATCATGTCGCCGGCAGACGTGCCGTTGGTGGCCGTCGTCATCATCATGTCGCCGGCAGACGTGCCGTTGGTGGCCGTCGTCATCATCATGTCGCCGGCAGACGTGCCGTTGGTGGCCGTCGTCATCATCATGTCGCCGGCAGACGTGCCGTTGGTGGCCGTCGTCATCATCATGTCGCCGGCAGACGTGCCGTTGGTGGCCGTCGTCATCATCATGTCGCCGGCAGACGTGCCGTTGGTGGCCGTCGTCATCATCATGTCGCCGGCAGACGTGCCGTTGGTGGCCGTCGTCATCATCATGTCGCCGGCAGACGTGCCGTTGGTGGCCGTCGTCATCATCATGTCGCCGGCAGACGTGCCGTTGGTGGCCGTCGTCATCATCATGTCGCCGGCAGACGTGCCGTTGGTGGCCGTCGTCATCATCATGTCGCCGGCAGACGTGCCGTTGGTGGCCGTCGTCATCATCATGTCGCCGGCAGACGTGCCGTTGGTGGCCGTCGTCATCATCATGTCGCCGGCAGACGTGCCGTTGGTGGCCGTCGTCATCATCATGTCGCCGGCAGACGTGCCGTTGGTGGCCGTCGTCATCATCATGTCGCCGGCAGACGTGCCGTTGGTGGCCGTCGTCATCATCATGTCGCCGGCAGACGTGCCGTTGGTGGCCGTCGTCATCATCATGTCGCCGGCAGACGTGCCGTTGGTGGCCGTCGTCATCATCATGTCGCCGGCAGACGTGCCGTTGGTGGCCGTCGTCATCATCATGTCGCCGGCAGACGTGCCGTTGGTGGCCGTCGTCATCATCATGTCGCCGGCAGACGTGCCGTTGGTGGCCGTCGTCATCATCATGTCGCCGGCAGACGTGCCGTTGGTGGCCGTCGTCATCATCATGTCGCCGGCAGACGTGCCGTTGGTGGCCGTCGTCATCATCATGTCGCCGGCAGACGTGCCGTTGGTGGCCGTCGTCATCATCATGTCGCCGGCAGACGTGCCGTTGGTGGCCGTCGTCATCATCATGTCGCCGGCAGACGTGCCGTTGGTGGCCGTCGTCATCATCATGTCGCCGGCAGACGTGCCGTTGGTGGCCGTCGTCATCATCATGTCGCCGGCAGACGTGCCGTTGGTGGCCGTCGTCATCATCATGTCGCCGGCAGACGTGCCGTTGGTGGCCGTCGTCATCATCATGTCGCCGGCAGACGTGCCGTTGGTGGCCGTCGTCATCATCATGTCGCCGGCAGACGTGCCGTTGGTGGCCGTCGTCATCATCATGTCGCCGGCAGACGTGCCGTTGGTGGCCGTCGTCATCATCATGTCGCCGGCAGACGTGCCGTTGGCCCCGGAGTCGTCGTCGCTGTGGGCAGCCAAGACAACTCCGCTCTCCAATTTCACAACTTGTTCATGAGCCTTAAAACCAAATGGCATCTCAGCTTCCACTTCATTGGTTTCCAACAGCACTAAAAAAAAAAAAATATATAAAAGGTTACAAGTAGTTCCAGTCACAACACAAATGAAGCTCAGATTAAATACATTTATACTGTAGGACAGGCTGCTCACCTCTAGTATTTTGCTTCCACATGGAATCCAATGACTGGAGGAAGGCAATTGTCTTCTTTAGAGAAACCTCATTAGGAGATAGGACTGCCATACAAAAAGAGCATACTGTTAGATCACAGATGGTTGTTAAAGAACAAAGAGGTTTGCATATTCTTACTCATTTTGGTCTTCTGCACTTCCTTTAATCCAGTTTCATCAACTGGCATAGGTGACCCTGTAAACATTCCAATGTCAGCAGTTGTTTAGTGACCCAACATATTACAGAACCCATGTATACTGAACATTAGCTGCACTGTAGAGGGTTTAATCACAATTTTACCAACCTCAAGCTACACAAAGACCCCTCCTTTATTTACTTTTCTATATGCTGCAGACTACTTCACAATTAATTTAAAAGGAAACATCTAATACTATACAAACCTTTGCCAAGCCAGCTGATCAACGCGCAAATAAGCAGAAACTGAACAACCGCCATCTTTCCAGCAACCAACTAACAGGGAAAAGCACATCTGAAGTTTAAATAATGCTCAGGCGTCAGGTGCCACAGCTGTTGTTCATCAGCTTTAATTGCTCATCTTTTCCAAAGAGTTAGTGGCTCATTGAAATTCAAACCTTCCTCTAACCACAATGAAATCATGATAACCACCCTTAAGATTTACTTTTCATGGTATTAATTTCTTTTTCAAAGCATGTCTTGCATTAAAGTAATCTTATTTTAGGTTTTGAAACTATCTTAGATTTGAAATAAAAGTCATGAAATGAGAGGGGAACTTTTTCTTTTTTAATTGCGTGTCAGAGATAACGATTTCAATTAAGAGAAGGGCAGCTGCACAAAATTTACAAGGCCAGTCCTGAGAAAACTGGGAAACAAACCAATCTTTTCTGATTTACAGGTCTGGACAACTAGTTCATTTAGAAACTAATTTAACTAGACATATCTTGTTTTGGAAAGTTGTGTCACCTTTCAAAACGTTAAAAATCAAAATACTTATAGACCATAAAAGGCCAGTTAGCAGGTTGAACCCTAACCCCTTTAGCTGAACGGTGTTGGAGAAAACCTTAAAAATGCACAAGTAATAAAGAACAGATACTTCTTCCCACAGTATTAAAATAGGCAGGTACTAATTTCCCACTTTCCTAATTCATCAGGTACTGTTCCACATATTTTCTTTATGCCTTTCTCTTCAGGGTCTTCCCCTGCGTGTTCTTTGATGGATCAAAATATGACAGACTACTTCGCTCCGTTAACTAATTTATTAATTACAATTGATATGAGAAATGTGCAAATACAGAATTCTGGATTCGTATTATCTGTCCCCTGGACTAATACAATATGAAGTCTGCTGCTGTTACAGTCAGAACTCCCTCTAACTGATTCTGGAATCCTTTATATTGGTCTGATTATACACAGTTTTGCTGACTAATGCTGCAGTTGCAGAAGTCTGGTTGGCTGCAGTCACAGGTCGACCACATGCAGATCTCTACAGCCTTCCTTGTGACCCCCATCTGCTTGTGTCCTAAAAAACAAGAAGAAGAAGACAATACACAGACAAGCAGATTTCCTCTGGACTCCGGTTAACTTAGACATTTCCTTTAAGTGTAACATTTCACATGTTGTTTTACCAGGAGACACAATTAATCAGCCCCCACATGTTCTTCTCACTCATCCCATATGAAGAGTCTCATTGTTCCTTAAGCACACTGTTAGTAAGTATATGAGCTTAAAGATAAGAGATATTTAATATGATTAACAGAGTAAGAATACAAATGAAAATAAGTAGCACACTTAAGTAATTCCTTGATGAGTATGCCAATAATTTTATTTATGACATTTAACTTCACCATTAGCTACTTTTTCCAGTAGTTCCATAATGTGAACTGTGTCGTTTTTTGACATTTGTGTTTAACCTAAATTTATGTATTACCTAAATTATTGTGGGTGTTAGCAGACCGCAGGGTTTGAAATTAAAAACAGCTTACATAAGCTTACATCAAGCTGTCAGCTTGATGCCATGTAAAGGACGTTTTGACAGCCTGATTATCTGCAATGTCATTTGTGTTTTCTTTCTCTCTTTAATTGAACCCACCTGCTTCTTTGCTCCTGCTTACTTTTGTGTTGATGAGGAACGATTCACTTTGGAACACTCATCGTTTCCTTGTTTTGGTGTCCCATTGTCGGGATCATTTAGAAAACCTGGAATGGAGTTTTAGGTGGTTTATTTTTTTGTATTAAGCAAAACTGTAATAAACTGGGCCATACAAAAAGGTAGAAATAATTCTTTCTGGGACTGGACTGGAATGATGTTTTTTTTTCTCTTTCTTTTTTGTTTTTCTTCTTCTGAAGGCCTGAACTGAACTGAACTACTATTTGAAGGATTTTTTTTGCTGGGACTATTTTGCGGCCAATTGATTGATATAACATTTTTTTTTTTTTTTTTTTTGCATGGTTGCGATATGTGTAGGTTCTTTACGCATTGGTGTTGGGTACATTTTTCCCTTTGCTATTAGGGTGTTTGTATGCTTAACTGTTGCTAACTGTTGCTTACAACCTTTGTGTAGTGGCTTATCAGATCTCAGGAAAGACATGTTTGCCAGGAGAAAGACCTGGCTGGCACCCCAGAAAAACAAATAAACTAGTTAGTTTAATTAAACTTAACCTGCTATAAATTAATACACGTGAGCTAAACATGTCACAATGTGAAGAAGACAAAGCACACCTCAGGCTGAGAGGATGGTTGGAATTGTACACACTACACACATAGTACCATTAAGCTTGGTAGTTTCTTGTAAAAGAGAGAAAACCTTTACTTAATAAAATGATTTTTGTATGTTGCGCACAGACCAGTGTGTGTCTCAGTGTTATTGTCAAACATCAGCCATAAGAATTTACAGTACCAGTCAGCAGATTTTTCAGGCTGTTCCCCACACTTGTGTGGGCCAATTCCGTCTGGATTTCGTCTAGATTCTGTAAGTATATTATGAAAAACATATATGGAAGTTAATGATGTGTGGCTAAGGGAGTGGGATTGAATAAGGCTTCTTCCCACTCCCTTTTGACAAACACTTATTTTATTTTTCCTTCTTTTGTACATTCCTTTTGTTTTCCTGTTGTTTTTTTTATCTTTTGTTCAAATAAAACAATTTAATCACTCAATCAATCAATTGATCAGTAAGAATACCTTGTGTGATTGAACAGCAGTTTTTGTCCATCCATTTACTTATTTGTGTTTCCTTCTATGTTAAATAATCACAGTTTCACTCTGCATGTATGGCAGCAGCTTCACACAATGCTAATTCTGCATGTAAAGGCAGCATAAATCTGCTGTAATCTGTCATGTCTTTTTGTATTTCACTAATTTAAAAAACCTGGTATAAAATATGTTTTTCTTGTTATATAAATAGGCTGATAATTTAGATCTGAATCAAGGTGTACTTTCTTTTTCACATGACTATACATGCATGTGTGTGTATAACTTTATTTGTTTATACTTTAAAAACATTATGAAAGGCAGTATTCAAACAGCAGCTGTGTCGATTACCTGCTTAGAAAATTCTGATAATTTATAGTATTAGCTGTTTGCACAAGACTCATTTCACTGTGCTAACACTTCTTTTAGGTGAGTTTTGCATGTTTGCAAGGACAGGTGTGCATGACTTCTTTCACCATTTGTTGAGTGGACAGCATGCATAATGTGTGTTTGCTGAACAGCAGCATCACAGTGACTTCTGACCATGAAAAGAAGAGATTTGTCAACACACAGGACAGAGAGGAGGAGAAGGAGGAGGGGGGTGAAGGACATGATGAGGAACGATGAACACAAATCAGCTAATGCTCAAAATAAATGCATATCAAAGGATCAAAGGATATGACAACAAATCAATTCAAGGACAAGAAAACATAGAGTGGAGGGGACAATTTTAGCTTATTTTAAATTGATACGTTTTACATCAATGATCTTACTGACAATATGGGTCATCCTGTCCACCTTCAATGCAGATATGAAGGTGACGATATGGAAATGAGGGTGAATATACTAGTGGTTCTGTATGAGAGCCACGTATATACACATGGAGTTCCCCTCCCCCAGCCTTCCACATGCTGGGGGTTTGAAGGGTTACTACATGCCTTATATCTATCCTCAGTAAGTGTTCATATGAATAATGACTTCACTTATAAGAAGCGTTGCTAGGTGCCCTGTAAGTGCAGAGTGGTAAGATTGTATGTTTTCTTGTTTGTGAAATTGTAATGTTTCCAGTCTCTTTACTGTTGGGCAAGAATGTGCTGTAGAGTTATCTTAGGTTAATATTTGGTTTGACCACGTAATGTGCTGATTAAGAGGGCTAAGTACACTCCCAACCCTTGTCAACAAGCCTACTTGTAATTCCCTGAAGTAGTCTTTAGGAATAGTTCTCAATTGCCATGTTTACTATGGAAAGCCGTTTTATTCAAAATTAAATAAATAGAAAAATAACTAAATTATTGAATATATATATATATATATAAATAAGTATATATATATAAATAAGTAAATATATATATATAAATAAATATATATATATATATATATAAATATATATATAGAAAAATAACTAAATTATTGAATATATATATATATATATATATATATATATATATATATATATATATATATATATATATATAAATAAATAAATATATATATATATATGCATTAATTTATTTAATTAGGATCATGAGGACACTTTTATTTTGGAGTAATTTTTGGGAGCAACATATAGTGCAGCACCACATTGTGCTGCGCCTATTTCGTGCTTCTGTTTTATTTCAGATCCTTATATTCAAATTAAGGGGCGGGGCTTCTAGACGTGGGCTGAATGTAGTAGGGGCAGAGCAGAGTGCCTCTAGAGAGAGAGTGGCGCCATCTCCGTTCACTGCAATGGTTCAGTTTTTTCACAGCAATGGCGGTGTATGGAGCCCCTCAAAAGTTCCCGGTAGTTAGCAAAAGCTAAGCGACGGTCAATGTATTTCAATGGAGCAGATTGTCGGAGCTACACTTCTTCAAGGTAAGATGTTTTAATAGTCATATTTCCATATCAGTTGTGCATCGAAATCAACTTGACAGGAGTAATTAAATATGTTGACGGATTGTCACCATCTAGATTAATATATTTAGAGATTACAAACCGATAAAAGTTTATGCTAGCACACTGATAGCAACAGATGCCACAGGCTGATGAATTCTGTTCGTCAATATAAATTGATCCAACGCCGTTGATAGCGAGGTTAATGTGTAGGGAGAGCGATTGTAATTACATTTTTATTTAATTTTAATGTATTTATAAGGCTGTGGAATTATGGACAAAGATATGAAGATGAATACACAGTATTAGATAGCACAATACTCTTATATGTTTACAATCTTCGCAACTATATAACCTAACCTGTTAAATGTAACAAACATGTTAACCTTAAGAACTTAACAAAATATACAAATACAAAATAAGTGGCTGATTGTACTTGAATGCATTTGCTGCACTAGACAGCACTCAGCTCTCAGTGTGCAGGATGAGAGCAGAGAAGCAGAGAGATGCTTAAGGGAAGTATAACACTCTTCCCTCGTGCAGCATTGTCCTGAAGAACTTTCAGCAGTTCTGGGGTTGCCTGACGTTAACTGGGATACTGTTCTTCTTCACCTTCCTGCTTTGGCCACTTTTAAGTGTTGTTTCCTGTCTTTTTTTCTACATTCTGCAACCTCAACCATATAAATTTCCCTGTGATGTGTTCTCTGTGTTTAATTTAAAAATATTAAACTTCCCAATGATATGGTCTTTGAAAATGTGTAAATGCATTGTTTTAATATGATTACCTCACATATTTTTTTGTTTTCACAGTCCCTGATGGTGGTCAAATGTATCCTGCTGACTTTGGCCATCCATATTTTCCTTCTGTCCCTGTCTTTGGGGAAGCCATACATACGCACGCCTTTCTCTGAGCGATTGGAGCATCCCCATGCAGCACAGCATACCATGGTGAAGACTGTATTCAAGGATAGCAGAGAAAAGAAATGGCTAGATATGCTGATCTAGTCGAGTTTTATTGTAAAGGAATTATTTTAGGTATTAAATGCATTTGGAAAACAAAGGGTGTTTGTCTGATTTATTGTGTATAGGGAGTAAGCCTTGGGATAGTTAACAAATAGTGATAGAAAGCCATGTATTTTCCATGAATTGAAATCAAAATTTTATTTATTTGCCATGGATTTTCTGTAATAACACATTATATTGTGAGTCCAGACTTGTGTAGTTATCAGTCTGCCTCAGTCAAAATAAGTCTTAAGACTTAAAAGCAATTCACACAAGTAGATAGTAATAAGTAAGAATAGATAACCCATTTATTTGAAATGAATTGGGATCTAAATTTTATTTATTGGATATAAATTTCCTGTAAGAACAGTTATCATTATGCTGTGAGCCTAGATTTATTGTGTAGTCACTTGGTAAATCATTGTCATCACCTGTTGGTATGCCTCAGTCAAGTCTGAAAGATAAAGTTAAAAAAACAGAAAATATTACGATTTACATTGCTGTTGATGTCATACAGGTTTAGTTAACATGATTCATATCAATGAACACAACTATAAAAATATTGCAAAGCAAAGCCTTCATTGATCATTATTTACCGATTATCGTAGTTTTCTTATTATTTTGTATTGGCCGCCAAGCACTTCCTGTAACTTTTGGAGGCTACATGGACCACGTGATCGGCAAGCGTTTTGAGCTTCCGGTGGCGCCACTCTCTCTCTAGAGGCACTCTGCTCTGCCCCTACTACATTCAGCCCACGTCTAGAAGCCCCGCCCCTTAATTTGAATATAAGGATCCGAAATAAAACAGAAGCACGAAATAGGCGCAGCACAATGTGGTGCTGCACTATATGTTGCTCCCAAAAATTACTCCAAAATAAAAGTGTCCTCATGATCCCAATTAAATAAATTAATGCATATATATATATATATATTTATTTATTTATATATATATATATATATATATTTATTTATATATATATATATATATATATATATATATATATATATATATATATATTTATTTATATATATATATATATATATATATATATATTCAATAATTTAGTTATTTTTCTATTTATTTAATTTTGAATAAAACGGCTTTCCATAGTTTACATGAGGGCTTAAATTCCCCTTTAATTCAGAATAAAACTTAAATCCTCTTTAAAATGACCTTGTAAACACCTAATTCCGAATGAAAATTATCATTCCAAATTCAACTTAAATCCAAAGTAAGTGGCTGGTTTATCCTAATTTTAAATCTGAACTGAATAATCAATCATGTATATGTTCATTACGCTTTAAATTAATTCCAGTCGTTCTGAGCATGGCCGTTCCCGTGTCCTGTCAGGGTGACAGTATGGTAATCTAACACCCTTCTCCTCCTCAGCTGACCAAAATAAAGTAGCATGCTGGTGTTGAGCTGCTGCTTCAAAACTAGAGGGAAAATGAAAACGGTTCTTATTGTGTGGTCTTTCATGTTGTAACCAAAACTAAAAGAAGCAGGAACTGGAGTTTGTTCTCTTCTGGTAGACGTAAATACATCATGTCCTCTCCCTGCCCAATCAGAACCCTTCCCAATCCCCAGATCTGAAGTGAAATTGAATAAAGGCGATTAAACATATTTTCCATGTAAACCTCAATTCAGAATTATTATTTCCATATAAATGCAAAGGAGAATACTTTAATTCCGAATTATTTAATTCTGAATTAAAAACATGTAACCATGGACATGGAAGGGATTCCCAAAGCTCTTGTTTGGATGTTGTTGCCTTTTGTTCCATTCTCTTTGA
This sequence comes from Melanotaenia boesemani, assembly GCF_017639745.1. Lineage (NCBI taxonomy): Eukaryota > Metazoa > Chordata > Actinopteri > Atheriniformes > Melanotaeniidae > Melanotaenia > Melanotaenia boesemani. The sequence continues at coordinate 23,474,587 of NC_055702.1, read as the reverse complement.
AGATGATTCCACACTGCTTGAAAATGTTGAGGTCTGGGCTTCAATTCATCCTCCATCAGACCTGCTGTCACTGATTATCAGTCTAGTTCCTGTGTCATTCAGCACCTTTTGTACCAGTTCTCCTTCCTTAAGAATGGATTTTTGACAGCCACTCTTCCATGGTGGACATTTTTGATGAGGCTTCACTGAAAAATAGATGGATCATCAGAAAGTTAAGATGTACCTCAGGTTGTGTGTTAGGTCTTTGCTTTCAGATAAATCTGCAGTAGAGTTTTTAAGCCTGATGCTTCTTCTTTTGTCCTCCACTTGTCCAGACCCACTTCACAACAGGCTGAGATATACTAAGTTTTTAAATAAACAGCCCTAAAGAGAACCGTAAAGAGCGTCACATGCACATTCAAGGTTACCCTCTAAACAAAAGAGAAAGTTTTGCCAATATACCAATATATACCAACTGTATATATTACTGAGAAAAGTTGGTCCATTACAGCAGTGATTCTCAGCCCTGATGTTCAAGGCCCACTATCCTGCAGGTCTTAGATGTCTCCCTGCTGCAACACACCTGATTCAAATTCATGGATTATTAGCAGACTTGTGCAGAGCTTGTCAGAGAACCATTTAATTTGAATCATGTGTGTTGAAGCAGGAAGACATCTAAGACCTGCAGGATAGTGGGCCTTGAGGACCAGAGTTGGTTATCACTGCATTATAGAATAAATATTTAAAAGCTATGTAATCCCTTACAGCTGAACAGCATTAAAGTCAGTTATGTTCTGAATCCAAGCTGCTTTCAGAATATTTTTTTTTGTAAATAAAGAGTAGTTGAAATTATTTCCACCATAATTTTATGCAGATACGTCTCAGTTGTTGCTTTAAACTTAACCAGTGTTTCATACACAGCTTTAAATAAAACTTTTCATCAGCCTGAAATGTTCACTCCAAACCTTGTTTGTGTAACTAAGACACAGATATGTGTACACTTAGGTCTTTTGCATTCATTCTGGAATTGTGCATGCACGTGACACTCTGTGCAGGTGTCACATGGTTAGCGTCTTCCAGCTACTTTCAAGGAAACTATGTAGGAACTTTACCTGTAGGTTATGAACAGACTCATGTGTTTCAAGTAAAAATATGATCCAAATCAAAGTAGCTGGCATCCATAAAGCAAGTCAATGTACAATTAGATTCCTGATCCACAGCATGTCCCAGACAACACTGGAAATGCACCAGGAATTTTTGTTTTCCTGGGCAGAGTATAAACCAGGAAGAAATTGCTGTCCAGAGTTTCCACAGATTGAAGCACTAAATGTTGACAGTTAATAGTTGTTATTGACTCTCATGACATTAACTGCATTTTAAATTTTCACAGCTAGACAGCTTTGATACAGATACATGTCAGAATGGCCTCTCAGACGTATGTTTTTTCATGTCTCAGCATTTTCCATGTGTCTTCTCAGACTTCTGTGTCTGGGACGCCCCATTTGGGCAGAGGAGGTGGCCATGCCCGGCAGTGACCATGTGGCTGTGAAGACTGTCAGCTGATCGTGAACTTTCACATAAAATTGCCTTCACACATGGTAAATGATCTGTATTTATATATATACATATACATCACATTCACCCATTCACACACTGATGGCGGAAGCTGCCATGCAAGGCGCTTAACCACAACCCAACAGGAACAATTTGGGGTTCGGTGTCTTGCTCAGGGACACCTCGACATGAGCTCGACAGGCTGAGGATCGGACCAACAACCCTCAGGTCACAATACAACCACGCCACCCACTGAGCCACGCTGCTCACATTAGTGTGAGAGGAGAATCAGACCATCAAATGATTTGACACCTTTTTTTTTTCTATTGATCCACATGTTTGTTACCACTTTTATTATATCCTAAAATTAAAATCTTGTTCTGATTCATATCAATTTAACACCCTTAGAAATTCTACTGTACAAGAGAAACTATCTCCTTCATTACTAGATCAGACATACTGGCTACATCAAAGTTGAATTAAGCACAAAATCAGAGGGAGCACGCATAAAGATGGAACCAACAAAAGGAAAAATCCCTTATATAAGGGTTGGTTTGCCAGTGGAGACATGCATCACAGTTCATCCATTACACTGACAGGCAATCACAATCAACCCTCCTACATGGATTAGTCTCTGTAAAGACGCAAACACAGATGTATAAAATTACAACTGTCAACTTATTGTGTGTGTATATAAATATTTCCTCCAAGCTGAAAAGCAATTACAAATACAGATTGTTTTGTTCTGTGGTGGGTTTGGACACACATCTGTGGCCCATCACTATACAATTCATTACTCCATTAAAAGTCCAACGGGAAGCTTGACTGAAATGAGAAATCTGAGAAACTCTGAGTGCAAGGGAAAATAGATTAATCTTCCTTGTTCCTTTAAGTTTGGATGGAAATTATATACTAGATATATTGCTATCAAATATTCAAACAGTTTGCGGTCTGGGGTGAGATCAAAAATGAAACATGGTTCTTAAAAAATGTTGCAACTGGAGACACCAACCAGCAGTTTTCTAACTAAAAGGTGCCAGAAATAATGGGATTTCTCAAAATATAATATTTAAAGCCATAATAACACTGTTATCAACTAATCGTGTACCATGTTTCTAAAAAAAAAGCTACTTGTTCACAGAGAAAAAAGGCCTCAAGGGTGAGATAAACACTGATTTTCATGGTACTTTAGTGATCTGCTGGGCTGTTTTTTTTCCCCTGAATAACAGTGTTATTTGTTAGTTTTATGACTGCAGAAAAGCACCTCCATTTATTCAATCTGAGACATCTCATTGAGTTCTAGAAGTAATAAAATCATCAGTAAACATACTTTTCATTTTCTTTAAAGTACATTCACTCAAGATTTACAAACAATGTTTGTGATTGTATGAGCTGGATAATTTTACTTATAATAAAATATTATGTATATTATATATTATAATTCTACCTTAAATGTTACAGTATTTCAGCATTTGTCTGATCATGTTTTGGTATTATTATTATTATTAAAATGACATGTGGTGTGCCCCAAGGGTCAGTTTTAGGCCCTGTTCTTTTTAATTTGTATATGCTCCCTCTTGGCCGCATCATCGGGAGGCATGGAGTAAATTTCCACAGTTATGCTGATGATACTCAGCTGTACATCTCCATGTCTCCTGATGACACGAGACCAATGGATGCCCTTTTCAACTGTATTTTAGATATCAAATCCTGGATGGCAGAAAACTTTTTACAGCTTAACCAGGACAAGACTGAAGTTTTAATCATTGGTCCTGAGGCTCAGAGAGAGAAACTCTTAGCTAAATTACAGGCATTTGCATTAAATCCATCATCACAAGTAAAAAACCTGGGTGTTATTTTTGACTCTGAGCTTGATTTTATTCCACATATTAGACATGTTACTAAAATAGGATTTTATCACCTAAAACAAACATAGCCAGAGTCCACCCCATTCTCTCTCGGGCCAACACGGAGATGCTAATGCATGCTTTTATTACCAGTCATATTGACTACTGTAATGCCCTGCTCTCTGGTCTTCCCAAAAAGAGTATTGCATCTCTACAACTTCTACAGAACTCAGCTGCTCGTGTGCTGACGTAGACCAGAGGGCGGACCCACATTACACCGGTTTTTCAATCACTGCATTGGCTCCCCGTGTGTTTCAGGATTGATTTTAAGGTTCTCTTACTGGCTTTTAAATGTCTTAATGGTCTTGGAACCATAGAAAGCACTTTGTGCTGCATTATTGTATGAAAAGTGACAGTAACCCCAGGACATAAACCTCGGAAGGCTCCCCTGGAAAGATATGCTGGAAAACCAAGTCAGTGCCGAGCCTTCCTGATACAATGTTCTTGCAATTTGAGCTGCAACCCTCCTCATTTCCCACAGAAAAAGCTAAAGTAGCATACGTGGTCTCCCTGCTGTCTGAGAAAGCAAGGCTGTGGGGAACAGCAGAGTGGGAAAAAGCTTCTCTGAGGAACTACATCAAGTTTTTGATCCTATAAGACCCGAACGGTAAGCTTGGAGGAATCTGTTTTCCCTCTCCCAGGGTGGCAGGTCAGTGAGTGATGATATCATTGATTTCCATACTATTGCTGCTCACAGCTCTTGGAATTCTTCTGCCTTGTTTGATGCATTCCACCAAGGCTTATCTGACCAGATAAAGGACGACCTCGCTGCTAGGGATCCTCCAACAGACCTCAATTCCCTCATGGATTTTGTGGCTCGTATTGACCAGCGACTCAGAGAGAGACGGAAAGAGAGAGGTAGATGTCTATATTGTGGCCAACCAGTACATATAGTACGGTTCTGCCTGGTAAAAGGACAAGCTCGGCAGGGATTGGCAGGACCCTGTTGAGCCAGACTCCATTAGATTCCTCTGTCTCCCGCCGTGTACTTCATATCCAAGTCGCTGCTGCAGCACAGGAACACGCTTTGGCAGTTTTCATAGATTCTGGTTCAGACACAGAATTCATAGACAAACATGTGGCCGAACAACTGGGTCTAAGTTTCTTCCCTCTGTCGAAACCCATGCTAGTCTGAGCACTAGATAATCACTTGTTGCACAGAGTTACCGTGAGAACAGAACCCATACCTGTCGATTTTGCTAACAGTCACCATGAGACTATCAGTTTCCTCATAATTGATTCACCTCAGGTCCCAGTCATATTTGGAATAACCTGGCTCCAGTTTCATAATCCACACATCGACTGGCAGGAGGGCAATATAATAAATTGGGGAGTGAACTGTCTGACTACTTCTCTACGTTCTTTCCCCTCTACATCAGGTATTACACCAGAGTCTCCAGAATCAAACTACCCCAGTCTCTCACAAGTTCCTCCCCAGTAACATGACCTAAAGGAAGACTCGAGCTACTTGCCCCCCGCATTGTCCATATGATTGTGCTATAGAACTCCTTCCTGGTTCCATGCCACCCAGGGGTAGATTATTTTTGCAATCTGCTCCAGAAAAGGAGGCCATGGAAAAGTACATTTTGGAGTCACTCTTATCTAAGCTCAGCCATCCTCCTCTCCAGCTGGGGCAGGCTTTTTTGTGGAGAAAAAGGATGGCACACTTCGTCCATGAATTGACTACTGGGGATTGAATGATATCACTATAAAGAATCAATATCCTCTGCCTCTCATTTACAATGCCTTAGATCTTTTACAGAGAGCCACCATCTTCACCAAATTTGATCTGCAGAATGCATTTCATCTGGTATTAATTCAAGAAGGGAATGAATGGAAGACTACTTTTAACACTCCAACTGGGCATTACGAATATTTGGTAATGCCATTTGGGCTAACTAACGCTCCTGCAGTATTACAGGCGTTGGTAAATTATGTTTTGAGGGACATGCTGAGTACATTCATTTTTGTTTATCATGATGACATCCTCGTTTTTTCCCAAAACCCTGAGGAACACATTTTTCATGTTTGAACTGTTTTGCAGCGTGTTCTTCAGAACCAGCTCTATGTTAAGGCAGAGAAGTGTGATTTCCACAGTTCTACACTCTCTTTCCTGGGCTATATAATCTCTGGCTGCTTTGAAATGGATCCCTCCAAGGTTTCTGCCATCCGGGATTGGCCCACGTTCGAGAATCATATGCACCTACAATGATTTCTGGGGTTTGCCAATTTTCACTGGAAATTCATTAAAAACTACAGTGTCATTGCTGCTCCACTGCACCTGTTAACATCCACTAAGAAACCTTACACGTGGACAAAAGAAACTGAGACAGCGTTCATCTTACTATAGCAGCGGTTCACCTCTGCACCTGTACTTTGCATGCCTGATCCTGTAAGACAATTTATTGTGGAAGTAGATGCATCTGATTATGGGGTGGGTGCAGTGCTGTCCAAGGTACACCCCTGTGCTTACTGTTCTAAAAGTTTGTCTCCTGCAGAACAAAATTATGATATAGGTAATCGTGAACTCCTAGCGGTGAAGTTGGTGTTTGAGAAATGGCGCCATTGGCTTGAGGGAGCTGCTCAACCCTTCACAGTCTGGACGGACAACAAGAACTTTTTGAAGAACTATTTGATGACTGCCAAGAGGCTGAACCCTCTGCAAGCCCGCTGGGTGTTGTTTTTCAACAGATTCAACTTCTCTCTGGCTTATTGCCCTGGCATGAAAAATATTAAACCTGATGCTCTCTCTCAACAGACTACTCCTTTGGAGGAGGATTCTATAGAACCTGAGGACTTTATTCTTCCATCCAATATCTGACTGGGGGGGAACCTTGTCCAACTTGAGGAGGAGGTCAGACAAGCTCAGCGAACCTCTGAGGTGCCTAGTGGTTGTCCCGTAAATATATGCCTCCTGACCTGCATTCCAGGTTCCTCGCACTCTGCCACTCCTCCCATCTGGCCTGTCACCCTGGAGCTGCACGCACTTTTCACCTCCTGTCTCAGCGGTTTTGGTGGCTTGCTTGCTGACGGGATGTCCGGAGTTTCGTCTCTACCAGTCTGTGCTCAGTCCAAGACATCAAGCCAATGTCCTGCATTACTCTCCCTCATGTTATCTTTTTCCATGTGTGATAATGGTGTGCTGCTCGGCGCCTGCTGCCTCAGTCTGCCTGATCCTGATTATGTTTATATGTTGTTGTCTACTCTTGAACGGGTTTGTACTGGAAAAAAAATTTTTGTTGCACCTGTTGCACTGACAAAGTTTCATTCATTCATTCATGTATCCATGGACTTTGTGTCAGGCCTTCCTCCCTCTGAATGCAAGACTTTCATAATGACCATCATAGACAGATTTTCCAAGATGGCTCATTTTGTTGCTCTCGCTAAATTGCCAACAGCTAAAGAGATGACAGATCTTCTGTCGGTCCATGTGTTCAGGCTGCATGGTCTCCCTCTGGACGTTGTTTCCGAACATGGACCCCAGTTCACCTCCAGGTTTTGGGCTGAATTCTGTCATCTTATGGGAGTTCACATCAGTCTATCCTCCGGTTTTCATCCTCAGTCAGATGGTCAGTCGGAAAGGGCCAACCAGGTGCTGGAGACCAGCCTTCACTGTTTGTGCTTCGAGAACCCATCCTCTCGGGCCAAGAATCTGTCCTGGTTTGAATACACTCACAACTCCCTGCCCTCTTTGGCCACTGGTCTCACCCCCTTTCAAGTTAATGGGTTTCAACCCCCTTTGTTTGAGCCACAGGAGGGGGGAGGTTCAGGTTCCATCTGCTCACACGGCTGTCCGTCGATGTCATCGTGTTTGGTGCAGAGCATGGACTGCATTGCTATGGATTTTTCTGTGGTACCAGATGGCAGCTCCTTCCTACCGGGTTGGTCAGCACGTCTGGCTGGCTACGAAAAACCTGCCTTTGCATGTGGAGAGTAGGAAGCTGGCCCTGGGGCTTTGTGGGTCCATCTCACGTTCTAAGTTTCTAGGGTGTCAGCCTACTCTCACCTGTCCTCTGGTTCTCTCCTCCAGACCCCTTCCTCCCGCCAGGTTCTTTGAAGGCGGCCCGGTCTATAAGGTGTGCTGCATCCTGTGTGCTCGCCACTCTGGTCATTCTCTCCAGTACCTGGTGGGTTGGGAGGGGTATGGTCCTGAGGAGCACTCCTGGGTTCGTGCTCGTTTTGTTGTGGGTCCTGCCCTGCTGGCCTATTTCCATTGTCATCAGCCTGGTGGTGGTGGGGTACAGTCACGGTGTTAGACTGTCTCTGAACATGAAGTACTACTTCTCTTGGACCATGGTGAAGTCCATTTAATGTTCATGTTCATGTCTAATGTAGGGACGTCACTAGGATCTAAAAAAAAAAGGGGGGGGGGGGGCACTTAGCCCTCAGGAGATAACACACAAAGATGCCCCTTTCAGCCGGTGTTGAAATCATGAGGACGATTAGTTAACAGCAATGTTGAAGAGTTCAGTTCTTCAGTAACTGTAATGTTATTTTAGAAACAAAGCTGTGTCGGACATGGAGAAAGTTATCATGACCTCATGCTCCTGCTGGGTTATTCTGAATACAACATAAATGCAGAATATTTGAATAGCAGCTCCTTACCTAATTCCACTTCCTATTAGATACCTTTTATATTAGAAACATGTTTTATCCTATTTGGGGTCACTCACATCCACTCTTAGGTTTAATATAGAATCACAGATTAAGTCACACAGTACATGCACAGGGACAACACAAAAACCACATAAAAGGTCCTGGCCAAGGCTGAACCAGGACCTTTTTGCTGTAAAGAAACTAATCTGCACAAAGCAGCCTGTCACAGCTCCAAAGAAAATAATTACACCGTTGCTGCTCTGCAGATTGATTTAGCTAGGATATGATTTTACTCTGTAATTTCAGTTTCATATAGGACACCATATAATAACCCAAGAGTGAATTTAAAGCCCATAGTGAAATCTGACTAGATGGAAATGTAGAAAAAGGATCAAACTCTTTATTCACTCCTTATAAACTCCAAACTTATTAGGGCTGTCTTTACCTTAATTATTGCCATGAAAAGGGATGAGATGCTCTGTTCTGTGCATCAAAGCTATTTCACGGGCAGCTGTTCAGTGTCATCTGGTCCAGTGTCTGATCCTTTGTTACCTAAATCAAACCCAGTCTCTTTCAGTCTCTTTTTTCCAAACATCTGTTTCACCATCTCTGTCTCTGGATCTCCATGCCCTCTCTAATGGGCAGATTGGCATAATTTAAGCTACTTTTCTTTCTTGAATAAAGTTCAACCTAATTTTTGAGGGTCAAAAATCCTTTAAAACCTGAGCAGTTGTCTCTGACCTCTTTCTTCCTGTCCTGTATCACTCTGTGTACAGGTGACAGAAGTGATGGAGTGATAATTATTGACTCTCCTTTTCATTGATGATAACAGCTAGGGAACAAACAGCTCTCTCTATTTTCAGGGCCAACCAAACAGCTAAAATTTTAACTTAACAGAACCAGCATGTTTTACATCTAAACAGGGATCCCCTACTTTATCAATAATAACCAGGTTTTTGCTGTTAATTAGCTGAAGTAAGTAGTTATTTTACTCAATTACCATGAAAGCATGGAGCGATGATAAACAGATCAGATTTGGATACTGGGACTTCAAATGGGAAACTCCACTGCTGAACTTGCTGAACACAGAGCAAATAGCACAATTATATAAAGCCAGAAATAAAGTTAATACATTTATAGGTTTTTGTTTTTGAATTGTCAGTGCTGTTTTAATCTATACTTGATGGAGCTTGGCATCTCCCTCTCTTCCTCAAGGCTCTTGCCCTGCTTCCTCCACCCCCTCGGCGAGAGCCCAGTGCCTCCTCTGCGCCCAACCTTCGAAATGTGAACCACACATCATGTCTTTACGTTTGTTGCTGAACGTTCCAGTTAAAATCAGTAGGAGAGTAAACAGTTGTGTTTAGTTTTTCAATTTTAACAGCACAGAACAAAAGTTCTTAACGACCAGAGATTTCACTGTGCATGCGCGTCTACTTCCCAAACACAGCTATTGCTATGGTGATCGGTGCGTTTGATTTAATGCACTGGACCGTTTTCCACAACTGGTCAACAGACGTCAAAAAAAAAAAAAAAAAAAATAAAAATTACACCAATGAAATTCCACACATTTGGCTAAAACTCTTACCTTAACTTTACTCTTAACCCTACCAGTTATCCTTTACAGACGTTTTAAATAAAATAGAGAGAAACACTTTAAAATAGTCTTTTTTTTGTCAAAGTAATGATGCAGATAAAATATAACTTGTTTGTTCAAAAGAAAAGATAAAGACACTGACAAGGAGTTACCCCAGAAAATCAAAAAAACACCCAGTGATTAAGATTTTGAGCAAACTGAGAATCAGGGTGAGGAGGCCACCGTGTCAAGAAAAGAAGCAGCTGCAGGAAAAAAAAAAAAAAGCACAGGTGATGCTGATGATGCCACACCTCCTGTTTATCCTTCTATTTGGACAAAGGGTCAGTATGAACTGTTTAAAAACAAAAATAAATGGTTGTTTGCCCAACATGGAAAACTGGGATGCACTCCATGGCACGATGTTAAAAATTGGTTTCATGATATCTCCAGTATTGCCAGCTAGTGGTTTTAGGGACAGATAACCCCATTCTGTAATTCAAGAGCTTTTATCATTACGCAAAAAAAATCATTAGCATTGAAACTCCCATGCACACAATGAAGCAATTAAGATTTGTCAGACAAGAACAAAGAAAGATATTCTTCTGAAAATTAACGCCATCAGTCAGGAGTCTGCATTTGAGCCCACTGCCAGGGTATTTAAAGGCAGAATCTGTAGGATTTCACGGCAATTCTTTCCAACACCAGGTGGCAGTAATAAAAAAAAGCACAACTCCGTCACCTCCACAAACCTCCACAGGGTGGCAGTAATGAGTAATACTCCTCACCCCTCCCACCCCCAATTCACACAGCAGCGCCACTTTCATCTCCACCGTCCACAAGACTTATTTAGGAGCTGAGATGGCATCCAGTTTTTCAACTCCAAGTGAACCAGTAAGTAACTGTTTAAATAAGTTCTGCCTCACGCTGAAAATTGTAATTTACTATGTTGTTTTGCGAAGTAGTACATGTTAAAATTGCAATGCAGTATTATGGAATAAACAATGCTAGTAAATGAGGCAAAGCTATGTGATTAGCTATCTAGTTGCTAGGTTAATTATAACGTTATAAATATGTTTGCAAATATTCAGCTAATATTAGACTGACTTAGACTAACAGACTGACACGATAACACGATGCAGAATTTGCAGGTTTGAATGTTGTTACAGATACGTCAGTCTGTGCACTTGTGTTTTCAGAGTGACGAGGACGATGTGTCACAAAGTTCGCAGCGTTTGAGCCGAGGCAGGTCCGGTGGACGGTCGAGAGGACGAGCAAGAGGGTTCAGGGTACGAGGCAGAGGCCGAGGCCGAGGAACACGAGCTGTAGCTTCCAGCGCTGAGCACTCGGATAGAGTTGAACAGTATCGCCGTGACCGTTTGGCTGCCACACAGGTAAAATGCAGGATGCAGCTTCATGTTCAATGGTTTGTCAGGCTATCACTGATAAAAAATATACTTAAAAAAAGTCCTTATTTTCACAAATATTGCAATAACTAATAATGCTACATATATTTCATGTATTATTTCTTGTTGCAACGTAAATGCGTTTTTATGTGTAATTTATGGATGTACTTACAGCACTTATTCTTAGTATTTGAACTTTTTGCTTTGACAGTCAAACCATTTCATCAGATACTATAGTAATATTTAAAACTCTATACAGAATAGGGAGACACAGGCCTTCACTAATAAATCAAATCTTTTACTTGGCTTTACACTTTGTTTTCCATTAATAAATAAAATTAGGCTCCACTTTTATAACTAATCTTTTTTTATACCTTGCAGAGACTTCTTGATGACATGACTGCTGAGTACCTAAGAAGGCTTGCATCACAGCTCGTCGTAAGACAACCAGGCCTGATTTTTGATCTTCTATTGCAACAGAGCAATTCAAGCGTCTCAGAGGCAGCTGGAGTCCCAGGAATGCCCTGGTGTACTTGTGGGTTATGCAGGGAGATGCCAACCGACAGGGAGAGGATCTGCTGTGGTCAGACACCAGCTAATTGCATCAGCAAGCTACCACATTTTACCCAATATTGCCTTGATGAAGGATATCTTAGGATACATAGGCATTATCGAGAAGATGTGACAGCACTTGGCCATGCAACAGAGCCAGGTGATAACAGGCAGTACCGGTATGCCGCCTATAGGCATTTCATATAATGGAAGCACGGCTCCCTGGGAGCAGGAAATCGGCGTGTCATCCCCAGTTGTTGTGTGTGGGCTATTAGAGAAAAGTTTCCTGATCCACACAGACAGTACACTGGTTTTGTTCCTGGCATATGATTGTGTTTTTAGGTAAACTGCAAATTAATAACAAATCTGTGAAATTTTATAGATTGTACATAATTATTGTATAATTTCTGTTCACTTATAACTTTGTATTTTGTTTTTCATTTATGTACAGTTATATAACTTAATTTGGGATAGTTTGTTTGTATTTATACCTTTTTGATTAAAATATACTCAAATTTACATGTTTTACCTCGTTAATTCAGTCACGTAATAATATAATTAATTGTACAGTGAGATGTGACTGCAATGGAACAAGACAAATGTTTATTACAATTTAACTGCAAAAAATAGATAAATATAACTGATGTAACAGCAGCAATACACAGTATATACACAACAAACACCCCATAGACCAAAGGATGTGAAAGTTTGATTGCACAACAGATATTCAATCCTTCTTGACGATGTTTTATCTGTGGCAAACACCACTGACTGAATACACATTTTCACATTCACATTTTCTTTGTTCATTACAGTTATGGAATAATTATTAGATGCAGTAATGGGGTTGAGGGGGCAGATTTTGTGACCTAAGCATCAGATGTCTGCTTTTTGGAGACCTTGGCCATGACCTTCTGCTGTCACTGGAGCAGATCAGTCTAGTGTGAAGTTGCTGGGATGAGAATCATCTCCACATGTGAAAGCATGGTCCTCGGAGGGAAAAGGCTGGAATACTTCCTCTGGGTTGGCTGATGAGGTCCTGAATCAAGTGTGGGACTCCCAGTCTTGTTCATCAGAGAGGAGGAATGGAGCAGGATGTCGTCAGTATCTGCTATGATGTAGATTCTGCATCTGCAGACGGCTTTCTGCTCTGTGTTGGTCGTCATCGTAGGTCTGACAACATCCTTATACAGAGGGAGGATTGGTGTTGAATTCTGGACCTGATGAACAAAACAGTTTAACAAAGTTTAGCAAAGCAGTTTATCAGACGCACTGTGCCTCACATATTACATTTGAGTCTTTAGTTCCAAAAAGTTAACTGTAAATTCACAATTTAGTGTTGAAAAGATTTGGTGGGGGATTATTGTACTTTTATTTTTGTTGGTATGGTAGTGACAATTGCCACAAGTTGTCTAGTCAGATTAACAGGCCAAGGGTGTTTATCAAGAATATTTATTTACAAGTTTCCATCCGTGATTGACCCAGAAGTAATTAAGACAGCCGTGTTTGACACGGCAGTGATTTATTCCAAAGGGACGCACAGCACACATTAGAGTAAATGGACATGAAAGTGTCCCTAAAATGGTCCAGAGTACTCTCTTCTCATCAGCTTGAGAAAACTTAGGTGCATAACAGGAGTGAGAGTGAAGAAGGATAGAGGACTGGGGGTGGGGGAGGTCTACCGTGATTGGCTATGTGGCTGCTGAGGTGTTGCCGAGGTAATTGTGGGGGATCGTAGGAGTTCAAAGATAAGGATATCAATGAGAGTGCCTTTGTGACAAGCCCGTGTAGTGCCGCTTGAATAGCTTGTGGCCACATCCAGGACGGGGGGTTTCTCTTTGCCACCTGGAAAGTTACCTGCACTGCTTTATCTATATGACTTTTTGGAGATCTGCAAGTTCTGAACAAGTTTTTGGTTGAATGTGACCTGACATATATCATCTGAAAGAAATTACATCAGTTTCTCTCTTCAATTTCTTTGGTTTTGCTATTAAAAATTATGCGTTGACAATTGTAAGATGTTTTGGGGTTTTTGCTTCAAACTACTGACAACATTTTGGCCAATTCACATTAAATACATTTCTACAGTTTTTACTTATGGAAAATAAATGACAATAACAAGCAAGTGGCAACTTAACACTCATGCAAATTAAGATGCTGGCTTTCATTTTTAAATACCACAACATTTTAGTTTCAATTTGTGAAAAGTAAGGAATCAGCATTTGGTGCATAAGTAATGTTTAATTTCAACATTGGTGCATTTGCTAATGTTTTCCACTGGTTTCTCCTATTGTTGGGTAAATTAATACCTCTTATGGCACAAATGTTGTCATTTACTTTGCCATGTGTATAACAAAGCAAAAAGATATATATAATTTCATGTAGCACATGCCCATGGCTGGTCTAAGCTGTATAATTCAGACATTGTAGGTAAAAGTAAAATGTTATTACCGAGACCCCTTTTCACTTGTGTTTGTACAAGTTCTTCAACGGATGGGGGAGGTACAGGCGGAAGTCGACCGAGCTTGCGTGGATCATCTGGCCTCAGTGTCCGTGTTCTTGGCATGCCTTTATCTGTTTCCAATCTACACTTCACCACCTCAGTCTGCAGCGCTTGAATGTAGCCATATGTTTTTGGTGTCTTCAATGCATAAACGCTATAGCGTTTATGCATTTTTTCTGAAAATCCGTGTGTACCTGTTACACAGAAAATATGCTGATTACTATTACTAAAATATTTCTTTCTTTATGAAAGAATTTTGGTTGATGTTTCCATCACAGACAATGTCAGTAATTGTGCTGCTTACATGTTGGAGCCGTCTGCTCTCTGTCTTGTTGGCCGACCAAGATGGAAGTTGTAGTCCAGGGCAGCCAGAATAACACGGGCTTCATAGACTGGAGGAGTGAAAGCAAAACGCTTGCTTGCATACATGAGGACATGGTTGTGAAAGCTCTCCAAGTCAGCTGTAGATCTATTGAAGTTAAAAAAAAAATATTAAAAAAGAGATACACACACATACATACAAAGTACTGAGATATTAAATTTTAAAACACAGAAACCTACCTAAAACGCAAGTACTTATGGATATCCTTCTCCTCCCGTCAGCTAGAAATGTAGGAGAAGTTAGACAACCAAAAAAATAAATAAAACAAATATATATATATATTTATATATACACACACACATATATTTATATATACACACACACACATATATATATATATATATGTGTATATATATATATATATATAGCACTTAGCAAGGGTGTGGTGTGATAACATGTTTGCAGCCTGGTGACCCCTAACACATTAGCTGCAAACTCTAATCTCTTCCATTTTAGGTCAACGTCTCCCTACATGCAATGATTCATCAGTATATGCCCAGTATTAATGGAGAAATTAATTTCACAAACAGATAGACAGGGGTGAAAACATCCTGGTAAATTCAAAATATATGAAGATGATATACATCTTGTGTTACACTTACTCATCTGTATCACTTGATCCAATGCTTGATATGGTGTCTGTGTGCCAAACACCTCTCTTCATTGGCGTTGATGTTTGAGGATCTTTTTCAAATCTTATAAAAAAAGGAAAAAAAAAAAAAAGAAACAGAAATGACTAAAATTGATTATCGTAGATAGAAAAAAATGGACATACTGCAGATAATAGTGAAAGTTAGCAGATGTCTCAATGTCAATTCCGTTTTGAAATAACTGAAAATGTGAACAACCAAGCAAGCAAATCTCATTTCTGCCATAAGTAGATGTGTGTGTCAAGACATGCAGTATGAATGTAGCTAAGACATACCTGCTGACCTCACGTGTGACGTTTCGCACTAAGCATTTAGGGAAGTGAGATACACAGACCAAACCAAACTTTACTCAGGATGTATCCAGAGAAGGAAAAGGATGTGTGTTCATACAGTGAAACAAAAAGTCTTTTAATCATAAAACACAGACACTGTGTTATGATCAAAACATTGACGGCATGTGATATATGCGCTCTGTCGCTCTAAGTTCCACCCTGATGCCACACGCACGATACGCGCACACACAGATGACCACACCTCCGTCAGCTGATAGAGAGCGCGTCGGAAAACACTTCAACCAGCCAAAACGTTTTTTACACTCTCCCAGGAATATTGAAACAGTAGCGGGCCATCAAGGAGCAGTTCCAGTGTTAGTAGAGAACACCATGTCCATCACGCGAAAGTGCACTAGCGGAATCTGCCGTCATTGTAATAATTTCTGAGTTGTATTACAGCTTAAAATAAATCCAGGTTTATTATTTGTGGGTTTTATTACATATATTCCAGACCTGCGTAGTGTTGGATGTATTCATGCTTTTATCAAACCGGTTAGCCACCGCTGAACTTCTGCCAGAGACCTGTTCCCGGCCAGTGCAGGTCACGTGACACAGACCGGGGACAGCAGCAGTACAAACATCTTATCCAGATTTTCTGCTTAATTTTTTTCTGACATATTGAAAAAATATTACATTAATGAAGAAAATAAATGGATAAAGTCCAACATATACCACGTTTTACAATCAGTTTGTTTCCTTGCTTCTGGTCTGTGTCGTTCTTCGCCATATGAGATGTCTAACGTGCGGGCTCTTAGACCCCCTCCCCCTCCCCGCTTCTCTTGGCTTTTTATCAATGTGTTTTTATACTCTGAGCTTGGGTAAGGAGGGAATAATAAAAAAATGAATATACAGACAGGCGCACACAATAAATTGTTGGTCCATGGTCGCACATTGTTACATGTCATCGTCTTTCTTCGTTGTAGGAGAACTAGCTTTGTAGTCATGACAACGCCTAACACGGCGGCTAATGGTCATATCACCGTTTGTCTACAAGTTGAGGGACAATATAACGTTTGTACTCACAGAACAATGTAACAGCAGGCTATACAACCGAGGAGGACCCATTAACCATAAAACTTAGCATCGCACCATTTAAATTACGACCTCTTGGTTACAGCTAACTGCTAACTGTGTGAAAGTTCATACTTACCGGTCAAGAAGCAACGTTGCCAACTCTGCATCAGACTTCAGTCCTTTGTTGTTACGAAGCTGTCTCCAGCGCGTGAAGGCGACGCCGATATTTATTCTAGTTTTCCCACGCTTCTTGTCATATAGCTTCTGTGACTCGTAGCGTACTTTTTTCTTCTTACCAGAAGCTAACTCTGGCGGTGATATTGGTCGCTTTGAAGTGGTTTCATCCATGCTTTATATCAAATAGACAAGCCAAGGTCGATTTGTCTAAACTTCTCTGGAAGCTCTGCTCTCACAAATTCACGTGATGATTGGTGAGGTAATTCAGTTGAAACGCTACCACAGTGCGAAGCTCAACCTCTCCTCCCCCTCTCTCAACTAGGAATCGCTTCTGAGCTGTAGATTCGAGCTGCTCTGCGATAAATTGTCTTATACTCACTCTACTGGTGGAAAAAAGGTACTACAACTTTTACGGACCGTAAAAAGTTGAAAAAGGACCAATAACTTTGTAATTTAATAAAATATCACATATGAAATGATGGCAAATGACATGTTTGTAAACTTTCTAACTATGGTATTTGTTATTTTTTACATGAATTTATATTGAAAATCCTACAGATTCTGCCTTTAAAACAGCATATTATGTGGCCAAAAACAATAAGCCATTCACTGACTTTGAGAGTCTGATTGAACTGCAGCAAGCTAATTCTGCTGATTTAGTTTGTGTTTTGCAAAGCAAAACTGTCTGTGTTGACATAATTGATCATGTGTCATCAGAGATGAAGAAGGAACTCCTGAGGAAGATTATATAAAATAGATGTAAAATCACAGTACTAGATGATGAGTCAACCGGGGCACAAGCCAACATTAATTGTGTTTATGAAAGCTAGCGTTGATGGAGAGATGGAGCCCATTGCTTCTCCACTGGACCTTATTGAGCTGGATAGCCTGTCTGCTGCTCATATCAAAGAACAGCTTATGAGCTGCTTTACCACTGAAATGCTGCAGGAGGTTTTCATAGGATTTTGCAGTGATTGGGCCAGTGTGATGCTGGGAGTGAAGTCAGGTGTTGGGAAGATGTTCATGGATGACTTTCCAGGCATTGTACTTTCAGACTGTCTTAATCACAGACTGGAGCTGGCTGTGGACTAAGCACTGGAGGCAACAGGGGGAACAAAAGACTTCCAGGCCTTCCTTGACAGCCTACATTCATTGTATAGCCAGTCACCAAAAAGCATGCGAGAGCTAAGTGAATGTGCTCACAATTTAAACATCCAACTCAGAAGAATTGGAAGAGTGTTCAGTGTTTTCTGGGTTGCTTCTTCATACACGGCAGTCACTGCAGTTTGACACGCTTATCCAGCACTGGCATAACATTTCTGTGAGGCATCAGAGGATAAGGGCTACATTCAAAGTTCTGCTGTCAAAGCTGTGCTCTGTAAAACTTCGTAAAAAGTCTTGCACTGATGGCAGATGTCCTGACTGAACTAAAGAACTTGTCAATTTCTTCAGAACAGGAAGATCACCCTCCCAAAGACCCATGAGCTCATGACGATGTATGTCAAACTCATTCAAAATCTTGGTTTGTACTCAGGGCTTTGTGCCATGTCCTACATCTGAATGAACAAGAGGCACACCTTGGATTCACTGAGTATTAGGCCAGTGGAGGAAGAAGCATTCCCAACAAGATAAGTAAGTTGCTTGTGGCAGTGGATACATTGTCAGCAAGTAATGCAGACTGTGAGCAGGGGTTCATTACCATGAACAATATCAACATTGAGTACAGGAGCAAACTGATTGTAAAGAATGCTGCAAACCTAGTCTTTGTCAGCTCAGTTGGACCACTGTGCATGCAGTGGGACCCAATGTCATCTGTGAAGACCAAGCTGGGGAAAGTGGCAACAAGTGGCATGGCTCAACGCCAATCAGTGGAAGATCGCTACTTTAGGCTTCTGTAGGAAATCTTTCAGGTGATGTGTTTTCAAGAGGGGTTGTTCCACTTAGAGTTTTTGCCTCTGACTTCATGAGCTGTTCTTAGAGACTTGTACTATGGATGTTTATTAATGTTCCAATTAAAATAAATAACATATTGTCAAGAGTTTTTAATTTTTTCCTACTCCATAGAGCTACAGGTAGCGTACAGTAAAATACTAAAATGTTTTTATTTGTTTCAGCTTTGAGTTTGTTATTTTAAAATGCATGAAGTGAGAGAGAGATAAAAGTTTTGGAAATAGTACTGGCAAGAATTTAAAACTAATTTCACCTCTGGTTTAATGGTGGACTGCATGGATTACTGTAGGTCTTTATGTGTTGGTTCAATACCCAAAATCTATGTTTGGACACCTCCATGCAAACATTAAAGAACAAAAAAATAGTAAATCATCCTGAGACATTCCTACATCCAGTACCACGTTTACCTGTGTTGGTTACATGCTACTGTTATTCTTTTTTTTTTTATTTACACCCTTCTGTTACAGTTTTAAATCTCTGGCTTAGGCAGATCCATTGTGAAAAGCTGGCATGTCTTAATAAACCCCCAACATAAGATCTTCTTCTCCTTTCTGAGAGGTTTAGATACAAATTCATCCTTTGAGACCACTAGCGGAGGACCTTCTCCTGACATGGCTTAGCTGATTTAAGTTTTGCCTTCTTTTTTTTTAAAGTGCTTTTCTTTCTGTTGTTGTATAGAGCTTAATCTATTGATCGTCTGATGGTGTGCTTACTTTTTGCCTGCTCGATCATGCTGTGGGTAAAGCTGATTCAGTTTCCACAAATTGTTTTTGCTCTGCCATGCGCTGCCTCAATAGAAAGCTTCAGTTTAGCCCTGATTTAACACTGTGAAAGCTGCTCTTGACTTGGAAAAACAATCTAACTTCTGACACACTCACTTAGGTCTGACGCCATGCTTCCTACTAATATGTTCTATAAAGTAACCACAGGTTTTTTGGAAATGTGAGGCACCTTATAACTTAATCCCTGCAAGTTATTTACTTTGAAAAATTGGGCAACAAGCTATTTAAACAAGGCTCTAATGAGAAGAAGCGTTTGAAGGAAATCTGACTTTTAGTACAAGATCAAACATGTTCAACACCAATAATCTTCATTTTGATAGTTGACCTAGTTTTTTTTTAATCTTCAGTACTTTTCGCTTCATTTTTTCTACAACAAATAGTTGTTTTTAATTGCAAAGATTTCCAGTTTGTTAGTTTTTTTTCCCCTATGTTTTTATAAAAATCTTATTTTTTATTTATTTTATTGCTATTGCACCTTTCTCTGTGTGTAGGAAACACTAACTGAAGAGTGTGAGCAGTGAAGACTATTTCCTCATAGGACCAATGTTACACTAACAAATGAAAAGAGCCAAAAGTTAGTTTATATAGAAGATAGGTTGAGCAGCAGTAACTATTAAGCAAGCATGTCTCTGAGGGTTCACTTTTTAGCACCAAAAACATCCCAAAAACACAATGATTTTGCTGTTTTGTAGAAATTCTGTGTTTGGTATTATATCACATTTTGGGTAAACGTATAATGATCAGTTGCAAAAACTTTTTGAATACTTGTTGTGTATTGTAGTGCTTTAAACACAGCACCTAACTATCAGTGACAACAGTGCAAAATGTAAAATATCATGTGTTAAGGATTTTTAAAAGCATAATGAAAACAAAATTACTACGTCCAAAGAAAGAAATATGAGAATCGTTAAATATGACCAAATTAAACTTCATTTATTGCCCTTCTACAAATTGCATGTGCTTGTCAGGATGGAAAGTCCAATGTTTATATAATGGGGATAGGGTATCACGGCCTTAAAAGTTTGGAAACCATTGCTGTAAACAAATTTGAATGCATCTTTAAAAATAAAAAAAGGAGACAAAAAAGTTTGACAGCCCAATAAAGATTATCAACTTAACATTTTAAGAATATGCTTCAAATGTCCATATGAATTCTTCCCCTCAATAAGCACACTTGCTCATAAATTACTCCTGAGCCTGAGGTAACTATAAACATTTCATGTAACATTGTATTTTGAACAATAACACACTTGACACTTAAATCCATTCAAGAGCCAAGAGTTAAAAAGGTAAATCTCAACTTTCACTAGAAGAAAAAAGAAAAAAAGTCACATCCACAGTCTACTTGCAAGCAAATATTGCTGCATGCAAAAACTTAGCAGGCTATGACTCATCTCCTTCTATTCCATACACTCCATTTTTGGAGGAACTCGCAAACAGGTGCACACTGCTTTGGGTACTCTATATCAACAGACATCGACTGCTTGAAGGAGTGTCTTTTGCTCCAAGACCTCCCCAGCAATAATGACAAAGGCCTGAGACGAGTGCCATATATCGTTCCCCAGCGACAGGACATATGGGTATGGTCGCGATGCCTTTACCTCATCCAGAAATTTCACCAAGTTTGTTCCAGCCTGAGAAAGAAGTGGATTCCACTTCCAGTGAACGTGAATTCATTTAAGGGGATCTAAATGAACCCATACAAGTCTGTAATTCTGACAGTGTACAAATGGACCATTTGTTTACATCAGAGTTAAGGGGAGACCTTACAAATAGTTTGGGAAACACTGGGAATAAAATCTTGTCGAAAAGCAAAGAGTAAGAAAGATAATGGTGTTTACAGTGGCTGATAAAGCTCATGTTCAGAAATACATTTCTGATTTATTCCATAAGTAGTCAGGCACATTCTTAACTAATTAAAATAATCCTGGGTTGGCTCTGTACTTGGATCACTGTTTTCCATCTAAACAAAATGTCTTTCCCAAAAATCGCCAATCTGCCAGCTCACATGTCAAATTGCAAAGCGTTAAGAGCCTGCTGATCCGCCATTTTGGCTAACACTCCAAAAAGAATGTGGATGCTGGGTTCAACTGGTTAAAATGAATAACATTTCTCATTAGTTATGCAGCGGGACTTACAGGTTTATGGTCGATAAATCCAAATTTGTACACAGTTGGTGGAAGCTGCGTTGGTAGCTGGCTCAGGGCCAGTTCCTGCAAACAATCTGTAGGAAGACAATTTTATCGGTATCAATACATAGAATGGCATATCTGGGATTTGCCCATTTAGTAGCAAAATAAAACACGTTCTGAAATTGACATTTGCATAGTCTGTTGTACAATATAATCTTGTATTACTGGGTGTTAATCCATCCATGAGGTGCTAGAGTACCATGAGTCATGTGCATAGGAAAAATGGTAATGACTGCTGCAGCTATAGTCCTCTGTGTATTCCTACTGACCTGTAGACTGCTGTATCCAGCATGTATTGCTCCACCTTGTTGAGGGGCTGTGAATTATGTTTCAGCCATTCTTTAAACTGTATGGTTTTCTCTTCTGATATGATAGAGACTATAAAAAAGTACACATAAGCATATTACCAATCACTAAATTATACAAATATTGATTCAAATTATTCAGTTCCAACAATTACCTGGTATTGATGAGCTTTCCTCATCAATTCCCTTATCAGAAAGAAAAAAGTAAAAAACAGACATTTTTTTAATGGAGAAAAGCTGCAATAATGGAACTAATTGCATGAATCTGTTGGAATAAAAATGCATTTTCAGTAGCAATTTATTAACTTACAAAACAAGAAATACTAAATGAGCACTAAAATAAAAGACAGTCAGTTACATGACTTCTCAAATAATCTCTTTACCTAGCTATGCAGGCCATCTGCTTACTGTGAACATGAAAAAGATCTGTCAGTTGCCACTGGGTCAGTTTGTCTACAACAAAACTGTCCATTGACCTGCAACAATAACAGATAAATAACTTAATTAAAAGACAAAAGCTGGCTTAAAAATAACTTACAATTAATTTTTAACAAACGTGGTTATATAATATTGATAGTAGAATATAATTGCTCAAATTAGCTTCATTGTGGAAAAAACTATTAGCATAGGCTATTATTAGGAATGTTAAGTTATCCAATGTTTGCAATTAAGTTATAACAAAATGTTGGTCTGAATTGGATAAATGTAAAACTATATAACTATGAGTTTCATAGTTTCATAGTACAAAATTAACATAACAGTGCATTAAGAGGATACAAAATTAATGTTGCCATAATGCACTGTGCCACGTTAATTTTAAGCTAGCAATGTTGGTATTTAGAACAAAACGTCAGTGGAACTTGAGCTAATCAATCCCAAATCACAGTCTAAGCCCTGTCTTATTTGGTTCCCTGCAAAACCAAACTCATAATTTAATAGTTTTACATTCGTGCAATTCAGACCAACATTTAAATATGCTCAATACCTTTCGCCACGAGCAGTGACACTTTCAAAATCCGGCTCCAGCCACACATTTCTCGTTCTCACTGTGCAGTGCAGGTTTTTAATAGCCGTCTAGCAAAGTAACTACTAGTGAACTAGCCTGTTAGTTAGCTCGCATGCACCATCGAACTGGCAAAGTACCGGGCTGGCAAGAAAATCAGCAGGATAGTTAGCCCGCTAGCAAACAAGCGAACTAGCTGGGTAACTCAGTAAAAAATTTCAAAAAGCCTGCTGTCTTTGTGGATGTTTCATTATTTATGTGGCATGGCATGCATAGCAACTGCTTCTGTGCGTGCTTTTATGATAAGGACAATATAAGGAAACTACTTTAATAGGTAACACCAGACGGACAGTGTGAATTAGATATGTAGTATACACAAACCTATGCACTTCATTCATCAAAGATGATCGTTTGGATTGCCGCCTAGCGCTTCATGAAAGTTGAGGGGAAAAGTTGACATGATTACGTCTGATGTGTTGACATTCTAAGCATAAACAACCTAGGTGCTGGGATGTATGTATCCAGGTGTATGGATTCTAACCATAGACTGTATTTAAACAGTTTAGCTGGCTAACTCAGTTTGTGTATGGATTTTAACCATAGACTACATGAATACAGTCTATGGTTAAAATCCATACACCTGGATACATACATCCCAGCACCTGGGTTGTTTTTATGCTTATATATATATATATGTAGCCGGGTCAAGTAATAATACTACTCTTTTTTTTAAATGAACTGGTTATAAATATCCTTTTTGCATCAGAGTGTTGTTCTATGAGTGACCAGCGAGTGGCACTGTCGTATTTTGTAGTAATAATGCGCATTAAGTCCCATGTGTGAAATCATCACTGTGCGACAACCCGATGGTCCTGATCCAAGACTGATAATAACGGTGCGTACCAGTGGAAAACACTGTTTAAATTGTTATAGGACACTAAAATAATATGTGATGTTAGTAGACAATGCTTTAATTAGCCTAACAATCTAAGATTCATGTTCGATAAATTTTGTAGAGACGAAGATTGATGTAGATTCACCAGAGTTTGTGAGAAACGTGACATTGCCAACCACCCACCGCCATTGTAGGGGAATACGGAGCTACGTGACGGCGTGAGTGCTTAACAAAAATGATATTTCATCTGTACTTGTGTCAGACGGAGTTTGTTTTATCTACCAATGTGCATGTTGGTTTGTTCAGAGGGGAGATAGCACTGTCCAGGGTTCTTTGTGTGTGTCCACGCCAGTTTGGATAAGCTGTCCACCGTTTTAATGTGAGTTCAAGTTCACTAATATAGTAAACAAAATGTATTGTATTTTTAAAGCAATATATTATTGTACAAATGTAATTTGAATACATATTCAGTGGTTCTTATTCTGTGTTCTGTTGTAGGATAAGTCCACTGCTGTTGTCTTGTTGTAGGTTGTCTTGTCATGGGTTGTCTTGTAGATTGAGTCGTACTGTAAACCACAATTGTAGTTCTGAAAGAAGCCTTGAATAAGTCGGAGACTCGTCCTGATCTAGTTGTGGTTGAAGTTTACAGACACTAAAGCCATTGTTTTGTATCCTGACAAAAGAGAGAAGATTGAAGATATACTTTTTGTTTTGAATATACTATTTGAATATTTCAAAAACGCCTGTTAACATATAATTTTGAAAATGCCAAATTTAACCAAAATTAATGCTGCTCTCCTATAGGGGACAGTCAGGAAATAAAGACCCACATTATTTTTGGAGCTGCTTGTGTCTGGCCCTTTATTCTACACCCGGCCACATATATATATATATATATATATTTCATATACATTTCATAACCCAGCAGTTGGGTTGATGAAATAACCCAGCATTTTTTTAGGGTGTACACCAACCAGTCGGCTGTAGGGAGTGATGGGAACAGTAAACCTTACAGTTAAAACAAAATTACACCAGAGTTAATTTGAAATTTGTTAAAAAAAAAAAAAATATATATATATATAGACATATATATATATGTATATATGTCTATATATATAGGTGAATTACATAAGAGAAGATTAATAGTTTGAAGTTGAATTTGAAATCCATGTAAGAACTCTAGGTGTGAATGATTTTGAAACTGCCTAGGAGGTTTAATGGAGTTTTCTTGTTCGGCCAGCACTCCTTCCTTGTTGGCTAGTATATTCTTAGCCTAATGCTTCACCAGAAATTGATGCACCTTTTTCAGTTTTTCTACAGCTGCGTAGCATTGAATAATGTAATTTTTAGACAACTTTGGTCTTTCAGTTGTCCTCTGGAGAAGACTTGAGTTTCATTATGTCACACACAAATGCTCTCAAAGCTTTACTCATTCATTTGGCTCAGGTACCTTGAGAAACTTTTAGATTTTTTGCAGAAAACTGATCACACCCACATATGAGTAAATTCCATGATATACCATGTTTTAATATTGATTTCAGTTTCACTGTCAAATTCTGCATTTCTGCCCAGATGTTAGGTGGCATAGGCCAAAGGCAAGTTTTAAAGAGATTATTTAAATGTGGAGAAAGACTATTGTACATATGTATATTGTAAGAGAGGTTCCAGTGGTGAGGAGCTCTGCAGCTGAGTCAGCAGCTATTAATCCCATGATGGACAGATGAGCAGATAGACTGGAGAGCTGGAAAAGAAGGGATCTGAGAGTTTGGGATGGAATGTAAGGCTGGAGGAGTTCCGAAAAGCTTGAAAAGTGAAGAGGAGGATTTTTAAATTTTAAAACTCCACTGGCTGAACAGGCAGCTAGTGGAGTTATTTGAGGATAGAGATGATGTGTTCAGGAGCTGAGGTTCTGTTAATGATTTAGGCAGCAGACTTCTGAACTAACTGGAGTTTGATTGACTTGTGAGGTAAACAGGTAGGACAGAGTTGCAGTAATCAAAGCAAGAAGAGCATAAATTACATGGAAATTTCATATAAAAGATATTTGTTATATGAAATTTTCAAAGAACCACATTTTATTTAATTTCATATAATAGATATTTATCTGCTTATAGTCACACAACCCTGAGCATACCTGATCTCATCGTTGGGCCTGTGTAGTACTTCGATGGGAGACCACCAGGTGCTGTGAGCCTAGGGCTGCATTGTGTTGTGGTGGTTAGCACTACGGCCTCACAGCAAAAAAGTTGCTGGTTTGAGGCTGGGCTGACGGGTGGGTTTGAAGAGTGGCCTTTCTGTGTGGAGTTTGCATGTTCTCCCCGTGCATGGGTTCTCTCCAGGTATTCTGGCTTTCTCCCACTGTCCAAAGACATACATATTAGGTTAACTGGTCACTCTTAATTCTCCCTAGGATGTGCAAATGGTTGTTTGTCTCCCTCTGTATTGGCCCTGCAATGGACTGGTGACCTGTCCAGGGTGTACCCTGCCTCTCATCTGCTAAATGCTGGGTTAGGCTCCAGCTTTCCCGCAGCGAAGTGGTAAAGATAATAACAGATATTTATCAAAAATGATAACTTGTCCTTTTTCAAAAGGTCTAGTCACATTTGCAGCCCTAAATGAGTTTTGTTTAGCTGGCTGAGGAAAAAGATGTTATATTGGTAAATGTTGGAGACCCCTGATCAAAGGGGATGTTATGATAGATAGATAGATAGAAGTACTTTATTCATCCCAAGCTGGGAAATTTAGGGTAGTCATAGAGATTTTCCGGGGTTATTGTATGTAGGTGTGTTTATGCTTATGGCACTGAACAGTGAGGCATAGACTACGTCCTGCTTTGCCTTTAACCCACTGGCAATAGCCTTAAAGAGTGAAGCCTACACAAAACAGAATGTTGGTTGCAAACTGTAACCCCAGATTCTATGAGCATAGGCACAGCCCTTTAAGTTGTGGGCCTAACTGGCTCCTAAAATGGCTTAAAAAAAAGCTGGTTTTTGGGAGCCGATTGTCCAGTCTCATCCCAATTTATACTTGAGGCTGAAGTGGGTCCCAGTTTGCCTTAGAGAGAGTTGTTTTTAAACAACTCCAAGAATTTTTAAAAAACAGCTAATGTCTGAATGGTTTCAGTCTGATTTTAGGCTTTTCCACAGCACTGAAACTGCTCTTATAAACATTTTTAAAGATCTTTTACTGAACCTTGATTCTTGTAATTGTGCCATTTTAATTCTCCGAGACTTGACCACGACATTCGATACCATTGACCATACAATTCTTTTATGGCGCCTAGAGCACTGTGTTAGCTTTAAAGGCCCTGCCTTAAAATGGTTTGAATGCTACCCGAGCTACCGTTGCTGCGGTCTTAAAAAAAACAAAAAACAAAACTTCTTTGGTCTAAATCCTGGTCAAATCAGGTCTGTCAGAAAGCTGAGGAGAAACAATAGCATTTTCCAAGGCCAACATTAGGTTTGCCTCAGAAATTGCTAATGACCTTTACTCTTCTCATTCACCTCTTCCACCCCATCTCATCAAGACACAATTGCACTCTCACACTTCATTTGCCTTCTTACTCTATACACTCAATCCCTCCTTCTCACACACATCTGCTCAGAGTTTCTCCCTGCCACTCTCCACCACATGCTCTTTCACACACTCACCTTCCATCTTCACTAATATATCCTCACTTTTCTTCAGTTGTCAGTCTGTCTTCCTATATCTTAAAGGAAAATGTTGGTTTTGGTAAAATTAAATGAGACAAAAGAATTCAGAATTCCTGCAACAAAACATTTGGCCCAGCTGTAGTTAAGAAAAAAGGAAAATGTTAGTACTTGGTGGATTTTTAAAGATCTCACTCTGGACTGGGAAAGTTTAGTGTGTTTCAGTTCCTTTTATCCATAGAGCCCAAGATAGCTCAGTCTGAACTTGCAGTTATGAACCTGTTACTGTCTGTGTCAAAGGATATTTTTCTGTTGAAACTTTAAAAAACATCCAAAGGCTTGAGGCAACCAAAGAAGAAAATATCAGAAAGGCAAGGAGCTAGGAGAAATACAATGCCTTAGATTAGATGGTGGTGGAATAACGTTTCTGGTTCTGATCCTTCTACATGCCGACTGCGGTTTCAAGCTCCAAGAATTCATGTACAGGAAAGTGATAGAGTCATTGGCTGCAGTATATCCATGACAATGTTAGTTATGTGGAAAAGTCATTTGACATCACCTGCTTCCTTTTTTGTGGGAGATCACCAAACATGTATAACATGTATACAAGTATAGCCACACTCACTGAACCATCCATCAGATGATGCTGTATCTATAGAATCAGAATATTATTATAGGAAAGTCGTAGTCTAGAAATGGTTGATTGGCTGCCTTTTAAGTTTGTTTGAGTTAGTACAGATGAACGATCATGTTTACATGCCTTTTCAACATCAAAGCTTTAGTCAGTTCATCCATGCATCCGTCCATTTTCTTCCGCTTATCCGGGGTCAGGTCGTGGGGGCAGCTGCATAAGCAGGGGAGCCCAGACTTCCCAATCCCCAGCCACATTCGCCAGCTCATCAGGGGGGGATCCCGAGGTGCTCCCAGCCAAGAGATGTAGTCCATTCAGCATGTCCTGGGTCTTCCTCAGGGTCTCCTCATGGTGGGATGTTCCCGAAACACCTCACCAGGGAGGCATCCTGATCAAATGCCCGAGCCACCTCATCTGGCTCCTCTCGATATGGAGGAGCAGCGTTTCTACTCTGAGCCCCTCCTGGATCACCAAGCTTCTCAACCTATCTCTAAGGGAGAGCCCGGCCACCCTGCGGAGTAAACTCATTTTGGCCGCTTGTATTCGCGATCTTGTTCTTTCGGTCACTACCCACAGCTCGTGACCATAGGTGAGGGTGGGAACATAGACCGACCAGTATATTGAGAGATTTGCCTTTTGGCTCAGCTCCTTCTTCACCAAGACGGATCGATGCAGAGTCTGCTTCAGTGCCGACACCGCACTGATCCGCATGTTGATCTCCCACTCCATCCTTCCCTCACTCGTGAACAAGGTCCCAAGATACTTGAACTCCACTTGGGGCAGGACCTCATTAGGCGCATTCCGACAGAGAAGTTCTAAGAACGCAGTTCTAATAACTGTCTTAGTTCTATGAACGGCCCTTCTCCAGGGGAACTGTTTCATGTTGCATTCGCACATGAGTGGGGGCGGTAGAGGGACCGATGTGACGCATACGTCTGCGACAGTGGCGTGTGACTTTAGCGCCACATAACAACAAAACAAAAGCCGCTAAAAACAAAACAACACGGCAAGCTAATATGGAGAAGAAAGAGATCGTAGTGTTCATGCTCTGCTTGATGGAGATGTTACTGATGGACTATAAAATCAGGCGTCTCACGTCGAGGCTGGAAGGCTCCTGAAAGTCAGAAGATGAAGAATCCAGTGGCAGGAGATCCGCCGCTGACAAAGGAGATGACGTGTAAGTTTAACTTATTAAACATGCGCCGATTGTATACGTGTCTTATGAGTAAACGTTTCAGACGGCGGGTTTATTGTAACTCGTGTTCTGCGTTTCAGACGTTGCTGCAGCTCATTGAACTCCTCACCGTCCGACTGGTCCGGAGCAAAGCTGATAACTAGTGGGAAAAGGTTGTTCTCAATTTTACCGATGAGCAGTAGATAGGAAATTTCTGTATGTCCAGGGAGACATTTCAATACATCTGTGGCCGCCTGAAGCTGCACTGGAGAGGATGGACACAACCACCTGCTGCAGATACTGAAGGAGATGGAGAACAGCCTGGATGTTTTACCTCCTGCCTTCCAGCTAATCACAACACACCTCTTCATAATAAGCATCATGTTCTGGAAGTTCGACAGACAGAACATACATGTATACATGATGTACACATTTAAAGAGAAAATGTTCCATAGAAAATGCATCATTTCATTTTTTTTATTTTTGTGTGTGTGTGTTATGTGTAAAATAAAGATCTCATCATCTGCTATTAAGCTTTGTGTGTTTTATGGAATCATCAGTAGAAAGGTGAAGGAGTAATCCTTCACTGGAGGGTTGGTTGTGACTGAGTTACGGTTTAGAATTATGAGGACATAGTCACACAGATTTAGCGTAGATGAAGGTAAAAATATAAAAAGGGTGGTGAAATGTTTACAGGTGTGTAATTTGTGTCAGATCTTGGTTAAACATGATAAACTTTGTTCTGTGACATGGAGCATATTATAAAGTTGATAAACTAATGTAATTTACACCCAGGGATAAGACTTAAAACGTAGCGGCCAAAGATGGATTATTTAATATTTCATAGCTGTATTAAGGTAATAACTACTCAATATTTTTATTAGCTAATATTTTATAGATGTGGCCAAAGCACATCTAACAGACACAAACTGAATACTTCAGACTCTTTACAAAGTCATTTATCTTTTTTTATAATGAATACAGCAGAGCAAAAATAACGTATACATGTGTGTATATGCTGCATATCACACTGGCTTTTCCTGCCGCATGCAGGAGTCATTTGCTGCGGCGTTGACCGAATAGACATGTCGGTGGTACAAGCTGTCCAATTTACTGTTTTTTCGGTTCGTCCCACTCCGGTTGTCGTGGTCCTTAATTTATTTGTAGTCTTGTGAGTTTTCTACGTGCGCTGCTTCGCGTTATCCTGCGTTCTCTGACTGAGAGCTGATCGTCAGGAATATTTTTATATTTTGCTGCGAACCTTCAAAACCTCTCTGAAAATCCTCTGTGGCGTAGACGGTCAGAAGAGCTTCGACCTCCTCGTCGGCCCATTTATCGCTTGCTCTGTTGTTGTTTTTGTCCGTATGTGCAATCGTGTTTTTTAAATGTGGCGGGGACACAAAATGCGGAAATCTGGCATGGGGCGTAGCTACCAGTCACCAAACACCTACGTCATGAGGGTTCCTATAGAACCCCGTTCAGACCCTGCCTCAGAGCAGGAGCTAAAATGGTTGTAGGAACTGGGGGCTTTTGTCCCTAGTTCCTATATGTCGGAATGCGCGAAAAAACGGCCTGGTTCCTGAAAAGGTTATAGGAACTGCAAAAGGTTCCTACAGTCGGAAAGAGCCTATTGTCTCATGTCTGCATGGAGACAAGTTTAGGTATATGTTAAAGTTTTTTATTGTTTGGACATTTTATCCCAAAAAGGAAAGGAGAAATGTGAGGAGAATGCAAAATGAAAGAAAAACCACACAACACAGACACAGAAGACAGCAGAGAAAGGCCAAAGCAAGAGCCATGGGGCCAGACACCAGCCGCCCAAGGGCATGTAGAGTGCAGGACCCTAACCCCAAGAGCAAAATTGCACATGGATTCAAACATACAGATATCATACCTACACACACATTCTCAACATTGCCCGGTGGCTGCACACCACCCATCAGAGATGGTCTTCTGCCACTCATTCCTATTAGCTGCACTTCAGAGTAAGGTCTTGTTGGAGAGAGTGGTAAAGAATACGCAAATAGACAAAGGAGAGAGAACGTAATATCTCAAAGAGCGCTCAGGAAACTTTTTCATCTGAAGAATGTTACGAGCCTCGATGAGATGACATTGTGCTGTACGTCTGGAAATACAAGTGACAATTGCTGTGTACAAGTATTATACAAAGCATTACAAAAACGGTCAACTTGCATCGAACAGTGAGAGAGGCTCATTATGCAGTGTGACTGCTGCTACATCCCACATCTCCAAATGAACTAATAGGAGCATAGTGTGAAGTGAAACGTTGATCATTGCAACGCTGGCCCTGTTTTGTTTTAACCCAAACAACACTGAGCAGTGTAGATTGAGGCCAAATAAGCTTAACGTAATTGGTAGATTTTAAAAGAAGATGCAATTTTGATTGCGTTATCTACATGGTGTGTGCTCCAGCTCATACCATGCCCATACCAAGAAAGTTGCAATGCCAAGGGAAATATAGATGTTACACTTTCTAGGTGAAAATATCAAAACACATAAACATGGTTTTCATTTTCAGTCCCTTAGCTAATTTAACTTTTTTTACATAAGTGTTGTGCATACAATGTGTTTGCAATGCTTTAGTCAGCATCATCATCATCATCATGCAGTCTGCACACTTCAGACATGATGTCATGGGCAAGATGTCTATCACACAGTGACTCATTTGTAGCTGCTTTTCGGTATTAATTCAGCTGTGTCATTTCAGACAAGCCCTGAAATTGCTTAACAGAGAAGTAATGAAAACTGGTTTAAAAATCTAACTCCACAACACACAAAAACATAATTCTGTTCTCAAATCTTTCAAGCAACTGCTGCCTAACCTATACGACAGTTTTCCATTAAAATCTGAGTATGAGTTACTTTAAATGTGGGAATATTATTTCCACCAGTGCTTATTGTACTGAATGTACTGCAGTCCAGTGAGTGGCCGTTTGCTTCAAGTCTAGTTATCTTGTACATTTTCCAAGTCCAGTCTTGCTGAACTCATTGTGTTGCTCTTATTTAAGGTGAAATCTCTGGATATTGCAGAACATTTTCCAAAGAAATGTGTGTGAGGACTCAAATCACAAAATTGTCTCTGAAGCCTTTACAATATGTTCAAGAAATATAACCACCAGGGAAATATTTTTCATCACTGTAGCTTTATCACTTTTCCCTTCACTACTTTTATATGTTCGCTTTTTTTTTAAATCAAAACTGTTTAACTATAAACAAACAAAGTAAAAAGAAAAAAAAAAAAACAAACTGGGTTTGTTCTACTCAGTCGAGCAAATCTAAATGTTGTGTAAACATTCCCATTTACAAACTATTTACTCTTTCTAGTTGCTATTTTTCTAGCAACTGATCTAACTTGGAGTCCTGTTATGAAGATGTTCTGTCTTTGGCTGGAAGGCAAAGGCTTTGACATCAGCAGAGTTGGAGTAAAAATAAAATTGAAGCAGCAGGCGAGTTGGCAGGGATCCATTGTTTTCGACCTGCTAATGGACACAACAGCAGTAAAAGATCCAGCTGATGACTGAAACTGGCTCACAGGGCGGTTGTGTGTTTTGTCAAAATGAGATTACATGCAGCGCTCGGGTTGTGTGTGTACAGACAAATGTGACTACAGGCTGGCTCAAACTGCATGAGGTTGAAACATTCTCTGGTGATGATAGTGATTTGATTGTAACCATACAGAAACAGTGACATCAGACATTCCTTCCTGTTTTACAACTTGTGTGTGTGATGATATTATGTTTACATGAAATGTCTGGTTGTCTCTGAGGAAACACAACAAGAGTGGTTTGGTCCTTTATCTATTTGTTTAATCACAAAGACATCCTGAGGGTAAAAGATGGAAGAAACAGGTTCTTGGTAAAGGCAAAGCAAATGCATGCAGCCAGGTCCAAACCTTAAGTTTCTTGTGGATGACTGAATTTCCTTAAGTTCCTGCTTAATCTAGAATTCACTATGAAAGTTTTTGTATGTTTTTAAAGGTTTTAATGGACTATCAGCTGAGTACACTTCTGAACGTCTCTCTTCTTACTCCAGATCCTTCAAAACTTCTGAAAAACTACTTTTAGTTGTTTGCTGATCAAGGAACAAGGACTATTTTCAGTAGCAGCTTCAAAAATTTAGAACAGTCTTTAATTTTCAGTTAAATGCTTCTTTTCTATTAACAGCTGAAGATAATTTTCTTCTCCTTGGCTTTCAATGTAACTCAATTACTTCCATTCATATCAAATCATAAAATTATCAATGGCTAATTTGCACCACATTCTGTATATTATATTATAAATTGTTCTTTTAAAAGAAAACTAAAAGTGTTCTATTTGTAGACATTATAGCAGGATATAGTGTGAACCTTTCTCCTCTTTAGAGTCTCAAACCAATATGTTTAGAATTAATGATGATGACCAAGTTAGTACAGTCTGACTTATATTGTTTTTCTTAGCACATCTTACAAATAAACACTGCATCAATGTTTGATATTTTCTGTTTGGATTTATGCCATTGGCTGATTGAATTGATATATTAGTTAAGACAGAAATATTGTTATACCCATAGAAAATTTCCTGACATTTTTCAATAGAGTTCACTCAAAAAATTCAGAATTGAGTCATACATCAGTAATAACAAAGTGCCCTGACAAAGTACCTCTAATTTAACCAAAACAAAACAAAAATCCTATTATACGTTTCATTATCCACAAAGTCATTTTCCAACATGGTCTTAAGAAAAAATGCAAACACAGCAAAATTCTTTTAGTATAACATTTTCCTTCTCACATCCTGCTATACACCAGTGTTCTGGGTTCTTCTCATTATGGACACATAAATACTTGAGTGGGGTAGAATTTTTAGTTGATTAAAAATTATATGAAAAAAGCTACCTTAAGGTAATTTTCAAACTTGATAACATTGGCCCTGAAGCCTATGTTAGGTAAAGTATCAATGTTCTTTAATATCTGTTATTACTACACAGTCCTATTATGGATTCGTGGAGTTCAAACATATTATAGTTCTCTAAACTTTTTCAGCCTGTTCAGCATCAAACAACTATTGACATGTTAAGCTTAATTTCTCATCAAATCAACTAAATTTTTTATTTATGAAACCCTTTTCATGCATTAGAGCAGCACTAAGTGCTTTACTTGATAAGAACAGCTGTTTAAATATTAAAAACATAAGCACACTCAAAGTTAATCACAAAACAAATCAAAGCCCTCACCACAGCCATAAGGCTTCAGCGCAGGACCCCGACTACCCCAAAAAGTACAATCCCCACGGCAAAGACCATACGGCCAGAGAAGGCATAGCTCCCAGTGTAGAGATCTCCTATGAGAAAACACTAGAACGGAAAAAAGAAATAAACAAAACAAAGCTCAGTTCAATCTAAAACTGTAACAACAAATAAGACCAAAAAGAAAGCAGAATTAAAATAAATAAGTAAATCAATAAAATATAAATTTTAGTAAAAAGTGAAGATAGATTAATTTAAAAGTGAATGAATGAAGTAAAAAATGGTTATAAGATAAGCTAAAAAGGTAGGTCTTGAGCCTGTTTTTAAAAACATCAATAGTCTCTGCAGCCTTGGAGCCCTTGGGCAGGCTGTTCCATCGATGAGAACTGTTGTGATGGAACAAGGCCTCACCGTAAGTTCTAGTTCTTACGTTAGGAACACAAGCCGGTACCAGAGGACCTCAGGAATGATTTATAATTTAAAAGCAGGTCTGATAGAAAAGAAGGTCCAAGACCATTAAGACATTTATAAACAACTAAAAGAACCTTAAGATTGAGTAGAGTTTCTCTTGCTACTCACAGAGTGAAAAAAAGAGTTTCAATCTTAATTTTTACCGTCACTGTTCCATGACACAGTGGAACTGATTATATGGCTCAAGAAGTAACTGACCCCTCTTTTAACACTGGAACTTTATTAATAGCCATGCTGCAATAAATTAGGTTTTGGACTAGCACCTAGTTGGCCATTTTTTTTTCCTTGATAATGGAAATATATCTTCCCTGGATGCTAAAGTGTGTGCTTCCTGCTTTGCTGCCGTGCGGACGCTTCCTGCTTTGCTCTCCTTTCTGCTTGCATTTTTCTTCTTTTTTTCTTCTTTTTTCTTATCTTTACCGGCAACCAATTTAGGAACAAGGACTCCTGGTCACTTATAAATCACTGGAACGAATATATTTTTTGATAAATTTAGTTGATTGCCATCGGAGAACTAGTGGAATGATGTCTCCTAACCCTGCAGTATCAGTGAGCTGCACTGAGTGTGAGCAACTTTCTTTGAGGATAACACAGTTGGAGAGGAGGATTGAAACACTGCAAGACATTCGTGTGAATGAAGAATTTATTGACTCTGTAGTAGCTTCTGTACATGCTACTGAGTTGTCAAATGGATTGAGTCACATCTTCATACGCGAAGGCATGTCGAATGTGGAGCCTCCCGCTACAGACCTGGCTGATACACTTCCCTGGATGTGTTCAAATGACATTGGAATAGCTGAGGAAAATCCCAAACCGGACCATCAGACTCATCTCTCCTTCTGGAACACTGTTGGTGCCAGACCAAAGTCATCAACCCCGGCCAGAACCTGGTCTGATGTTGTTCGTCGCAGAGGTAAATCCAGCAGGAAATTTAAAGCTCCAGCACTCATTCCACCACCTGAAGTCTCACTGCACAATAAATATGATGTGTTGAGTCATATTAAAATGAATGATGATGAATGTAATGCAAGGATATATCAAAATTCAAGAAATAGCCCTAAAACTCAGCCCCGGGCTAACCAGACCAGGAGGAGAGGCCAAAATTCCACAAACAGGAGGACTAGAGAAGCTATCGGCGCTTCCACACAAAAACAAATAGACACAATTCTGATTGGGGACTCCATAACACAGCATATGAGGATGGCAAAGACGGAAAATCTAACACTTTTTGATACATCAGTCAGGGAGCTGACAGAGATGTTGCCGACCATTCTGTCTTCACATCCAGATGGTATGAAGATTATTGTCCACACAGGGTCTTTTGATATTCTGAGGAGGAAAATTGGCTCTGAGATCCTGAAAAAAGACTTTTCTCTGCTGTTGGAGAGACTGTGTCAATTGGGAGCACACCATGTTTACATTTCAGGACCCATTCCTACAGCGGGTAAAGGGATTGAACTTTTCAGTAGACTTCTTGGCCTGAACACATGGTTATCAAACGCATGTATCACCCATGGGATAAAGTTCATTGATAACTTCAATATCTTTTGGAACTGTAAGGAGCGATTCAGACCTGATGGTGTGCATCCAAATCTAACTGGATGCAGATTACTTGGTGCACACTTGCGTCATGCTGTTGGGACGGCAAACCCAAACATGAGTGTACAGATAAGAGCGAAGGACACAGCAGAGAAGCGATCTACTCCCAGCTCTCTCCCCTCACCAGACCCTCTTCTCCACATCACCCAAGGTCTTAAAAGGATGTCTCTATCCAGGTCTGAACCCCAGCGACCACCATCTACCAAGAAATACAGGGCTCCCCCTCCTCC